>NW_009242976.1:2463912-2473938 GCF_000388065.1 Fonticula alba
AACACCAGCCGAGGGCACATTTCGTTAGGGACAACCACACCACGGTGGCAGCACTACAGGAGCCATTTCTTCCGTCGGATGTCAGTGGACAAGTGCTGGTCGGAGATGGCCAGCCGGGTGTCACACGAGTGGCTGGTAGTGGCAGGGCTCTCCCGGACCCAGTCGTGTGCCAAAGAGACAAAGCTTCGACGAAGGTGCATCCCGGATAATTGCCATTGGAAAGAGGGTACTCCGGCCATGAAGAACCAGCCTCCCGAGCCAGAGAATATGCTGCCGCGCGTTTCCACAGGAGTCTGTAACTTGGCTCGAAGGGAGTTTGCGGCAGGCAAACATGGCAAGAACTTTGAAAATAAAGAGGGGTTCCAGGGAGAACCTGAGAACAGGTATCCACAAACTTGACTGGTACTCCAACAAAACAATGGCATACGCTTCCACACGCGGCTACAAGGGCCTTCACTCACCAGAGGCTCCCACGAAGGAGTTTTCACTTTCGGGCAAGATCAAGGGGTAGATTTGCGAACCAGACGACTGGGCCCTTCCACTCGTTTATCAACGTCGAGAGTGTAGACCGCTCGATCCTGGCAGCTGAGTGGGTTGATGTCTCCGCTGGGGCTCATGACGATATAAACATCATTCAAGTATTGACCGCCTCACGGGTTCTGTCTCTGCGGCCTGTGACTCATGTAGTGACTCCATTTATCGGTTAGCTGGGGTCTTCGCCGTGTGGGTGCAACCACAGACGTTGTTTGGACATTTGGAGCGACCATTTCATTGTAGTAAGGAGTCTTCTCGGGGAAGCCATCGGGCAGGCGATTACCTGCCAAGGCTTGCAGTCACAGGCGAACGGCCCCCATGGGCTTTGTGGAACATTGGATGCAAGTGTGAGAATGTATCATGTAGATAATAAGGGGTATTTTGCTGTCGGTTTACTGAGAGACTGCTCCTGTATTTTTGCCCTGGATGACGGCCAACAGAGCTATTCGCTGCCTAGCTTGGCGGCTAATGCCAATCTTCGGATGAACTGGCCAGGGTGCTCAACGCGGGGTGGCTCACTGGTGCATTGGGTGGGCATGTTTACCTTCCTGGTGCCCGACCTTCCGCGAATTGTGCTGATCGTATTTCTTACCTGGATGAATACTTGAGTGTTTACTGGGCCTGCGCGACTGAGCGCATGGGAATGGGATGCTGTTAGCACGTCTCTCGGGTCCCCTCCCCCCACGGCATGGGAGACGGGCGTCTGCGAGAGGAGGCATCTTCCCCTGGCAACCTACTCTTATAGCTGAACGCACGGGGGGGGGGGGGGGGGGCTCTTACCCAGGTGGTTCTGCGCAGGGGGGCAGCTCGAAGAACAGTCATCTAGTTCGACGACCCCCGTACTTTGCCCAACCAACGAGCAGTTGTAAGTGGGGGTATCCAGCGAAGAGGTGAATCTGCGTTGGGTGAGATGTACGCAACTCCGGCAAAAGTGTTGTAGCCCAATAAGTGCGATTCGACCTCATTCGGAGTCAATCCACCCGAGCCTAGGCAACTGCACAGACCCCTGAAGAGGGTCGGCTCTCTTTATTCCTCCCCATCTGCAGGGTGTAAAATGCGCGCGGGAGCCAGCACGTGGGAGGACTGCCCCTTGGCTAGAAATGCCCCTGGAAGGGGGCACTTACTTTGCTAGTGTGGAGTGCACGAACTTTCTCGCGAAAAAAGAAGCTCATGGGATAGTGCGGGTCCCTGAAGTCATGGCTAAGACGGCCCTGACCAAGGTCTGAATGAAGGCACAAGGCGATCTCTTCCTTGGCGGCATTCCGTCGTACTGCCTAGGTCCACGGTACGTCCGACCTGCGCTGCTCGAGTGGTTAACGCATCGAGTTGACATGAGGAAAGAGTCCTTCTTCCACGTTTCATCGCTCTGTCTGGCCCCCTCTCCTTTTATCTTCTATTCTCCAGCCCTTTCGTCCACGCAACAGGCCAGACGCCTTCCTCCACACACATACACACACACACACACACACACACACGCACACTCACAGATGAGCCGCTTCATGGTCATAATCGCGAGCGCATACACCCGCATAAGCCTGGGCCCGGGATTTCAACCTCTTTGCGTAACCAAGAGTAGTCTCCTTCCTCAATTGTCCTGGCCTACTGGTGTACAGCCTTCCTTTTGGGGCAATCGCCTTCGGGCAATCAGCGCGACCAATGTTTATGAGCCCCGACCAATAGGAGTAGGGGTTAAGGAGTGAGGTCTAGGAAAGAGTCCATCTTGCTTCTAACCTAGCTGCGGCCTGGCGGGCTGTTCCTCTCCCACCGCTCCTATGAGTGCTCCTGGGGCCGGCTTTCCCATTTTACCATCTGCCACAATATTCTTGGACAGTGAGGAGGTCATACTGGTATAGAAGGAGGCCTGTCCATCTGGTCAAATAGATTTGCCATTGAAGGATGCTCGTGCAGCTTGTTCTAAAAGAAAAGGATCGAAGATCAATGGAAATGTCACAACGATCGGCTCTGGAGATGCTAGTTTACAGAAGAAGCGTTGTTATGTAGACGCCGATATCACCCAACGGGCGTCGCAACTGCAGATATGAGGCTCGGGTTTCACGATTTTGCTTCGCGGTAAGCACTATAACTACCATCTATCTATACGCAATCCCCATTACCCACCCTTGCACGGCCCCAACGGTCCATCTCTTGCTTGAGAGAAAGACCCGAAGATGCGAGGCAAGGAAGTTATCGAGCGGCTGCTTCTCTTCCAAAGCGCATCCTCCTCTATCAAACTTGAGAAGAATCAGGATCTCCCTCCAAAGATAGCTCCCGCCCTCTTCCATTTCAATGCGTCTTCCGAGCCGTCTGGAAACAGAAGCCAGGGGGGGGCGGGGCGGGAACCGGAGCTTGAGAGGGCCAAAGTGAGTCCTGGTGATATTTTAGTTTTGCAGGGCGGAGAGTTGAGAGACGCAGCGAGGGGTAAAGCCTGTTAAGGGGGTAAATTGCTCGGCAGAGATGCAAGAGGGCGTGAAGTTGGGACAAGAGAAGTAGGGAGAAATATGTGTTATGCTTGTATGAGTGTCTTGTGTGGGGAGTCTTGCCGCGAAATTCGGTGTCTGTCGTCCGCGTCCGGGTCTCAAGAGTAATGCTGCTGTGTGGTGCAGGCGCTCGGCCGTCTGATATGGCCAAGAAGACAGAGTCACAGTTAGCAATCGTGCTGAGTATCTCGTCCCCTACCCTTGACTGGTTGGATTCTCCTGTGCCCGAATGCACCTCCTACATGCTGTCCCGGAATCAATTCGGCCCTTAAAATATCGTCGTGTTTTGGCGGGTGAGCCTGTGACCATCTCGGTTGGGCGGTAGGGGGGAAGGAGGGGAGAGCATTAAGGGCGGATGGTAACACCTATAAAAGGATGCACTGTCTCTGCCTTCACCGATGAAACAGGCCCCCCCCTTTCCCCTCTCCCTTTTCCCCTCGCTACACTCTCCACTCTCTCCCCTCACTCCAAACTCCTCACCTCCTCATACATCCCTCCTGAATATCTTTTCTGCGAGTACATCTCCTCCTCCACTCTACACCTCTGTATCTTCATAAAGTAGCGACCTTACCAAAGCCACCGCTTCTGCTATGACGAATAACATGTATGTTGATCATCTACAATTGCAATGTTCTTCCCCTGGGCACCAAGACTTACACGCTTCTACCCTTATCTCCCCGCTCTATTTCGGCTTTGCTGCCTAAAACTCGGGTACCACGCGATCCACAACTGAAACTGAAAATTGACTCATGGAATCTGACACTCTACGCGGACAAATATGCATCACTCGTCGATCAGCCGCCCCTCCATCCCAGGTCTTCCTGTCACCAAGGGTGGTCCGCAGCAGGGACACGCCGGCGCCCCTGCCCCCCGTTCTCCGAATACCACTGCCCCTTCTTCGGTTGATCGACTTGGCCAAAAAGTCGGCCAGATGACAATCGGCAAGCGTCCTGTACCCGAGAAGCCTGGTAATATCCTGGAGCTCATCGGGGGTCTCTTCGAAAGGTTGAAGGACATTGCATGTCTCCCGAAGGACATCTTGGTGAAAATCCGCCAGGGAAATATCGCGGAGCTCCATCAAGAGATCCAGGACCTTTACAAGGCTAAGATTGACAAGGAGCTCAATCCGGTGCTGAGCCAGGATCTTCTAGCCATTTGGCACATGATTTCCATGTACCAGGCTGTGGGTCATTTCCGAGTCGATATGGATGGATCGCATTACGTTTCGTCTCTGAATAAGCTCACTGACAGCGAGAGTAAGTTGAAGGACGATCTCATTGCGGCCGATTGGGAGGACTGGCCCGATTTCCATCGTGATCTGATGAAGCGTAGTCTGGATTTCCGAAAGACCATCGATGAACTATCGAAAAACTTGCCGGCTGATCACACGCTCTGTGAAGCTGTTGCCAGTTCTAAGGAGTTCATCTCGAACTATCATGATCTTTTTGCTCACATCTCAGCTCTTTTGGCCGCCAGCGAGAAGCAAGCGACCGCGCCTATGCGGGATGCGGTTGAGCTTGACCATTTCAACAACCTCCCCAAACGCTTGCGCCTGGCTTTTTATCCGTTCAAGGAAAAGATTCTAGCGGATTTTCGAGTTGCCGTTCCTGAGCCAGTCGTCCCGCACGATGATTTTGGCACGCAGTTTTGCCAGGCGATGCGCAAGTTCATTACCATCACTATTTTGACCTTCTTTGTCAAATGGTCCATCAAGGAGCTTTAATGCTGCTTTGCTCCCACTCACTTTCTTCTTGTAAGAATTGGTGCCTTTTGTAGTTATCTGATGTACTTTCTGCGCACGGAGTTTTTTCGCCTCTTTACCTGGGCTTTTTTCCTTCGACCTCGCGCAAGCTTTTTGAATACACATAAATCTCAAACTTCTGCTTCTTCGCGGGACTTGGTTGCATTCGGGGGATGGAGCGGCGACCAGGTTTCTCATCAACGGGGCACTTTTTTGTGTTTGTGAAGAAAGACCCCAACAGGCAGGAGTGCTTCGCAAGGATTAAGCGAGAGAGAGAGAGAGAGAGAGTGAGGGAGGGAGGGAGGAAGGGAGGGAGGGAGGGAGAGAGAGAGGGAGGGAGAGAGAGAGAGAGAGAGAGACAGAGAGAGAGACAGAGCGGGAGGGAGGGAGGGAGTGAAAGACGGAGGGAGCTCGCTATCGCTGGCTCCAGGAGAGAACGGCGCCCCTGCTCTTAATACCCCAACTGGAGCTTGACTTGTTATCTCCCCCATCGTGGCTATTTGCCCTAGTTACCCCACATCCCACCAGGGACTACATTCACGCAAGTCAGCTTCGTGCCAAACCGGCTGCCTGATTGTGACGCAAAAAAGCGCACTAGCAGAGAGCATGGGGTTGCCTTTGAAAGATGGAATTCAATCAATCTAGGCTCAATCAGTTACAAGGGTCCGCATGGTGTCATCGTTCAATTTGATATTCATGCACATGCGTACACACCACGCGGCCAGATAGCTGCAGCTGCATGGCTGGATCAGTGTAAACTCGCGGTCGAATTTGATTGTGGCTATTGAAGCACTTTGCGTCAATCATGTGCTTTTTGGGGATTGATTGAGTGTCGGTGAGGCGCCAGAAGCGTTCCTTACCGGGTGTGTCGTCATTCGAGCAAAGACAGGGCAACCAAAAAAGGCGGAGGCTAGTGATCTTCATCCTATTGGAGAGTACAACTGGAGTCGAGTCATACCGCTCCAGGGGGAATAATGGACAGCAGCAGGGTAATTGGAATCTATATTCTCCGGGTAGGAAATGACTGAATTTGCAGGTGCCAAGACCTTGGAGGCAAGGCGAGAAAAGGGAGCCCTTATATAAGGGTTCACGGGGAGGAGGAAATAAACGGGTAGGTAATAGGGAGGATGAGGGCAGACGGCCCACATAGAGGTGACTCGATGTGTATGACTATCTCCGCAGGAAGGGACCACGAAAAATGGATTTCCCTGATGTTTGATTTCATGCAGAGCTGTGGTCTTCGATGGCAAAGGGGCAACAGCAAAAGAGTACAAACCAGGATGAGAGGAAATGCGTGGGGAGTTTGTGATTGGAGCGGCCCTTCGACAGATTGTTGGAAGTGACGCGATAGCCTCGGCTTGTGTGTGGGGGGCGGAGGGGGTGGGGCTGGGTGCGTGTTTCGTGTCAATTACCCTTTCGCCCGCATGCATGCCCTGGGAAGGCCCTGGACGGGGTAGGTATACTGTCTCTACGCCTTGCTTCTTTGCTCTGCTGACCCGTTATCCTGTTACCTTTGCGTGCAATGCCGCTTTGCTTTCTCTTGTTCCTCCCTCCATTTCTCTCTCTCATTTCCAACGAACGTATGTACGCTTGGAATCTCTCATTTCCTGGTCGGGGAGATCCGAGTGGTGGAACCAGGAGCTGAAGGTGCTCCGTCTTGGAGTGGATTCTTGAACAAGGACTGGCTAGAGGGGCCTGCCTGCCGTTTGGTGGCCAGTAAATGCCTGGTATCAGGCCCTTCTATGTGGGAGCACGAGGTCATCTGTGCCTGCTCTCTGTTTCTCTCCCACTCACTGCCCCTTCGGTTCTTCATCCCCCCCTGGTCCTCCCTGGAAACACAGGTACATCTGCGCGATGAGGGATGCCTGCCTGTCCTTGTGGGAGACGCGCCGAGTGGAGCAGGCCGGCGCCACAGGCGAGGTGCGAGAGCGGACGCGATGCTTGCGTCGCCGCCGTCGCCGGGAACCCATGTTTGGGGGGTGGGCATCATGCCGATGCACACATGCGGATCGTGATGAAAGCTCGGCGCCTGCTCTCCTTCTCGATGTGGATGTGTGCGTGCGGGTGCGGCCGCTCGTGTCTGACATGCTCCATCGTGCCCTCTCTCGCGGCATGGGCAGCCGTCCGGGCGGCCGGGGGCTTCTGCCTCCTTACCGCACGAGGACGTGCCTGCGAGGGCCCCCCTCGTGCTTGGTGACCATCCCCCCGGGTGCTTCATTCCGCCTCGGTGATTCCGTCCTGTGGTCAGGAGCCAGCCATCCGCCCTGGGTCCCTGGCGGGGTTGAGGGTGATCTGTGGTTTCGGGACTTCCTGGCCCCGGGAGGCGGTGGACAGATGGCCGACCCCCCATTCGTGGACACAGCCAGGTCCACCTGGGCTTCGTGAGGGGTTTTTTTTGTCAGGCCACACCGCTCCAGGCCGCTTGCCGGGAGAAGGGAAGAAGCTGCTGCGAGTGGTTGGCCGTTCGATGTTCCCCCGCGCGGTGTTGCGGGACCTTCGCTGCCTGGGGGGATGATGGTGGGCCCAATGACGAGTATGGAGGCTGCATTCAGGATCACGGCTACCGAGCCGACCGGACAGGCAAACATGACGCGGTGGATATCACTGCGCACCGGGGCACGCTCGAGAGAAGGCCCCCCCTCCTTTTTGTTAGGCCGTGGCGCTGGCTCATGAGGCTGGTAGCAGGGGGTGGCAGATTGCGCCCCTCTGTGAGGCTTTCTTGTGCCGTGGTCAGATGCGAGATCGAGCGGTTGTGGCCGCGTCTCCCCCCCCCCCTGGTGCTCCTCCTCCGGGCCTGGCCCTCAGTATTGTCAACGGGCGTGGGGGGGGGGGGGGGGTATGCGCTTTCGCCACTGGGACCCTGCAGACAGGTGTGCCTGTGGAAGGAGAGGTGGCCCACGGGTCGTGTGTCTGCCGGCCGGGCGTGGGATGATGCCTGCGTCGGGTCATGGATCTGAAATATCGAATTGAATCCGGCGTGCTGGGTATCGCACTGGCGCGGGAGAGGAGGATGGAGGGGGACGGGAACCAGTGCGCCCAGCGGTGCGCCGGGGCCAACCGCGAGCCGGGGCTTCGTGGTGCACCCTTTCTGCGTGGGTAGAGATGCCTGCGCGCGCCGGGGAGAAGGCGTCTCCGTGTGCCTCTTCGCCGGATGAACAGGCGCATCATGTGGCCCGTTCGCCTGGACAGCGACCGGCCATTTGCCCCCCGCTTTCGCTGATCCCTGGCAGAGGGGAAGCGTGCGGCGGCGGTGGCCTGGGGCGCTGCCCGCTGCTCTCGTGCCTGCCTAAGGCCCCTCGTCGAGCGAGCGTGCGCGCCGTGCCCAGGGAGCAGGCGCGGTTCGCCGAGAGCAGGGCCGACGCGCGTCGCCCGGTGTCCCGCGTGCACAGAAACCCTCTCATCCCAGGGAGACATATGTGGGCGTGTGCCTGCGAATACACTCAGGAGGAGGCGCATGGCCAAGTGCCGCCATCCGGCCGCGCGCAGTATGTACTTCCTTCGATGCATGGGTGTGGGGCCATCCCCCATGGTTTGGGTGCTGCGAGGCGCTGGCTGTGGAGTCGACCAACCTGGCAGTGATCCGTGGGCGGCGCGCGTGGCAGACACCATTGGGGGGGGGCCGTGCCACATGGCGAGGGATGTGCTCCGAGGGTGACCGGCCAGCAAGCACGGGAGGCGCCTCGCAGATCTTGCCCCTGGGACGTGGCGCTGTCGGTTTGGGTCATGGTCAACTGAGCACTGGCCGGGCCCAGGAGCGGCTGCCGCTGCCCGGGCTGGCGTCGGCTCTAGCCCATAGGTGCGTGGGGTGGCGGTGTCCATGGAGAGGGAATGCCGATTGGCATCGGACATTTGCCTGTGTGTGTGTGTGTGTGCATGTCTCACCGTGGTCCATAGTGGGGCACAGGGGCGTGCATGGGAGGCCGCGGTGTCAGGAGGCGGCCGACTCGTGGGCAATCTTCCGGGAGGGCGATGTGGGGGTCCGTCCGGGCGCGGGTATGGTTGCGGCCCAGACAGCGGGTGACTTGGGCGCCGAGGCGGCTCTGGTTTGGTGGTGCATGGGGCGCCCGGTGCGGGGCCGCCGACGCGATGTGGTCCCTCGCTGTGTGAGCACACAAAGCGCCTCATTGCGCGGTGGCCGTGTGTGGCGTGACCGGGGCGCGCCATGCTCTGCCTGGTGGCGGTGCTCGAGTGGAGCCGAGGGAGCAGACACCCGGCCCGGGGGCTGCCCGGATCCCAGAGCGCGACATCGGACCTCCGACCGAGGGCTGGGTTCGGATGTGAGGGCCCAGCTCGGGCCGGGTGCATGGACGCGGTACCGAGCCCGGACCCCGGCGCTGGGCACCCTGTGTGACGACGGCGTCGGTATGCCTTAATGGCCTTGATGACCCCACAGGAGCCGCCATGCCCGGGGATCCAGCCGGGGTGCGGGCCGGCGCATGCTCGCTTGGCCATGCAAGGGATCTTGCGTGGCGGGGGCCGGCCGCCGAGCAACCGGCAGATGTCGCGGATGTGGGGCCCGGGCGAGGGGCTCGAGACCCCCGACGGCTCTGAAGACATGGGCACATGTGCGCGCGTGTGTCGGTGGGCATCGCTCGATTGCCGGTTTCCCGGCCACGGTGGAGCGGAAGTGGTGCGCGAGGGTACCTGCATGCGGGTGCCGTGTTATTGCGTGCTCGACTCGCGAGGGTGTTGCTGTGGTGTCACGGGCGGGCGCCTGGGGGTTGGCTGCCGGCCGGCCGGTCTGCCTCTCACGCAGCGAGAGGTGCTGCCGGGGCCGTGGGCCAGCCAGGTACGCAGGTGCCGTTGGCCGTGGGCGCTCGATTCGGGTGGATGAAGCGCACCTTGAACGGCTCCCCCGGCCGGAGGTGTGGGCCATGTGGCGAGGCGGTGGGTGTTTCATCGGGACGCGGTGACAAGCTCGCCGGGGTCCCCGCTGACGGGATGGCACAGGCCCGTCGGTGCTATGGCCGCGTCAGGGCGTGCCAATGAGATCGTGTGTCGCCAGGCCGGGATACCTGACAGTGCTATGGACGAAGGAACGGCTGGCGTGACCCGGCGGGCTGGCCGAGCAGGCGGGCAAGCACCCGGCGGATCGGGTGCCGGGACGAGTGTCGCGCGATCTGTTGCAAGGCATGCACCGCCCGATGGGCGGTGCGGGGGTGGGGGTGCCGCCGAGCGCAGCCCGCGCTCCCTGGGCCGCCCTGGCGGAGAGCCTGGTCGCCGGGCCAGCCATGGCCACCGGGGGGGGGGGGGGGGGGGGGGGGGGGGGGGGGG
>NW_009242976.1:2473948-2486185 GCF_000388065.1 Fonticula alba
GGGGGGGGGGGGGGGGGGGGGGGGGGGGGGGGGGGGGGGGGGGGGGGGGGGGGGGGGGGGGGGGGGGGGGGGGGGGGGGCATTGCGGGTGGCGCATGCCGGGTGGCAGGGTGGGCACTCGGCACACGGGCTGCCAAGGGCAGCGATGCTGGCGCCGCAGAAGACATCGGGCCACTGGCACGATGCGGTTTGGGCCCCGGGCGCGGAGGTGCATGCGGCACAGTCGCGCGGACAGGGCACGCGCGGCGCGGCCCGGCCATCCGCGGGGGGGACGCCGAGCGAAGGTGGCCCTCGACACATGCTTGGCATAGGTTGGGTGCATCGGCTCGCCGGGTATGTGGGGCGATGTAGGCAGCCCACCGGGCTAGGGCTAGCATGCTTGCTCCGGGCAGGGGAGCAGGCGCGCAGGGCGGTGATGTGTGGATCGCGGGCGACGCCGAGACCGGGCCCTCTTGGCAGGCACAAGACGGGCGCAGGTTGCCGCAGGCAGGGCGCGATCCGGAGCAGGGGGCGCATAGTTGGCCGGCCGGGAGATGCTGGGGCCGGTCACCGTCGAAGAGCGAGGCGCATGGCTCACCAGCAGCCGGCCGAGCGGGGCACCAGCGTGTGCCAATGCCACCGCAGGTGCCGGTGGGCGATGATGCCATCGCAGGAGGCCCGACCGGGGGAAAGGGCGCCTGGCGCGGGCGGCGCACTTGGCGGCACAAGTGCACGTTTGGCGGGCCGATGGGCAAGAAGCACAAGCGACAGCCTCTCTCCGGCTGAAGATGCCATCTGGGCGGTCGAGCAGGCGGATAGTCTCCGGGTGCTTCCTGTGGTACCGGTGCAGGTGGAACACATGTGCGGCCGGCCGGAGCACACTCCGTCGGGGGGATCCGGGCGAATGCGCCAGCCGGGCGGACGCCAATGCCGCTGGCGCCGGTCCGGAAGGAGATGCGTCTGCACCGGGCGGCTGGTGTCACCGTTGCTGTCGGAGATTGTGAGGCAGCCCGTGCGAGCAGCAGGGGGCACCCTTTGCAGGAGGTGCATGTGGCAGCAGCGATGACACCAGCGGCCCGGGCGGGAGGTGCCCGTGGGACGGCCTCGGCGGCCTGCCGGAGTGCAAGGGCAGCCAGGCGGCATGGCGGTCGTTGCATATGCGGTGCTGTATCGGGCGCGGAGGGCGAAACGCGAGCCGCAGAGGTACCGGTGGCCGGACCGGGAGCAGTGTCTTTCGGGCATGCTGCGAGGCAAGATCCCTAGGGGTGGTGGTGCCTCTCGTGACAGGAGGTGCAGTGGTTGGGGTCGGCGCGTGCGGAGCATGGGCCAGGGCACGCACGGAGCCAATGTGCTTGGTGGCGCTGGGGAGGGTGCCCCGAGGGCAGCGACCGTGGCAGGCCCGGTCATAGAGGAGAAGCCTGGTGGTCCAGCTGGAGGGTGTATCGGCGCCGGTGCAACGGCCGCGGCCAGACGCGCAGGGGGGGGGTATGCGCCGTTGCGTGGAGAAAGTGCCCAGCGCGGCTGGCAGCCTGTGTAAAGACGCCCCAGACGCCGCGAAGACAGCGGGCGGAACGGGCGATCCACGCGCGCTTGCTCCCTGGAGAGCCTGGGCGGGAGAACATGCAGTCACGGCTGGATGTGCGGCGGCCACCGGCACAGGTGGCCCCGTCGACCGCATGGGGTGCACGCCTCGCGGTCCGGGCGACAGGCGTGGCAAGTGTGGCCATGCCCTTCAGAAGCACCAGACGCACACTCGAGAGGCGATCCCGGCCTGTGTGGCGAGCACATGGCACTGGGGAGGGGCCGGTCGGGCCGAGGAAAGTGCCTGGGGCCCATGGGCTGGAGCATTGGCCAGCATCATGACCGGGGGAGGGCGCCTCGACATTGCGGGGATGCGCTGCCCTGGCAGGAGATGCAGGGGCGCAAGGGCATTCCGGGGCGGTCGAAATGCCCGAGGAGGGGGCCGTGTCGGGGGACAGAGCGGGCACACGATGCCCGACGGACGCGGCAGCCAGCCCCGGTCAAGAGCCGAGCAGGGGGTGCATGGTCGGGCGCGTGGAGGAGGGCAGGCCGGCATGGCCGGAGGCGGGGAATGGGCAGCCCAGTCGATGCGTGGGCAGATGCACTTGATGACCCGACGCCCTTTGCATTGCGCTTTCTTCCGGAGGGGCGGGGGCTGTCCACCGAAAATAGGGCGATTAAAAATAGGGGCCCAGCAAAAATATGGTGTACGTGTGTGTGCTCTTCGCTTTTTAGGGACTCGGATCCACATAATAACCAGGGCCGGCCCCCCAGGCCCACTTCGTGCACTTTCTCCTCCCCCCCCAGGTTCTTGCGATGCCCGCCTTTTTTTTTTCATCTGCCTTCCTCTCCCTAGCTCCCCCACATGTGTCTCTCCTTGAGCTACTGGGTCCCTGGCCTGCTGGGCGGACAGCGTTCCTGCGAGGGGTCAGCGTTTTGCGCCGGGTCCTCGAGTGCGGCTTGCGTGTGGGGGGCCCCCCTTGGCGCTGTCCTCCCCCCTTGCTTGTGCTGGTCCTCTTGGCATGCTCCTGCGCGCGGGCAGGTGGCTCGCTTGCGTGCGGCAGTGCGTGGACTTGCCGGCGAGGGTGCTCCTCCCCGGGCAGCTTCCGCGCTTGCCCGTGCCACCGTCCGGCGTCCTGTGCGCGGCTCGCGTGTATCCCCTCTCAGGGTGGGCATTGTGTGCCTGCGCGGGGGGAGCCTTTTGACGCATTCTCCGGGCGAAGCGCGCCGGCCCTGCTTTTTTGCTCCTGTTGATGGCTTTGGGTGTGGGATCGCGCGCTTGCCTGGAGCAGCCGCTCGTCAGTGGACCTCCGCCGGGGGCTTCTTTGTGCGGTTGCTCGCGCCTTTGTCGAGGACATGCGAATGTAGCGGCCTCTTGGCCAACCCACGGCAGGGTAGCAGTGGCCGTTGCCTCGCGGCGGGAGGGACGGGCCGCATTTCCCTCGGGCCCTCTCTGCCCATGTGCGCCATTGCCGTTGTGTCGCACAAGAGGGGGGGGGGCCCGGTCGGCCAAAGCATGCCCGACGGAGACCCTGCCCATGGTCGACCGACCATCCAGGTTGAGATCGACGGGGAGGTGCTCGCTCGATCTGCACACCAGGAAGGCCAAGAGGGCAGAATAGCCCAGCCCAAAGAGTATCGTCAGCTGCGCGTGCAGCTCCGGCCCGAGGGGCCCAGATCGCCGGAAGACCACCGCCAGGAGAGTGCCGCATTTGAAGGCGCAAGGCGGGTGTGCTCGCGTCGGCGTCCTGAATGCCGACGTGCCGCCGCCCACCTGGTGCCTGATGCCCCGGGGGCAGTGTCAAGGCACGAGATGCAGGGCGTGGAACTGCCCCGGTCGCTGGGCACAGTGAAAAAACCGAGCGTCACATATGGCACCCTCCTCCGCCGGGATGGCAACCAGCATGAACGGGCAAGGGCATGGGCCCACCCTGGCGCGACATGTCGCGCCAGGGTGTTGTGGCATCCAGCCGATGCGCTCCGGCTCCTGCGCGCGTTGAAATCTCGCCCGCCGAGAGGTGTAACGGGGGCGGGGCCAATGCGGGACCTGGCACCCGGTCGCCGCCGGGGGCGTGATGCGATGGGTTGTTCGGTTGTCTCGTCGAAGGGGGGGCCCTGGCCCTACGGTAGGCCGGCCCAGCGGGGCCGGCCAGGAAGGTCACGGCCACTCGTCCTTGACGATGTCCGGGCTGCAGGGGCGTCGCTGCCTGATGGTTGCATTACCCTATGTTCGCGATTCCCTCTTGGCGCACCTCCTCCTGGCATCGTCGACAGTAAGTATGGGGGCCGCGAGAGGGCCTGTGCACGGGGCAGGCTCGATGCGTTGCTCGGTGTAAAGACACTCGGGCGCGGAATTGGGCGTTTGACCTACAGGGACGGGGCAGCCGCCGGCTGGGGCGATCCTCGACTCGTCGGGCAGCTTCTCGGCCTACGTGCTCGCCGTGCGCTATGGCTGGCTCCCGACAGCCATGCCCGCTGCCGAAGTTGGGGCCTCTTGGAAATCGTTGCTTCTGCTTGTTCATTCGCAAAAGTGCTGCACAAGCGCCGGGGCCAACTCCATGCCTGCATCGAGTTCCTGGTGTTCCGGAACATGGCAAGCGAGAGGAGGAGACAGACGAGCACCCGGCCAGGCCATGCGGAGGGTGGCAGGAGGATGCGCGCACGCGCGCAGCCCGGGGAGGGAAGGGTTGTTGGGTGGAATGTCGAATTTGGGCGGCGTCGGACTCGGCTCAGATGGAGGGAGGATAAAACCCCGAAACACCCATCACTAGGCCGCACTCGAGAAACGCAGTCCGAGGGCCGTGTGAGGACGAAAGCATCGGGCATCGCGACGCGGTGTGCCACCTCCCCCCCAGGCGAGGACATCCACCAGGGGCCCGCGTGTGGTCCGCGGCGCTGCAGGGGCAAATGCCACACCTCGCCCTGGCGTCAGGCTGTGGTGATGTGGGGCGTTGGTGCCCGGGGACCGATGGTTTTCGTTGTCTCGCACCTGTCGGCGGCCCTGTGCCGGCCGGTGGTCTTCGGTGTCTGGTTTCCGGCACCGCGATGGAGCATGCGCCGCTGGGAGTGCGCGTCGTGCAAGGGGCCGCGGCTGTCAATCCGCCAGGCTGTCTGCCATCATACAGGCGGCGATCTGGCAGCCGGATCCCTGCGTGGATCCGACGGGGCTCTTTCTCGTGAACTCGAGAAAAGGCACGCCAACGGGGAGGTGCCCCGGAGCTGGGGTGGGCCATGCACGCGGCCATCGGTCGCACATGGCGAGGTCTATGGGTTCGGCGCGCCGGGGGTCCCTCGCTGACCGAGCTGCCCCGAGTCGGCCCGTGGTCAGCCGGCGGGCAGCCTGGCCTGGGGCATTTCTTGGCCCCCAGCATGGGTATCCTCATTTACGAACTTTACGCTTGGATCTGCTTGCTCAGGGACTTACTCGATTCGGCAAGCCTTTGCCCCTGCTTATGTCGCTGTTGTCGCCGGCATTGCTGACACAGCCTGCCGGGATGTCCTGGCGGTGGAATTTCCTCCCTCCCAACTGAGGCCCCAGCAGATCTAGGACACTGCTTGTGGGCATGTGAATGGGTCGCGCAGGATCCCGGTCGCCATTCCCCTGGAGAGCGGGAAAATGGATCGCTTTCCACCCTGCTAAAAGGACCCTTGCATCGGTGCCCGCATATGTGGTGGTCGCCCCATCCGGAATGGGGCCCTTCGTCGGACAGACAGCTGATGGGCACAATGCCACCCCTACGAATGAGACTGCCCTGATGGGTCACAGGCATGGCCGATTGCGGAGGCACAAGACACCCATTGGCTTAATTTATACATGCGAGGAGGGTGGAGCTCCAAGCGGACTCGGACGCCTCCTTGTTGGCGCCTGTCGCCCTCCATCCCCCCACTCTTGGCGCATAGGGCCCCATGAGGCCACGGTTTGCCGAGCGAGAGGCTCGCATCTCCTCGGACACGAGGCAGTCAGGTGGCGTCACACCACCTCCCATGACTGCCGCGTTCTTCCTCGAGCTGCGGGTCTCGGCGTAGTGTCGGAATGTTTGCAACCCCGGCGAGTCGATCTTGCCCGCCGGGGCTGTTCGCCTGCGAGGGGGTTGCAGAGGCGAGTAAGCGAGCGCGGTCCGGTTCTGTAACGACCGTGTGCTGTTGGGATGTTTGCTTTTTCGATGATCATCAAGCCCTGAGCAAGGGAATGTCAAGGGCCAGCTGTGAGAGCCTTGCTCGTCCGAAAACTAGTCGAGCGCTGCGATGCCAGTCGTACGCTTCGGCTCTTGGCTCGGCGAAAGAGATGGGGAGGTTTGATTTTGGCGCTTGGCGACCCTGCGATTTTCAAGGGATGTGCGTGGTACTGCGTGCCCAGCATTGGTACTCCCGGGTCAGTGTCTTTTATTTGGCCGATTGCCCGGAACATGGGCCCTGTCTCACGGCCGCCGAGCAACGCCCGACTGTCGAGACCAGCGGATGCCGTCGTCTGGCACAGGCGCGATTGCTTGCAACTGGCCGTCCCGCGAGGAGGAAGGCGCCTGTGGGGGGGGATCTTTGGCTGTCTTGCATTCATTTAAAGATGTATTTGGCTGCCTTTGCTCTTGCCCTCTTCTTGAGCATCCTGGGAGGGTAGACGCCCAGTTGGTCAAAAATGTCCTCGTGCCCCTGACGATGTGTCAAGAGAATGCGCGTCTTCGTCGAGGCTCCATCAGCCCTCGCTCTTGGCCCGGGGACCGGGATCGAGTACTGGTGTGGACGCCGGTCCTCTTTCAATCCGGACCCTCTTCCAAGGCTCGGTCACATCACCTGGGGGGGGGGGGGGCGACGGGGGTCCTTCCATGTCGTGTACAAGCACACTATCATTTGCCCCACTTGCGCCTTGGTAGGTTAGAAACGATGGTAAAGTACTGATCTACGCTCATGGGGGCGGGGTGTAAACGCGCTCGGGAAACATATTTATTATTGCATATATTGACAGTACATGGCCTTAAAAGCAAATACCAGAAAACTGGAGGGACTAAGCGAGGGGAAGGAGGGGGAGGAATGAAGGCACGAAAATGAAAGAGGCCCTAATGATGCCATAGGGAGATATTCTCTAGTTGGCGGACGAGATAGCTAACAAGAATGTCATCCGGGCCAAGGGAGCAGGTAGTCGTGGCGGCAAGAAGACGCAGGGCCTGCTGGCGACCGGACAGAGCCGAGTAAATGCCCAACCAAGAGGCAAAGACAGCCTGGGTAAAGAAGAAGGTATTCATGTGCTGAATGGCGCCCATGGCAGGATCAGGCATGTTGGAAGGCTTTTTAGCGCTGGGAGGCCGGTCGTCGATTGAAGCACGAGTAGGATGATCTCGGTCTTGGGGAAGGTGGTTGTGTGGCGAAGGTGGCAGCCAAGTCGTCAGACCAGTGGAGGTGAGGAGATTGACATTCGGACTGCTGTCCACGTAAAGGGCCTGTAAGCGCTTCAGACACCGCATAATGATGGTCTCGAGAGCCGACTTGTTGGACATGTCGGTCAAAAAGTCTTTGACAGCACTATGTGCACCTTCCTGGGACAGATTCAGGTTTTCGGGAATTCTTGGACTCTCTTGGGAGAGGGAATCTAGCATGAGTGTCAGATCCTGAAGGAATCGGAGATTGGTGTCGTCATTAACAGGCCGGAGGTCGGCCGCGGCCGTCGAGGCGAGCAACATCATTAGGGGAATGGAGCTGGTGGAATCCTTATGCGCATGGTTTTCCTGTTGGAGAAGAATGTCCACCTTTTCGAGGAGGGTGGTCACAACCAATCTGTGACTTGTCATGGAATAGGTGTGGGCGGGGGAGCTGTCACCGCCGGGGAGCAGACCATTGATCATGGCTGGAATGGAAAATCGATCGCTGATGCTCTGGAGTTGGTAGTCATGGGGTGGATGAGAGGTCTGTGTGGCCAAGATATGTGTCACATAGCGAGCCATGCGCACGGGAAGCCAAATGTTGGTGTCGCGTTGCATGGCAAATTGTGGCAGGAGGGGCAAACTGTGGCTTAACTTGAAGCGCCGGGTACTGTGGTCGGTCATGAGAGCCTGGACAGGAGGGATGCTTTGGAGGTCGGCAGACTTCCCAGCATAACCCGAACTGAAGGACAGGCGAAACAGCGTTGACTGTGTAAGGCACAGGGGGCTGGACCGGGGCGAAGGCCTTATGGCAGGTGGGGGAAGGTCCAGCGGGGGAGCCGGTAGACGGAGAAGTGGCCTGCCCGGGCGACGGGCGTGAGATGCTGGATTTTAGACCGTAGCAACTGCCACCAAACACAGCTCGGGTCATGGTGGGGGGCGGCGATGGAACCAGCCCCGCTGCCAGGAGTGATCACAGCCGGGCGTGCATGATGGGGTCTGGAACTGGGCCTGGAGGGCTGAGCGGAGGGCCGGCGTTCGGTGGCAAGAGACTGCGGTGCCCGAGCAGCTCGATTTTCTCCACCAGCCATCGCAGGGGCAGCGAGCTCCCTGCTGGGATTTGCAGGGCGCCCAGGCGGTGGTTGACGGCTGTACAGGCACCATGCACCGGTGCCCCGAGAGGGCATCGGGCGCTCGCGAGTGAGACAGGTCAACAGGCCCTCGAGGTAGGAGTGAAGCGCGGGCCACTCTGGCGGTATCGCAGCGCTGGAGAGACCCACATGGAAGAGGACTCCATCGTGGATGCACTTGATGCCATATTTCGAGATGCAAGTACCAATTGGTTGTTTGGAGGGCGCCGGTGGATGTTTACCATCGCGAAGAAGCCCAACACGAGGGACTACTGGACATGTCAGGGCCTTTGAAAAGCCCTTGAGTTGGGGGGGGGGGGGGATGATGTTTCAGGGCCAATGTCTGCTTACTCGTCCTGCCATCGAGAGCCCTGGTCTTGCCGGCGAGAAAACCTCGCAGATTGGCAGGCTCGGCAAGCTTTTTGGGCAGCACGCGGGCATCTTCCACTTTCAGATGGTTCTTGTGAGTGAGGGTGTCCCGGTTGCGTGCTACGCCGGAAGCGCCATCGGTGCAGGTTCTTGCGGACGCCAATTTAGGGAGGATGGCCATCCGGCCGTCTGGCGGCCCAGGATCGTGACCGCGAGCGAGCAGCAACCAAGCGGGCTTGGTGGCTGTTGAACTGTCAGTACCATGCTCGTGTGTGTGATAGGCGAAAAAGTATCCGGCTCAGGCAATTTGAAACACATAGCCAGGAGGCATGCCACATCCGTGGCGCGTACAGGTGGCATGTAGATGCCGGACACGTTCGAGATGGAACAGCGCCCAGGCAGGCAGCGGCAAGTGATGCTGGTGGCTCATATGCGAGATTGCCTGGCCTTGGGAGCTGCGGGAGGGATCCAGGACGAACTGTCGGCGAACGGGCGCCTCGGGCGCGAGCTGGCAATGGCCAAGCAGGAAGGAGTCCAGGTCACCGGTATCGTGGGCCGAGCAACGGCCCACGGGGTAGGAAATACACGCGAAGGGGACAAGTGCCCGGGCAGATGCACATCGAATGCGCCAGCATCAGGGGGAGCATGCCGAGCGGGGAGTATCCGTGGCGCGGCAATCGGCAACACGGGGGACATGGGCGACCGGGCCCAAGGAGCGTGGGCGTACGATACACACATGTGCGAGGGGGGGGGGGGGGAGACCAGCGGGGGAGGGTGGCAGCCGGAATGGTGCTGTGCGTCTCGCCTGCGATCCGGGGCGTATGCGGAGCCCAGCATGCCGTCGGCGCATGGCCGTGCGCCGGCGAGCATCCCAGACCTCCTTTCTTGTGTGTCGGCCGGTATCTTTCTCTATTCTGCTCCCTGGCCAATGGTCTGCATCTCATTCGGATGGGATGCGCGTAGGCGGCGGGGCTTTTCCTGGGCACACATGCGCCGGCTGTGAGCGGGTCCCTGCTTGGGGCAGTGGGATGATGGCTATGGTGCGCGCATATGGGCGAGCTCCAAGCCGGGCGAGGTGAGAAGGTGGGTCGGTTGCACTGGCTACCACTCTGCCCCGCCGAGGCACAAGACCCCGCGCGATGTGACGGACAAGCCGGCGGGGAGAAAAGGAGAACCCCCTGCAGAGGCAGGCAACTGCGCGGGTATTGGTGCGCCAGTCGCGCCCCGCACACGGACCATCTTGTCCACGGTTCTTCGGGCGCGCGACGACCGTCGGGAAGGCGCACACGTCAAGCGGCACCAGCCCGAGCGCCGGGCACACTTGGCGCGCGCGTGCACGCCGGGGGCAGGCGGGTTCTCTTCGGGGATCGCCAATGAGAGGGGCGCTTCCTCGCGCCCGGGGGAGGCTACTCCGCCGAGGGCGGGAGAAGCAAAGGCGCCGCGCTTCCGGCGGCCGTGTGCTGGTGGAGGGTGGCCCTGGCGTGATGCCGATGTGCGCCGCCTTCTGCCTCCCTGTCAGAGAACCGCACGTCTTCTGGCCCGTGGGCCCTGATCGGCCGCGGGGCCGAGCCCATGAGGCGCGCGGTGCGTCGCCGACCGTGGGAGCAGCAGGAGGCGAGTGCAAGGTCTGGGGGGCGAGCCAAGGAGGGGCAAGAGAAGGGAGGCCGCATGTGTCTGGGTGTGCGCTCTGCTCGTGCACAGGGGCGCGGCTGCCCTTCAGACGGCCCGCCCCGCTGAATTACACCTGTCTTTGTGAGTTAAGCACGTGGACGAAACACATCATGCACAGAAAATGTCTTTTGGCCGCGAGAAAGGTGAATTTATATCTCTTGATCATGCGAACCGAAATGGCCCATGAACGGACCGCTGGCTGGTGGGCTTCTTTGCGGCTCGGGTGTGAATCATTTCTCGGCGCGGGGCGCATGCACGGAGCCTCTTCTGGCGCATGGCAACCTCCCCCCTCCCCCTTTCCTCCCTTGCTCCCCCCCCCCCCATGTCTCTCTCTCTCTCTCTCTCTCTCTTCCTCTGAGCTCTCCGCGGACGGACGTGCGCGTGTCGAACCCCCTGCCAGCCAGCCAGCCAGCCGGCCTGGCCCGAGTCGCGCGACCGGCGGGGCGACTGCGTTCCGGCTGGCGGGTGGATTGCTGGGCAGGCCCGGTTTACCGGGGGGGTGGCCTGCCTACCAAAGTTCGCTGCTGGCGTATGCCCCCTCTCGGGGTCCGGTCCTCCCGTGCGGCCAGCAGGAGGCCGCCTGCACCCGGCCTCTCTCGGTTTGATCCGGAGCCGCTGGGCGCTTGGTTGCAACGCCCGGAACGTGCTGTGCCCCGTGGGTTCCCCGATTGACTCGGCGTGTGGGTCTGCCGGTTCCCCGGCTCTCTGTCCCTGGGAAGGTACACACATGCGTGTGCGGTGAAAGGGGTGCCCTTTGCGGGGGGGGGGGGGGGGGGGGGGGGGGGGCGAGAGTGGATACGGTGTCTGCGTCGTCTCTGCCGGTGGGGGGCCGACCCACGGCCGCAGGGGGAGGGCATCACGCCGACACGCGCGGGAGAAGCCCCCCTGCTGTTGGTTCCTCGGGCCGGGTGTGTTTGTCTCTTCACCGTGTCCGTCCCTGTGCGGGGTCCCCCCCTGGCACTTGGTTCCCTGGCCGCGGGGTCGCGATGTCCCCTGTGGTGCGCCGATCGGCTGTCGGGATCCGGCCAATTTCCCTGGCCCCCGGTGGCGGGGAAGATGGTCTGCGGGTTCGGGGGGTTCCCGTCCTGGCGGGCGGTGGCCACCGGTTGTCCGTTTGCCATTCACAAATACGCGGGGCACTTTGCAAAAGCTTCGCGCGGCCCGTCTCACCGCAGGGCGGGCCAACACGGCGTGGCTTTTCCCCGTGAGGGTCTCTCCTGGCCTTTCGGAAGGCGGACAGATGTTGCGGTGGTGTGTTATTGCGATCCGTCGTGGCCCCCACGTTGCCCCTCTCGACACTTCCTCCCCGGGGGCCGTTGGTGTCCGATGGCGAGCGGGGAAGGCGCATCCCGAGCCGCGCCGGCCCTGGCCCCGGGCAATTCTCCGGATAGCCGGCGGAACCCCTTCTCCCGAGTATGGTGTTGGGTGTTTCTGTGTGCGTGTGCGGGGGGCATTTTCTTTTGCATCCCCGCCGAGTTGGGGGGGGACTGCCTGTTGCGCGAGGCAGCTCTCCTGGTCGTGGGCCGGTGCGACGGCGTGCGGTGGTTTGGCGGCGCCGGGAGCATGATTGTCCTGTGGGTTTCTGCGGGAGGAAAAGCAGCAGCCAAATCCTGTCTTCTGGCAAGGGGAGGGTGCGCTGAAGTCGTGCCGGGTCTCTCTCTCTCTCTCTCTCCCTCCTCATCATGGGTGCGGTCCCCGCTCGCTCCTCCGTCCCTGGCCCTTGGGTTCGTCTTTTCGCGAGTGCCACCTTTTGGCCTGGGCCTCCCTTGGCCGGCTGGCTCGTGGTGCTTGCTTCTCTCCCAGCCTTCCTCTGTGCATGTCCTTGCGAGGCAGTGGGTCTCGGCTGTGGCCGTGCCAGGCACCTGACAAGACCGACGCCAAAACTAGTCACTCGGCCTCCTCGCCCCGAAAAAATGGAGCCAGGTGGGGTTCTCCCTCTCTTGCCCGTGGCCGAAGTTCACGCCCTCGGCGGAGGCGGGCAGGCTGGTGACACAGGCCAGCCCCTCGATCTGCCCCCGCTGGTGCTGATCCGCGTGCTGGCCATCGGACGCCCCTTCGCCGGGTTTTTCCGCTCTTTCACTGCACTCGCGCACCGGGCCATGGTATCGGCACGCCGGCACCGGTGCACGAGGACATTCCCGGAGATCCTCGTGGATGCGTGTGCCGGTCATCTTCCCCGGTCATCACTGGGGCTGGGCTTGGGGGGCAGGGGGATCG
>NW_009242976.1:2524422-2525502 GCF_000388065.1 Fonticula alba
GGTCGACCCGAGCGGAAGGGGGAGCAGCAAGAGGCAAGTGAAGGAGAGGAGGGGGCGGGGGGGAAGTAGGCTGTGGTTCATGAGGATGCCTTCTCCTCTCGCGCGAACGGGCAACGATCCCCTTTCAGGTGGCCCCCCTCCGGTTATGGATTATGGGGAAGGGGCGACCAAGGGAAAGACATCCCCCTGCGCGAGCAATCGGGCTATGGGGGGCCGCGCACGCGCACGATCAAGACACACGACGAACACCGGGGAAATCCAGAGGGCATTGTGGTCTCTTGCGGGGACACACGAGACAGGCACGCGATCCTTCCTTGCTGCGGATTGCAGAATGGTATGCGTAAAAGGTGAGTCCGCCGGACTGGTATCATGCGTGTGTGTTCTAGTAAAAGTCCTTTTGCATAAGCAAAATGTGAGTTTATATGACTTGATAATGTGAAGCCAACAGCCAACGAACGGGTTGTTGGATGGGGAAGCCTTTGTCTGGCTTGTGTGTTTGGTGCGTCTCCAGCGGTGTGCGATCTGCGCTCGTGGGTGTCTCCTCGCTCGCCGGGTCCCCCGCCGGGACTGTGGAGAGACTGTGTGGGGATCTATTTGTGGGCGTGGGGGACGCATGGGCGGGGGGCCTCTCTTGGGGCACATGGCAACCTCTGTTTCCCCCTCCCCTCTCTTTCTTTCTTTCTCTCTCTCTCTCACCATATGTTGGCTTCAAGGACGGCCGTGCGAGCCCTGCGTGCGTGGGGCTCGCCGGCATTGGCGACGGCGGTGGCGGCCCGGCGGGGCTGGCCTCTGGCCGGGGGTCATACACCGGCCGCCCGGGGCCCAGCGTCCCCCCTGGTCACCAACGGCGGCGTGTATGCGACAACGTCGCAGGTCATGGCTCCCAGGGGCATGTCGCTGCTCCATATGCGGGCATTCTCCTCGGCCGCCGAAAGCACGAGCACCGAGGTGGTGGCCACGTCCACCGGGTTTGCGAATTACGACACCGAGTGCGCCGGGGCGCGGCTCTGCCGGGCCATCGAGGCCGGGGAGGAGCCCCTGCCGCAGGGGTTCGACGATGTGGCGCACTTCCGGCTGTTC
>NW_009242976.1:2529077-2529562 GCF_000388065.1 Fonticula alba
GCAGTTGGCGATGTCGGCCGCTCAACTCCGCTGGTACATCAGGTACTACGAGCCGGGGGTGGTGGTACCCCGTCCCGACGGGCGGCCGGTGCGGCAACTTACCCGGCCGGGGGGTTTGGACCGGCTGACGCTGGGGGAGTACACGCGGCGCTTCCTGCCGGCCACTTCGCCGGTGCACCAGGCCCCCCCGGGTGAAGGGTCGCCGGGGGGCGAGGAGAGCCATGCGCTGGTCCGGCTATCGGCGCATCGTCAGCTCGCATACTTCGACCCTCGGGCGCATGGGTCCGGTCCGGGGACGCATGTGCAGCTGTTGGCGCCGGGGCTGAGTCGGAACCTGGAAGCCGAGGCCCGAGGTCTGGCTGGACTGCGGCCCATGCTGGCAGAGAGGGAAATCGGTGAATACTTGGGCATCCCCCGGAGAACATTGGTTAATACAATGCCCTCCTTCGGATGGCCAGAGGGCTTTTGGGATTCGCGACGGCCAT
>NW_009242977.1:0-2963 GCF_000388065.1 Fonticula alba
CCCCGCATTCCTCTCCGAGGAATGCTGTTCTGGGATGCTATCATTCCCACGATGTAACACGTGTGGCAATTCACTCACGTGTTGCTTCATCTATCGTTTACATGGGGATTCCACTACATCGGCGCCCGGGGCACGCCACCGGCCAGGCAGCAGGGGGGAGGGGGCGGCTGTTGTGCTTGGGCGTGCGCGCCGCATTCGGAAGGCGGCCCTCCCCCCGGCGAGCGCGTCTCGGGCAGCCGACGCCGCTCTTGGGGGCGGCCGGGCGCCTCCTCGCGTCAGGGTGCTGACCGGGCGGGGCGGCAGGCAGGGGGCGGGGGGCGGGCGGCGCGCGCGCGCGCGCAACAAACACACAGTGCAATCATCGGCCACCCGGGCCGGCCGGAGAGCCCACTGGACCGGGACCGGCGGCCGGGCGAACTGGGTGGCGGACGCCCTCCCGGCGCAACCTACACCGGCCGCCCGACCGCGCGAAATGCGTGCGCCCAGGTGGCATCCGCGCTGCGCCGCGCCGCGCCCCCCGCTGCGGCTCCGCAGCCCGGGGCCCCTGCATGTGCCGCAGGGCCGGCGGCGTCCAGTGTGCGGGTCGCGTTGTTCCGCGGCAGCCGCGCGCCGCGACTGCACAAGGCGGCCCGGGCGGCGGCGACGGCGGCGGCGACGGCGGCGGCGGCGGCGGCGGCGGCGGCGGCGGCGGCGCCGGGGGGCCGTTGTGTCCGCCGCATTAGCATATTACCGCCGCCCCAGCCGCGTCGCCCCCCGGCACATGGGGCGCGCGGTGATGGCCGTAAACATTCGCCGCGGCGATGTGTGCGCATGTGTGCCAGTCCTCGGACTGCCAGCCCGATGGAGTCCAGCTGTGAGCATCGCCGCCGCCGCCGCCGCCGCCGCCGCGGTCGCGGTCGCTTGAGCCACGCCTCCCGGGCCACCCCTATGCCCTGCCGGGCGCGGAGACCCGTAAGCGGATTGAATGTGCACGGGCGAACACGGCCCGGCCATCGGCCCGGGTCCAGGGGCAGGCATCCGCGCTCGGGCCCGCGCGCAGCCCCATCGGCCGGCCGGTCGAAGCGCCGCGGCGCCGGAGCCGGGGGGGGGGGGGGCAGGACATGCACCCCAGTGCGCGGCCCCCGAACCGCTGGCGATGGCCCCCCCCCCCGCTCGGAGGCCTGGCTGATGTAGACAAGGGCGACACGCCGGATGGCGGGTCCCGGCACCAGGGGCAGAGGCGGGGCCGAACTGGGGGCCCTTCAGCTGAGGGCCCCAAGCATTCCCCCTCCCGCGGCGCGCGCCCCACCCATGGCCCAATACGCACAACACACCGGTCTCGCCCCGGCGCGCCCGCGGCGCCCGAACACAACGACCCGCCCCCCCGCGCGCCCCCCCCCCCGGGGGGGGGAGAGGGGAGTTGGGCCGGCCGGCCGCCGCAGAGTCGACGATGTACGCCCATGGACTGGGCATGTACACGCAACCCTTGCCCCGGCCCCCCAACGCACGATTCGCCCACGCGCCAGAGGACACGCCCGCCGTGCCGGCCCTCGCGCTGTTGCCGCCGCCGCCGCCGCCGCCGCCGCCGCCGCCGCCGCGCGCTCCGCCCCTCGCTCCCCGTCCGGGGGCGAGCAGGGCTGCGGGCCCCCCGGGGGCGAGGAATGCGCCGCCGCTCTCGGGGCTTCGGCCGGGGGCGGAGGCGTCCTCTCCGAGCTGGCACCCGTTGGTCCGCGCCCCCTCCCCCCGGGCCGGAACAAGTGGCGGCGCGCGCGCGCACGGCACCCATGGCGCCGGTCAAGCAAGCGAACCCGTGCTCCTCCTGTCTCGGACTCCCGCCGAGGGCCCCTTCCCTGGGCCCGGTCCCCTGGCCCACGCAGCCCCCCCCCGCCCCCCCCCCCCCCCCCGGCCCCCGCGGCCGGCCGGGTCGCACTGTTGCTACGGATGCACGGCTCGGGGTCGGCCGGCGGCACGAGGCGCCTGGCCGAAAAAAAATGGCAACCGCCCAGGCGAACATGGGTCGGATATTTACGGCGCCCCGGGTGGGCCTTCGCGGTCCCGGGTTGCTGGTGCCCGGGGCGCCGGGGCCCGCCCTTGCCGCGCGGCCGCCGCGCCGCCAGCTCCCTCGGGCGCCGGTCCGCGCGCGCGCGCGCGCGCCCCGGCCCACCCCGACCGGACTCCCAGCCGGGCCCCGCGTCCAGACCGTGCCCCCTACGGCACGCCCCCCGGCCCGGGGGCCGCCGCACAGCCGCCAGCCCCGTTCCCCCATCGGGGCGCAGGCTCTCCCGCGGCCGACACAACCATAACAGCCGCAACAGCCGCAACAGCAACAGCAGCAACAGCAGCAGCAGCAGCAGCAACAACAACAACAACAACAACAACAACAACAGCAGCAGCAGCAACTGCACCAGGGGCCCGGGCGGTGGCGGGTACGAAAAATGCCGCGGAAAAATATGGCCAAATGAGCGCCCCGCCCGGGGACCAGGGGTCGCTCATGACGTCCATGCGAGGGCGCGCGCGCGGGTGTCGCGCGGGCGCGCTCGCACCGACCCCCCTTCTGAGGCTGGTCTCACTCGGCCGGCCGGCCGGCCGGCAGGGGCCACCACGCACCAATGGCCAGGTTCCCAGCCGCCAGCCCAGGGCCGGGGGGCTGCGCCGGGCACGAGGAACACGCCCCCCCCCCCCGGCGCCCGGCGCGGCCGACCGCCAACCTTCCCTCGGGATGGCCACCGCCGGACGGCACTCGCAGGGGCCGGCAGATCGCGCCGGCGTTTTGCCCTCGCTCCCTCCCTCCGGGCGGCCGGCGCATGCATGTCCCCCCCCCCCCCCCCCCCCCCCCCCCCCCCCCCCAGGTTCCCCCCCCCCGCCGCCGCCCCCCGCCCAGCCCAGCCCGGCGCCATGCTCCTTGCCCTCCTGGCGCCCAGCCGCCTCGGCCCCTCGTCTCCCCGGTTGCGCGTTCCGCTGACGCCCGCCCCCGTGCCCCGGCC
>NW_009242977.1:3315-10158 GCF_000388065.1 Fonticula alba
CCCCCCCCCCCCCCCCCCCCCCCCCCCCCCCCCCCCCCCCCCCGCCCGCCCCCCCCCCCCTGCCCCGCCCCCCCCCCGGCGCGCCCCCCACACCAACCACCCCCCCCCCCCCCCCCCCCCCCCCCCCCCCCCCCCCCCCCCCTCTCCCCCCTTCGCTCCTCCCCCCCCACCACCACCTCCCCCCCCCCCCTCCCCCTCTTCCCTCCATACCATCCCCCCTCGTCTCCCCCCGCCCACCCCTCCCACTCCTCACCCCCCCACCCACCACCCCGCCCCCCCCTACCCCTCCCACTCCTTCCCCCCCCCATGTCCCCCCCCCCCCCCCCCCCCCCCCCCCCCCCCCCCCCCGGCCTATCCCCGTCCGGGGAACGCGCGCCACGAAGGTGCTCAAGCCGACGCCCACCTAATCCGGCTTGCGCCTCGTCTCGCTGAAAAGAGGCGCCAAGACGTGCCCCCGGCCGGGGCGCGCCCCTGCCGAGAGTCGGCGCAGTTGCCCGGGCGCGGCGCCCGGCGTCTGCCCCCGATGCTCGGCTAGGGGTCGGGCTGGAGGCCCGGGGGGCGGGGGGGGGGGGGAGGAGGAGCCGAGCGTGCCCATGCCGCCGGCACCCCGTCCCCCCTGGGTCCCGAGCGTGCTTCTGTTTGTGTGTGTTTGTCCGGTCCAGCGAACATCCCGCCCCCCCGGCCCCCTCCCGCCAGCCCCAGGAACGGGCGGCGGAGGAGGGCACAGAGCACGGGGGGCGCCTGGGGGCGCGCGCGCGCGGCCACCGCCGGTATGCCTGGCCCTGGCGCCAGCTCCCCAAGCCGGCCAGAGTCAGCTGAAGGGACAGCCAGGCCCGCCCTCGCGCCCCCCCGCCCCTCCCACCTCCCCCCGGGCCCATCGCCTCCGTGGCCGCGGCCGCCGCCTCCCCCTCCCGCCTTTCTCCTTTCGGTCACCCCGCCCGCACATCGGCCTCCCCCGGCGGGGGAATGATCGGCCGCAATATCTGGTGGGCGCCTTTTGGGCCGCCGCGGCCGCCGCCTGGTCCGGGGTCTGCCGCGGTCCCCTGGCCGACAAATGCGCAGAACGACCGGCACCCTCGCAGCGCCGTCCGCATCCACGCCGATCCGCGCGCGCTCACGTACACACAGACACACACACACACACACAGACACACGTACGCCGGCCACCGGAGCCTACATGGCAACAGACCGCGCGGGGGAATCCCCCAGGCTCATGTGTCCGGCGATGCCCGGGCTCCTGGGGGGGGCGGGGGAGGGGGAGCGCGATCGCTGCGAGGGGCATTCAATCTGCGAAGATTGGCTTGGTCAACACTTTCGGCACTTCGCGCCGTGGCCACCCACGCTCGTGCCGTGGCCGGGGCCCGCCGCCACCGCCGCCGCCAAATGGCGCCCGCCGCGGGCGTCCACTTGGTTGCGTCGGCGCGATGCGCGGCCCCGGGGCCACGGCCCTCCCACATGGCGCCCCTGCCGGGGCATGCACATCTCCGGGTCGGCGCGCGCACGCGCACACATACACACTCATATGTGTCTGTGTGTGTGTGTGTGTGTGCGTGCGTGTGTGGCTGCATGGTTGCATGGGTGCGTAGCAGTGTGGCTACACAAGGCCGTGCGCAGACACGAGGACGACCGAGGGAGGAGCAGGGGGAGGGGGCCGGCGGCCGGCCGCGAGGGGCGAGACCACACCGTCGACCGGCCAGCATGCACCGCCATCCCGCCGGAGGAGGGCGCGGGACAGAGGGAGAGAGAGAGAGCGCGCGCGCGCGCACGAGGGCGACATGGCACGCGCGTGTGGCCCGGCGCTGGCGGCATTTGAACATTAGCAACGGCCGGGGAAATGCCTCAGCGCTGGCCGACCCCGGCCTGGCCCTCTCGCGGACCGAGGGCCTAGCCAACCGGCCGGGCGGCCGTAGCCCAGGCCGCCCTCCGGACAGATGACCGCACCCAAGGCGGGGCCAGGTGTGCGTACGTGCGTGCGTGCGTGCGTGCGTGCGTGCGTGCTTATATGTGTGTGTGTGTGCACTTGCGGGTGCTCGTGGCTGGCGCGCGCGCGCGCGCGCGCGCAAATCCCCGGCGAATGCCCGCCCGCCGAAAAGAGCGGCCCTGCCCGGCAAACACATGCACATCGTCCGTCCGGCGACGGTCCGCCTGCTCCGGGCGAGCACAAACAATACACTGCCGGCTTTGGCCCGGGAGAAGGAGGGGACGCCGCCGCTCCCCCCTCGCCCGTCCGGTACAATCACACACACACACACACCACACACGGGCGCGCGGTCCAACCGCGCGCCCGTGTGTGGGGCCGCCAGCGGAGGGTGAAACACTTGCCGATCAGCCAACACCCAGGGGGGCCGACAATGGGAACCACCGCCCGCACGCCCACCGCACCCTGCTCGGGGTGCGGTGCAGCGCCGTCGCCTCCCCCGGGACAGGGAGGCGAAGCAATGACGCGAGGCTCGGGCAGCCGTGGGCCCAGACCCTTTCGTCTGGCGGGCGCACATACACAAATATACACACGCACACAGGGACACACACACACACACACACACACGCACGCGCGCGCCGGTGGCGAGGGACGGGGCTCGGGGGAGCCCGCCCGACGCCGGGCCACACTCGCCCCACGCGCGTATGCTTATTCTGGTTTCCCCTTTGCGTTGGTAGGTGCACTGGCCGAGGGAGGCCACACCCCCGGGCCGCCGCCGGGCAGGCCCCATTAGCAGTCCCATATCAGGGGACTCGTTATTTCCTCCGCCTCGCGACGGTCCTCGGTCCCCGCCGCCTGCGGGCTCGCATGCCCGCGTGCCGGTCGGCCGGCCAGCCGCCCGGGCACGCGTGCGCCGGCCACAACATTTCGTCTCATGACTCATCTTCAATGCCGCGGCATGTACGCACGCCTTGCTGGGCCTCGCCCCCCGCCCTCTGGCCAGGTCTGCGGCCCGGCGGGCGAGGCAGGGAGAGGCAGGCGGAGGGGGGGGCGGGGGGGGGGCATGGAATTGCGCCGGGGATTTCGTCTACCCGCCGTAGGCGCGCAATGGCCCTCGGTCGCGCGGGACATGGGTAGTAAGAGACCCCGCCAAGCACGCGATTCGGGGTGTCGCTCCGGGGGGCCTCCTGCCGCTCCGGTTTCAGAAGGGCAGCACGGTCGGTCTCACAGGGCCACATATACACACACACACACACGCACACAGGCATGCTGCCACTCCCCTGCCAGGCGTGTGGCAACACTGGCGGGTCCCCCCCCCCCTGGCAGCCGGGGACGCCTGTGCCGTGTGCACAGAGCACCTTGGGGCCAGGAGGGCAGGAGACACTCTACAAGAGGCCCCGCCCGCCGCCCTCCGGCCCCTCACAGGGACCCTGCTGAGGGGGAGTGTGAGGGCCACAGGCCAGAGACACCCCCGGCGCCGCGCCGTGTTACCCCCCGAGAATCCCCGACGGGCGGGGAGCTACTTCAATTATATAAAAGACCAAGGCCGAGGAGGAGGATGAGGAGGAGGAGGAAGAGGGGAAGGAGGAGAGGGAGGAGGAGGAGGAGGGGAAGGAGGAGGAGGAGGGGAAGGAGGAGGAGGAGGGGAAGGAGGAGGAAGAGGGGAAGGAAGAGGAGGAGGGGAAGGAGGAGGGGAGGGAGGAGAGGGAGGAGGAACGGCTGTCTGTCCCTCGACAGGGAGGGCTCCACAGAAGGGTGGTCCCACAAGAGGCCCCCCCCCCCCCCACCCGTGGCCGGAGTCCTGGCTACAACCTGGGCGGAGGGCGAGAGCAGGGGCGAGCGCTGGACCGAGCCCGTCGTTCACCACCGCCGGGGCCGGGGAAATGCGACAGTCATCCGTGGATGTATTTTTGTGCGTGCGTGTGTATGTGTGTGTATACGCCCGTCCGAACGTGTGCCACCCCACAATGCCACACACCTGCGGCCAAAGACACCTGCTGTCAGCACATTGCCACCGCGGCGGCTCCCCCCAGGCACACCGCGCCGGTGTTCGCCCTGCTCGGCCACGTGTTAACTCACCGAGAGATAAACTGAGATGGGCCTCTGAGGGCTGTTGGCCCAGAACCCATGGATCCCAGAACGACGGCTATCCCGGTGGTAGCCCTTGGCGCTCAGCGGGGCCGCCCGACCCCCCCCCCCCCCCCCCGGGAAGAGACAGAAGGGAGGGTGAAAGGCACAGGGCAACAAATTCCGTCGGCAAAGCGCCTTGCGCACGGGGCGGAAAAGGGGACGTGGTGTATTTCAAGTGTCGCTCCCTTTCAGGGGGGGGGAGGGGGCAGGGGCGTGTATACAGCGGAGTGGGGCACAGGGGGGGGGGCCGGGGAAGAGATGAGGCCCCTCCTCTCCATACCATGTTGGCTGGTCTTCTTTCGGTGCGTGTGTGCGTGTGCGCTGTGCTGTGGAAAATGTATAGATGTCGGGACATGCTGCGCTGTGGCTCACTCTCTTTCTCTCGGTCCCCCGCTCTCTCGCCTCACCCATCCAGAAAGGCGATGCATTCTTTTGTCCCGTCCTCTTGGCGCTTCCGCCCCGCGCAAGGGCATGGGATGTACCCCCCCCCCCCGCCCTCCAAGAGGAAGGAGAAAGGGGAGCGGAGGGAGCTGGGGGGGAGGAAGACGCGCGTGCAGGGCACACAACGGGGGACACTCTAAAAATCCGAAGGCACCGCCCTGTGATGGGCAACAAAAAAAAGAACCGAGAGGGGCGCAGCGGAAGCGCACGCGCAGCAAGGAGAGGGAGAGAGAGAAAGAGAGAGGGAAAGCCGCGCACACGCACACACACACCCAGATGCAGGAGGACAGAGGGCGGTACACAGAGTCACACACCCATCCCCCGGCCTCCCCAGTGTTACCACCACCACCGCCGCCGCCGCCGCCGCCGTGCGCGCGCGCAGGGACATATGCCCCCCCCCCCGCCCCCTCCCCCGCCCGACGACATCAGCCACCGCGGTGGCGCGTGATGAAACGACGGAAGAGTTGACGGAACTGCCGCGGGTCCTGGTTCATGGCGGCGTTGACATAGTCGGCCGCCACGTCGGCCGGCAGGCCGATGCTCGGCAGGTACTGCCCGGTCAGGAAGGACGTGCAGGACACCCCCAGCGTCTGGATGAGGCGCTGCTGCAGCAGCGTCAGATCATTCAACACCGCCAGCGAGCTGGCATTCGACACGTCAAATGTCGGCGCCAGGGGGATGGAGAACACCAACGGCTGGACCTCATTCAGGGCAAAGGGCAGGAAGTCCGGCAGACGCAGGCGGCTGATGTTCACCGGCTCCGTCGGCGGCGGGGGGAGGGCCTGCTCCGGCGGCGGGGCCCCCGGGCCGCCCGGCAACGGGGTCTGCCCGTCCCCCGGCTGCAGCCAGGCCACCGCCATGCGCGACAGGACCCCGAGGGCCGCCCGCTGGATGGCCGGCTCCAGGCACCGCGCGGCCAGCAGCGTCACGCTGGCCAGGATGGTCGGCAGCACCGGCAAATTGACCTCCGACACCAGGATATGCTCCATGCGCTCCTGGAAGATGGCATTCAGGAAGGCCAGGTACGCCCGGCGGATGTCATTCAGCCGCTGGAGCTCCTCCGTGTTGACCGTGGCACCGACCGCCGCCGCGGCCGCCACACTGGAGGAGGCCGTGCCGCCGGCCGTGCCGCCCTTGAAGCCAGGCGCATGGGCCCCGGCCGCCGCGGCCGCCGGCTGCTGCGGCTGGCTCGCCCCCCCGGGCGGAGCCCCGGCGGTGGTGGCCCCGGCGGCCCCGGCACCGCCCGGGCCGCCCCCGGCTCCCCCGGCTCCGGGCTTCGGGCTGCCAGCCGCCAGCTCGATCAGGCCGAGCTCCTGTCGCGCGAAGGGCAAAATCTGTGCCACCACCGCCGGGAACAGCCCGGCCAGGGTCGGCAGGAAAGCCTCCCGATAGCGGAAGGTCAGCTGCGCCAGGACCGGCAGGAATTCCGCCAGCGCAAAGGCACTCGCATGCCGCAGCAGGCGCTCCAGTGCCCCCGGCACCAGGGCCATCAGATCGCACGTGGCACACCCGACAAGACGCTGGAACAGCTGCCGCACCGCGTCCCGCATCGGGGCCTCTACCGCCACCAGCCACGCCGTGCCCGGGGCATTGCCCGCGGCCGCCAGCTCCTTCTGATATGCATCCAGGGCGTCCAGCACGGCCAGCGCCGCCTGCAGGCAGTCACGCAGGGCCGGCTCCCAGCTGGCTGCCGAGTGACCGCCCCCGGCCCCGGCCGCCGGCTGCTGGGCCGATGGGAAGCCCTTGACCAAGTGCGAGATGGCCGTCACGGCCATGTGAAGCAGCGCCAGATGCCGCGGCTCGGTGGCCGCCCGGCCGGGCGGCGCCTCCCGGTACCGGCCCTCCTGCAGGATGGCACTCATCTGCGTCAGCAGCGGCTGCACCACGGTCACCGTGTATTGCCCGGCCAGCTCGGCCGGCGCAAAGGACCGGTTCCCCAGCAGCAGCCCCACCACCTCGAACAGGTGCAGCTGATCATCGAACTGGGAGAAGTGCTGCCCGGCGGCCGCCACGGCTCCGGACCCCGGCTCGGCCGGCACCCCGGCCTTGGCCGGCCCGGAGTCCCGGTCTTGCAGGAGCTGCTGCCAGGCCGCCGCATTGGCCGGCACCGCCTGGAAGATGGCACTGGTGGCCAGGGTCGGCTCCGGCAGGGCCAGCAGCTCCTGGATGCCGCTCAGCAGGGCATTCGTGTGGGGGGTCAGTTGCGACAGCAGTGTGCGAACGAAGCGCGCCAGCAGGTAGGTGGTACGCCGGCGGACGTAGGGGTCATGATGACGCAGGCCACTGGGGGGGAGGCGGGGGGACCGTTGTGCGTGCGCCATCGAATCGAAAGCAGGCCAGGCGGGGAGAGGGGG
>NW_009242977.1:10318-13499 GCF_000388065.1 Fonticula alba
GGGGCGGGGCGGGGCGGGGGACATACCGGCTGTCGAGGAAAGCCACCAGCGTGGCCTCAATGTACTCGGTGAAGACGCCAAAGAACTGGGCATACCGCACGGCGTTCTCGAAGAAGAGCAGCTGCACTGCCGAGTGGGGGTACGACACGATGTTGCTGGTGATCATGGAGTGCAGCATCGCGTGCAGGGAGAAAAGGGCCTGCTCCTCGGGGGGGACCGTGCGCGAGAAACGCAGCGAGGCTGCAAGCGCGCAAGTGGACGCAAGAGTGAGTGGGGCGTCGGGAGGAGGGGAGTCCTTCTGCAGATGGGCAGAGAGCGAGGGGTAGGACCAAAAGGCCGGAGGGCCGGGCGATCAAGGGGGGGGAGAGAGAGAGAGAGAGAGGGGGGGGGAGGGAGGGAGGGAGGGAGGAAGGAAGAGAGGGAGAGAGAGAGGGAGAGAGAGAGGGAGAGAGGGAGAGAGGGAAAGAAAGAGAGAAAGAGGGAAAGAAAGAGGGAAAGAGGGAAAGAAAGAGGGAAAGAAAGAGAGAAAGAGATGCCGCCACGTGCGGCCGGTCGCACACACGCACTCTTGATGCAGTCACTGTAGGTATACAGCAGGAAGAGGGCCAGCTCCGCGTCCTGGTACGGAGCCGATGGGTTCGACAGGACGGCCAGCACGTTGCGCTCGACGAAGCTCACGAAGATCGATTGCTGGATGGAGCAGATGTGGTCCAGCTGGATCTTGATTGTCCGGCGGAAGTCGTCCACCTCCTGCCGGCCCTCATCGTCGTGGCTGAAGTCGAAGTCCGCCGGGAACTTCAGCTTCGACACCAGGATCTGCAGCAGACGCTCCAGCGCGGCAAGCTGCTCCCCAGTCAGGGGGGTGCTGCGGGCCGACTGGCGGAGCTGGAGGGGTTGAAGGAGGGGGGGAGGGAGGGAAGGACATGTCAGCGAACAGGCGGATGGATGTACTCCAGCAGATCGGCCGGCAGACACAACGGCACACACCAGCACCAGGAAGGCCTGCGAGAATTCGAAAATCACCCCGAGGTCCGTGTCCTCCGACTCACCGAGCAGCTTGTACAGGACCGGCAGCAGGGACTCGATCACGGTGTACACCTGCGCCTGGTAGGCCTTCTCGCCGGCCAGCTCATTCCAAGAGGAGATCAGCGAGACGGCCGTGTCATTGAAGAGCTTGATCACGGGCTCGCTGATGTCGGAGGACTTCTGCGCGGCCCGACAGCCCGGGGTGAAAGTTGCGAGGCGAGACAGAAAGAGGGAGCAGAGTCAGAAGGAGGGAGGAGGGTCAGAACATGGCACTGGGGGCAGGGCGGGGCGGGGCGGGGCGCAGGGGAACACGAACCATGATGAAGGCCTCGAAGATGTTGTGAAGGTGCAGCTTGTCCAGGAGGGCCAGGCGAGAGAGGGGGGGCATGCCCTTGAGGACAATCTGCCGATGGACAAGTCAGTCAGGACATGCGCAGGGCCGAGGAGAGAGGCAGCACGAGGGGGAGCGAGGGCAGCAATGGAGAAAACACGGGCCGGTCGGAGGGGGCCCTGTGTGGGGAGACACGCACGCCGTTGACACATTCGCATGCGGCGTCGCGGAACTGCTCGGACTTGAGGAAGCTGCTGTAGGCCGAAACGAAGTTCGGCGTGACGACCAGATCCAGCTCGATCCAGGCTGTGTGTGTGGGGGGGGAGGGGGGGGGCAGGGAAAAGACGGTGAGTTGGCGACGTGACCGGGTGTGCACAGGGAGGGGGGGGGGGGGCGGATGGCTGGCTGGCACATACAGACATAGATCCCGATGACGCTCAGGCAGAGGTTGATCAGGCCCGGGTCCGAGGAGTGGTATGTCCCGAGGATGAAGTACCAGGAGTCCACCAGCTGGGGGACATCCGTGTCGCGCATGCGGTCCTTCTGCAAGTGGGGCCCGGCCAGGGTGTTGGTAGGCGGTTAGCATACACCGCGGATGGCCAGGGGAGGGAGGGGGGGGGGACAAACTAGCGCGAAATGCCCAAGCAGGCGGCGCCTGCTGCCAGCGTACGATGTTGGTGGCCAGCGCCGCCTCGGTGGGGAAGCGCTGGATGTCGCGCGAAATCAGCTCCTGATCCAGGATGATCAGGATGCGCAGGTACATGTCCACCATGGCTGGGCTCTGGTGGATGAGCGACAGGATGTCCTGGAAGAAAGAGCCCCAGGAGGTAAGGTATTCATGCATGAAGATGTGCACCAGGACGGTGAGGAACTTATGCTTGAAATCTAGAGGCCGGCAGGGGGTGAGTATGTGTGTGTGTGTGTGTGTGTGTGTGTGTGAGGGAGGCGGAGAGGGGGAGGGAGCGAGGGAGAAAGAGGCAAAGAGAAACGGAGAAGAACAAAGAGACAGAGAGGGAAAGGGGGAAAGAGGAAGAGACAGAGACGCAGACGCAGACACAGACACAGACACAGAGAGGGAGGAGGAAATGGGCGAAGAAAGATCGTGAGGGTGGTGGACCACGCACAGACAGGGTCATTCGCGTGGGCAGTGGCGAAGGACGAGAGCCACTGCATCAGGGAGTTGCGCAGGGAGAGACGCTGGTCGGTCGGGATGGCCGCATACCGGAACTGCACGGCATCCTGCAGAACCTGCAGGCAGATGTAGAAGGTCTCGCCGCGGATGCCGGCCGGGCGCTCCAGGAACAGCTGCAGGCAGAAGCGCCAGCCATCCGGCGCGAGACGGATCATCTCCACATACTCGAGGGCCTGGTACCAGATGGGGCCGAGGGGCAGGGGGAGGGCGGAGGGCGGAGGGCGGAGGCAGGTGTCAGCCGAGCACCGGCCAGGGGGGGGCCCCGAGGAAAGAGGTCATGGTCATGGGGAGGAGGGGAGGGGCGGGAGGGAGCCACGCACCTGGGCCTTGACGTCGGCCGGCGAGGCCGAGTCAAAGCAGAGAGCGACCGCCTGGTCGAACTTTGCGTAGTCCATGGCGGTAGTTGCGTGTCGGGGGGGACACACCGAGGAGAGGCGAGCGGGAGAGATGGAGAGTAAAGGGCGAACCGGGCGCGCGTGCGGCTATGTCACACTGCGACGGGGCGCGCAAGAGGAAGAGGAGGAGGAGGGCAGCGAGCGGCCCGATGGATGGCTTCTCGGGTGTCGGCCGAGAGAGGTGTTGGGTGATGGCCCCCCTGGGAAGAACCTCGCCTGCGGGCCGGGGGGGGGGGG
>NW_009242977.1:13865-15991 GCF_000388065.1 Fonticula alba
GGGGGGGGGGGAAGATACTTACGTCACGTAATGGCGTATGTGTGCGTGTCTGTGCTGTTTGTGTTTTCTGTGTTCGTGTGTTGGTATATTCCGGAGAGCAGTGTGTTGCGGCAACGGAAGGAGGCGGAGGGGGCGGCGGCGAGGGCGGGGGGGGGGGAGGGGCGAGGAGGGAGGAGGGGGGAGGCGAAAGGGTTTGCCCCCGCGCGGGGGGCTGGACGGGCGCGGCGCTTTTTTTTCTTTTTTTTTCTCCCCCGCCCAGGCGCGGGGAGGGCCGAATTGCGGGAGGGGCCCGCGCGGGCGGGCCGGGCATTTTTCCCGGGCCGCCGCAGTCCCCCCCTCCCCCCCCCCTGTGCCTTCTCCTTCTTCCTCCCTCGCCCGCGCGCCCGGCCTGGGGACGCCCTCACATGGCACCCGGGCTTTGCGTGTCTGCTGGGGGTAGAAGGGAGGGAGGGGGGGGGGAAGATTCTGGCCTAAATTCCTGGCCTATGCCGCGGGCGAGGGGGGCGGGAGAAGGACCCGCGGCTGCCACCGCGACAACACCGACCCAACCTCGGCCCCGGCCCCGGCCCCCCGGCCCGGTGGAGGACGCACGCGCCGCACACGGGTGTGCTGATGGAAATCAGACCGAAAAAGAGTCTTTTTTATTCGAATCTCCCCTCTGCGCCTGTTCCCCCCTCCCCCCAGCCCCCCAACCTGGCTCCCCAAAAGCAGGGCGGAGATCGACGAAGGGGGGGGGGGGGGGCGGGCATGCGGCCCCCGCCCGGCGTGCGGCGAGGGAGGCAGGGCCGGGGGGGGGCATCTTCCTGCGCGCCGACTTGGCTTTCCCTGCCTTGGTCCGCGGCGGACCGAGATCTCCGAGGCCGCGGGGTGGGTGGGCGGAGCCAAAAAGCAAGAAGTGCCAACAGAGAGAACGTGAACCCTCGGCCGCGGCCTCTGAGGTCAGGCCTCCGTGGGCGGGCGGCGGCGCGCCTCACCGGCGGCACTTGCCACTGAACCGCGGCCGTGCGCGGTGGGCGTGCCCGGGGCCCAGCGCGGCCGCCGCCCGGAGGCCGGGCAGCTGGGAGGGGGGGGGGGCCTGTGTTGCGTCGTGCACGGGGCCCCTGTCTATATCTTGCGCAAGGGTCGTCGGCCCGGCACCCCCGGGGGAGATCTCCTCCCCCGTGTGGCGGCCGCCCTTGCGGCGACCGGCGCCTGGCGGGGTAGCCGCGGTCCCAGTCCAGTTGGCAGCTGCGTCGGCCGGCCGGCCGCCACGACCGGCGCCGCAAGAGGGCCCTAAACTGGACGGGCCCCGGGCGGGGGGGATGGGGGGGGGGGCGGGGGAGAGACAGTCTCCGCGGGGCTTTCACCCGGCCAGCCTGCCGGGCGCGTCTCCCCTCTAGCGAGGGGCCGGGCATGCCCCCCCCGGGCCGGCCCCCGGGGGGGGCCCCCCCCCCCCCCCCCCCCCCCCCCCAGCCGGTGTGGCGGCCGCCCCATATAACCACGCGAAAATGATGCACCTGCGCGGTGGTCCGGGCACCCCCGGGCGGGGCGCGGCGTGCCCCGGGCGCGTCCGGCTGCCGGTGCCGCCGCGCGCCACGGCGCCCCCGCGTGGGAGGACCGAGCGCGAGGGCGCCGGAAGCGTTGGGACATGCCTCGCCCCGCGAGGCGCATGATGCCAATGCATTTGCCGGACCGGGACTTCCGGCCGGCCCGCCTCCCTGGTGGTGGGGCCCAGGGCTGCTGGGGGCCAGGAGCATCCGCACACCTCCCGGCCTAGTCCCTAAAGCGGAGGGGTTCTGATATGCCGCGGCCCTGTGTGGGAATTGTATTCCAGGTCACATGCCCCGGAAACCATATTCCCAAGAGGTGGTGCTCGATCTCCCGGCCTGCCGCGGCGGCCGTGCCAACCAGCCGCACAGCGGGAGCGGGAGCGGGAGCGGGAGCAGGAGCGAGAGAGGGCATCAAAAGCGCACCATCGTAGCCCGCGGTGGCCGGCCGGCGGAGGGGGGACGGGGGGCATGTCCTGGGCCGTGAACACCGGCCGGCGCCGGAGCGGACGCCGCAGGGCGGAGGCCCCGATGGCAGGAGAACGCGCGCCGCGCCTGGGCTGGTGTTATCGCGTGCCCGCGCAGCCTGCTGGGGGTTGC
>NW_009242977.1:16784-25529 GCF_000388065.1 Fonticula alba
CCCCTCTTCCCCCGCCCCCCGCGCCCCCTGGCTGCGCCCCACACAGCCCGTCATCCCCATCCCCACCGCCGATGTTGATGCCGCGGTCCACTACGGTCGCGGCCGGTCCTCCGTGTCCGGCCACACCGTGACCATCTTCGGCGCCAGTGGTCTGCTCGGTCTCGGCACCGTGCACCGCTTTGCCCGCATTGGTAGCACCGTCCGCACCCCCTACCGCGGTGACCACTACGATATCCGCCACCTCAAGGTCATGGGCGACCTGGGCCAGGTTGTCCAGAACGTGCGTTGGGTGCCCTTTTGGTGGCCGCTCTCCCCGTCCTCCTCCGCGCCCGGCCCCGCGCCATGCCACTCACCCATGCATATGCCCATCATTCGCACCTGCCCCGGCCTCCTCCACCCCCTTCCCTCCTCCTTCCGTGGATAGTTCTACTGCGTCCGCGACAAGGACCGCGTTGCTCAGCTGGTGGAGGGCTCCGACATCGTCATCAACCTCATCGGCCGTGACTACGAGACCGCGTACGCACCCGCACCCCGCGCCGCGCATGCCCCCCTCCCTCTGGCCCCACTCGCAGCCGCCCTCGCCCGCCCGCCCGCCCGCTCCGCTGCTCCTCTGACGCCCTCTCTCGCCCCGTCCTCCGGTACAGCAACTTCAAGTTCGAGGACATCAACATCGACGCCCCGCGCACCATTGCCGAGGCCTGCAAGAAGGCCGGCGTCAAGCGCCTCGTCCACGTTTCTCACATCAACGCCGATGCCGACTCCGAGGCCAAGCAGTTCTCCACCAAGGTGCGCCAGCTGGCCCCCCCTTCCCTCTCCCGCTCTCTGAGCCACTTTCGCCACACATACACACACATGCCCCCTGGGTATTCTTGTGTACTGACGGGCTTCCCTCTCTCTCTCTCTCTCCCTCTCCACCCCCTCCCCTTGCCGCCCTCCCATCAGCGTCTTGGTGAGCTTGCCGTCCTCTCGGAGTTCCCCGAGGCCAGCATTGTCCGCCCGTCCACCATGTATGGTTACGACGACCGCTTCCTCCGCTGGATCGCCCGTACGTCGTCTCTGCGCCCGCGGCTCGCCCCCCGCCAGGGGGCTGAGATGCGCTCGCGGTGCCTCCCGCCGCATGCGTGCATGCATGTGTGTTGCATCTGACATCCCCCGCCCCCCTCCCCCCCCCCCCCCCCCCCCCCCCCCCCCCCCCCCCCCCCCCCCCCCCCCCCCCCCCCCCCCCGCCAGGGTAACTGCGACGCAGGGACCCCCACCCGGCGCCGCACCCCCCCTCCCCCACCACCCCCCGTCCTGCCCCCCCCCCCCCTCCCGCCTCTGGGGCCCGGGCCTACTGGTTCCTTCGGCTTCGGGCCTTCCCAGCCGGCAGCCCCGGCGGCCCCTCGCTCCCCCCCTGCCCAACAGACATGAACCGCAACGTCCTTTTCCCCGGCGACCTGGTCGTCAACGGCGGTGAGACCGTCTTCTACCCCACCTACGTACGTGGCACCACTGCCATGCCGTGCGATCCTTCTCCCTCCTCCCGCGCAGATGCTCACACAAACGCACGCACGCACGCACGCACGCACACAGGCCGGTGACGTCGCCCAGGCCATCCAGAACATCGCCGTCTCGCCCAACTCCTCCGGTAAGGTGTATGAGCTCGTTGGGTGCGTCTCTTCCCTTCCCCCGCCGTCACGGCCGCATCGCCGACCTTCTTTCCCCTCCCCTCGATGGCTGACAGCCCCGTTTCCCCCTCCCCCCCCCCTTTTTTTCCCGGCCGCCATCCAGTCCCAAGAAGTACACCTACAACGAGATTCTTCAGATCTACTCCGACACCACCGGCGCCCCGATCAGCCCGCTGAACGTCCCGGCCCCCATCTTCAAGGCCATCCTGCGCATGTACGAGCTCCTGCCGTCCAACCGCCTGGCCTCGCGCTCGGATGTCTACCGGTTGAGCATCGACGAGACCCCCACCCCCGGTGCCCTGGGCTTCGGCGATGTCGGCGTCGTCCCCGCCGAGCTGGAGACCATGGCCCTGCGCTTCCTGCGCCCGTACCGCGTTGTTTCTTAAGTGTGCATGCGCATGTACATGCACACACACACACACACACACATACACGCACATGCGCGTCCCCCGCAGGAGTGGCGAGAGCGAACATGGGCCACTGAGGCGGCAGGGGGGGGGGGGGGCACACCGGGGCGGCCGGGACACGCGCCGAGACTTACGCAGACAGAGCGGTTCCCCCGGCGCGAGCCCTTCCAGACCTCATCGGATGCATGCGCGGGCCCCTGCCGCTCCGCCCCCGCTCCCGCCCCCGCCCTCGCCCCCGGCCCGCCTCTCTCCTCCACCTCCCCGCCCACCACCGCACATACACACATGTCCACCCACCCGTGCTCTTCTTGGCGCATGCGTGCGTGTCACGCACGCCACAGGAGGGGCCACACACACAACCCCGCTGTGCACAGTGCCGCACGCCCCTCCCCCTTCTCCTTCCCTCGTGCCCTAAGTGTGCCCCTGCTTGTGCCTGCGCAGCAGGGCGCACCCCTTCAAATCTAGAATATCTCCCCACACACCCACCTACCCACACACCCACACGTTTTGTTTGTGTACACACCCATCTTGCACGCAGGTTTTGACGTCTATTCCCAGGTTGTGGGGGGGGGGGAGGAGGGGGGTCCTCATACCTGCACTTTGGCGTCCTCCGCGGTTGGCGACTCGTCCCCGACGGCCAGGCTCTCGACGACCCTCCGGACCGCGGCCATCGACAAGCCGGTGTGCGTGGCGATCTGCGCCACGGGCATCGGCGTGCGAGCGGGCCAGCCTGCCTCGATGGCCGGGCCAGTTGTCGCCCCCAGCAGGGCCAGCCGCAGGACATCCAGCCGCTCGGTGGGGGTCATCACCTCGCGGGGGGCCTGGTATGTCGGCAGGAAGTACCGGATGTAGTCGGCCACTCGGCCGGCCGGGAGATCCAACTCTTGGGCAATCTCCCCCACCGTCAAGCGTGGGGCCGTTTGCGAGGCCAATATCCGGACGTTGGCCCGTTTGAAGGGGGACAGGCGCCGGGCAGCCATCATCCGGGGATGGTACTCCGGGAGATCCTGCTCCAGCACCCGGCGGATGGTGGATGGATGTAGCCGGACCACCGCCCCGAGCTCCTGGTATGAAAGGAGAACCGGCATGACGGGGAGGATGTCATGCGCCTTGGCGGGGCAGTTGCTGCTGCCGCCACCGCCGCCGCCGCCGCCGCCGCCGCCGCCGTTGCTGGCCATCAGCGCCTCGGTGAGTTTCGGGTCCATCAGGGCATTCAGTTGGCGCTTGGCCTGCAGCACCAGGCTCTGGCGCAGCTCGGCCGACACGGTCTGTGTCAGCTCCGGGGCCGGCACATACTCCGGCATCCGGGCCTGGATGATGTGCCGGGCCAGGGCGATGGACACACGCGCCCGGGCGGCCACCGTCACCAGCGGCGGATTCACCGGGGCCTTGAGGCTGGCGTCCACCACAGCCAAGTGCTCGCCGGTGGCCTCATTCGGAGTGTACACGTCGTCCGGTGGCCGCCGCCATACCCGGGCCGCCGCTCGGAGAACCCGCCCGACCAGGTCCTTCGATAGGACCCCCTGTCGCCCGGGGTCCCGGTAGGTGGGAACCTGCTCGCGGACCACGGCGATCACCATGCGCACCGGGATGTGCCCGGCCACCTGGGCCATCTGCTCGATGGACATGAGCTCGGCCGGGCTTGGGCCCGGACCCGAGCCCGAGCCCGAGCCCGAGGGGGCCTCGGTCGCCAGAGCGTCGCCCGCATCGGCCCCATCGGCCGCATCGGCCGCGGCCGATTCCCTGGCCAAGTGCACGATGGTCTGAAACTCGCGCCAGGTCAGGGTGGTGAAGGTGCGAGGGATGCTCGGCAGCGGGCCCGCGGTGCGTGGCACGGCTGCCGGGTCGAAGGCCACATCCAGCACCGGGGCCTGGGCGTCCTCGGTAGTGGCTGTGTTGGCGGCGGCCAGCATGTTTGTGCGGCCTCGCCGCGCGGCCCGCTGCTGCAAACGCTGCAGCCGCATCGAGGGCACCGATGAATTCGACCCTCGGCCGGGCGGGGAAGGCCCGATGGTGGCCTGGCCGCTTGCCCCCGATGCCGGGCGCCGTGTTGCCGCTGCCACGACGCTCTTCCGATCTTCCTCGGTAGTGGCTGTGTTGGCGGCGGCCAGCATGTTTGTGCGGCCTCGCCGCGCGGCCCGCTGCTGCAAACGCTGCAGCCGCATCGAGGGCACCGATGAATTCGACCCTCGGCCGGGCGGGGAAGGCCCGATGGTGGCCTGGCCGCTTGCCCCCGATGCCGGGCGCCGTGTTGCCGCTGCCACTGCCGCTGCTGGTGCGGACGTCGGCGTGGCCGCCATCGGCCCCGCCGCGTTGCCGGCCCTCGCGCCGGCCATGTCGTCGTCCTCATGCCGCAGACCCGGCAATCCGAAGACAATCTGCCGGATCATCCTCTCCGACAGCCCGGTGTCGGCGCCAATCAGCCGGACCGCTGTCTGGGTGAGGACCGGCGGTGTCCGGTCAGCGGGGGGCCCGTCCCGATTGGCCGGCTGGTCGGCCTCGGACTCCGGGGCCGCCGCCTCGGCCAGGGCAAACCGGCTGTTCAGGGCCAGCACCCGCTCGCGCAGGCTGGCCGTGATGACCGGCAACCGGGGGGGCACGAAGTCCGGCAGATGCTCGGCCAGCACGCTGACCACCTGTCTCCGAGATCGGAAGAGCACACGTTGGCCGGCTGGTCGGCCTCGGACTCCGGGGCCGCCGCCTCGGCCAGGGCAAACCGGCTGTTCAGGGCCAGCACCCGCTCGCGCAGGCTGGCCGTGATGACCGGCAACCGGGGGGGCACGAAGTCCGGCAGATGCTCGGCCAGCACGCTGACCACCTGTCTCCGCGAGGCGCCGACCATGCGCACGATCATGTCCAATGTGGGCACCGGGTCGTGGAAGCGCGCCAGCTGGAGAATCCACTCGCGCTGATCGTCCGTCAGTTTGGCCACCCGCGAGGGCTTGTAGTCCGGCCGCGCGGCTTGCAGGACCTCGCGCACGGCGGGGATGCCCAGGCCCGACAGCTCGGACAGCTGGCGAATCGTCAGCACCGGGTCCTCGCGGTAGGACAAATCCACCAGACTCGCCCGATCGGCCGGGTCTTGGGGCGACCGCCGCGGGGCCCGGTACTCCGGGCAGTGCAGCTGCAGGAATCGAGCCACCCGCAGCGGGGCCAGCCCCGTATTCCGGGCCAGCTCGGCCACCGTCGGGGGGCGGATGCTCCGCTTCAGCAGGTCCATCACCATCTTGCTTTCCCATTCGTCAAGATGCCCGTGAGCAATGGCCCGGAAGAAGCCGGCCGGCCGGTCGGCCCGGGAGGCCACCTCGGCCAGCAGCAAGTCCTTCACCCGGCCCGGGGTGGCCTCGGCCAGGGCGGCCACCTGCGCCAGCTGGCCGGGGTCACGCAGGAGCCGAATGAGATCCGAAGTGCCGGGCAACCCATCGACACAGGCCCCGGCGGTCCGGCCAGCGTCAGGGGCACCCGGGTCCCCGGGCCCGGTCACCGTGGCCGCAAAGCCGGCCGCCGTCTCTGCCGCCGCACTCAGCACCCGGACGCGCAGGCGCAAGCGCCGCTCGGTGGCCGTGCCCGTCAAGGCCGGATGCTCCGGCATGTGAACCCCGAGCAGGTTTTCCAGCTCGGCGGCCGGCAAATTCGCCGCCTTGGCAATCAGGTCGACCAGCTCTTCCGGAGACGCATCCACCAGGGCCGATGCCGCATCGCCGGGGGCCACGGCCGGCAAATTGGCCCCCGGCATGGTGTACTGTGCCAGCTCCAGGGCACGGAGGTACGGCCGTGCCACTGCGGCTGGCAGGGAGGCGCAGTTGGGCCGGTGAATGCAAAGGAAGCGAGTGACCGCACGCGGCAGGACCCCGACAGCCTCAGCTAGCCGGCCCACCGAGGGGACCAGCCAGGCCGAGGCATTGGCCTCGGTCGCACTCTTGCCGTCGAGGAGCTCCAGCACCCGGCATTGCTGTAGGGGAGTCAGCTCGCCCCCGGATGATGAGTCCACAAAGCCCGGCACATGGTTCCGAATGATGCGTGCCACCAGGGTGGCGCTGGTCCCGGTGAGAACGGCAATCTCCTGGATGCTTGGCCGGTCAACCGGCCGCATGGCCAGCTGGATGATGTGGTCCTGCATGTCGCCAGTCAGGTCGGCGACGCCGGTGCCGCCAGCTGTCGAGGAGCATGCCATGCGGCCGGTGGCGGTGGCGGTGGCGGTGGCGGTGGCAGTGGCGGTGGCGGTGGTGGCGGCGGCGGCGGCGGTGGCGGCGGCGCTGGTGGCGGACTCCGGTTCGAGGGATTCCGCCCTGCCAATCCGGGCATTCTCTTCCTTGAGGATCTGCGCCACGACCGACGTCGAGAGGCCTACCTTCTGGGAGATTTCCAGCAGAGTAAGCGGCACCGGCTCCATGATGCTCGCTAGGTGGAGGATTTCCGTTCGCCGTTGCTGGCGCTCGGATGACGAGGAGATTCGCAGCCTGGGACGTGGTTTGGAGGCCGCCGGGCTGGTCGTGCTCTTTGCCGCCGAGGGCACCGACAAGGCAAAGCACCGGGCTCCGACCATTGGCGACAGCCGGGCGCCCATCGGCAGGAGAGACGATGCCCAGGTTGCGCGGCACAGGTAACCCATCGTCACACTTGGGCAGGCGATGAGGCGACCGGCTGGCAGGAGTTCAAAGGCTGAGGCTCGCCAAGTGGCCAGCCGGGGCGAGGGACGAGAAGATCAATCCGGTGTACACACGGGCACCGGTGGGATGTGTGTGTGTGTGTGTATGTGTGCGTGCGTGCCTGCGTGCGTCCCTCACAGGTCCCCAGAAACGCACGTGTGCACACGCAGCTGTGACCTGCAGGGGCGGGGCGGGAGCAAAGACGGTGGTACGTGGTGCTGAGGTGGTGGGATGCACACAATTGGAGAGGCAAGGCCGGGGAAGGGGAGGGGAGGGAAGAGAAGGGGGGAGGGAGGGAGGGAAAAGCGAGGGGGAAAGGGAGGGACAGAGGGAGGGAGGGAGAGATCTGTGGAAAGCTGGCGGACGCTTGCGGCGGAAGCATAGCAGGCCAACAGCTGGGCGCCTGAAGTCCCAGCGCAAGTGCTCGGTCGGAAACCCGCCCCTGGCTCCATGACAATGCGGGTAGGCCGATTGTGGCCTCTTTTTCGAGCGGCGCAGCGAGCGCCAGAAGGAGCATGTCTATGCGTCTGAGAACATAAGCCGGTGGATGATGGGTGGGGCAAAGAGCGAGGGAGGGAGGGAGGGGGAGAGAGAGAGAGAAAGGGGGAGAAAGACACCTGGAAAGCACGGCCCGAACACCTCGGAGGATCCCTCACAGCGGGCGGAGAGTTGTTGATGGGCAGCACGATTTTCGGCCACACGGGGCCGCCAGCCTCGGTTCCGTTGGTGTGTAGAATCAACGAGGCTGGTCTCCGGGTCTCGGCCTCCGCCAGCCCATACACACGCGCAGACACGCACGCACACGCACACACACCACGCTCACACACACACGCGCGCACGTTCGCAATCCGGCGATCGCGCCTGTGGTCCACCCCCCACTCACAAGGAGAGGCTCGCATTTGCATCCTGGCATGGTGACCATCATCACGTGCGAGGATGAGGGAGCACCAGCGCTCCCCGTTGGTCCTCCGTCTCCCCTGGCCGGAAGCCGCGGCCGGCCAGCCAGCCGCCGGCCGACATGCATGCCCGCGTCCACAGGGAGGAGAGCTGGCAAGAAGCGGGCGACTTACCAAGCTATACATGGTTCAGGGAGGATGTGTGTGCGTGTGCGTGTGCGTGTGCGTGTGCGTGTGCGTGTGGCGGCGACAGAAGGATGCATGCACGTGCATGTGTGCGTGTAATTTGGTCTATAGAGTACAAATGAGTTTTGTTGAGGGCGGGGGGGGGGGGGGGGGGGGGAAAGCAAGGGAAGGAGGGCGGGGTGCGCATGGAAAAGGAAAGGCAACGGAAAGGCGAAGGGAGGAGGGGAGAGCAGGTGACAAGGCAGTCGCGGCTGTTTGCCGGCGAGCACGCGGCCCCGAGGGAGGCACACACGGGCGCCACCTCCTCAGTCGTCGGCCGCCTTGAGGAACAGCTCGGACTCGGTGGAGGAGAAAATCTTCCGGACCAAAGCCTCGTCCTTCTGGGCGTGGGCCTGCTGCTGCTTGTGGATCTTGCTCCGCTCGACGGCGCGGCGGTGCTCCTGGGCCTCGATGCGATCCTGGGCAATCCACTCCTTGGTGCGCTGCACCGCGCCATCGACAACCACCTCATCGAGGCCGGCCGCGGTGAGGAAGGAGTGCAGCACATCGGTCGAGCTCTTGGAGGTCACGTCGATGCTGGCCTTCTTGCCGGAGGCTGGCCGCAGCGCAGCAGGAGGGGGGGGGGAGAGAGGAACGGATGGGCGTCGAGTCTGGTCAGTGGAAGGGGGCCGACGCGGAATACAAGCATCAGGCCCGGCTTTTTGATGCACAGGAGCGCAACGCACTGAAGACAATGTCAACCATGGACTTGGTGGAGCGGATGTTGTCCGGGACGGCCAGCATCTCGTACGCGAGCTTGGTCTGCTCCTCGTTCAGGGTGGGCCGGGGAGCGGGCTTGCCATCGCGGCCAATGCGCTTGGTGGCCCGGGCCTCCGGCAGGACGGGGATATCCTCGCGCTTGAAGGCGATATGCGTGTTGTTGTACTTGAGCGCGGGCAGC
>NW_009242977.1:25732-27156 GCF_000388065.1 Fonticula alba
GGAAGGGGGCGGAGAGCCCGGCGCGTACACAGTGCCGCCGAACTGGCGCGAAGGGCCGACAATGCCGGGCCGCACGATCACCGACTTGATGTTCCGAGGAAGGGTCAGAGCAGTGGGGCCAGTCTGCAGGAACTCCACGAGCTTCGGGATCGACATGCGGGAAAGGTGGGTACGAGACATGGTGGCGACAGGGGGAGAGGCGAGGGGAGGGGCGAGGAAAGGGGCAGCGAGGGGAGGGCGTGTGTCGCCGAGATCAGTGTGTCGGGCACAGCGTTCCGCGGGAGAGGCAAGGGCAGGGGGGAGGGGATGGGTGTGGCGCGGGAGGGGACTGCTGGCGGCTGCCGCGGGCCGGCCTCATCGCCAAGCTGGTGGGCCTTATTGCCGGCCGCGCCTCTCTCCCTCTCTCTCTCTCCCTCTCTCTCTCTCCCTCTCGCGCGCGCGCGCCGTGGGCCTGGCCTTGCCCCCGTGCCCACGCACGTCCTCTCGCCCTGCCGCCCCCTCGCTCTCGCTCGCGCTGGCGCCCCCGTGCCCCGAGACACCACATACAGGCACCCGCGCACCCACACAGGTACAGGCACCGGCCGAGGGAAGGAAGATCGGCCCCCACGCCCGGAGGCTCACGCCGCCCACCAGCAGACCCTCCGCCGGCGCGGGGGGTTGGGTTGCCACGGCACAAGGTGCCTGCCGCCTGTGTTGTGTCCCCCCCCCTCCCCCCCCCAGCCCCCTCCCTCGCCACCCTGGGCACGGAGTGCGAGCCGCTCGCGAGGGCCAACTTGGAGAAGGGTGGCCCGGCGCCCGCAAAGGCCGCATGTGATCTGGGACCGAGGCGTGGACAGTCCCAATCTGGGACTTCGGATCCTGCGCGCGCTCCCCGTGGCCATGATTCTCGGGCCCCGGGTTCTCTGCGCCGGGCGTCCGAAGAGGGAGGGGCAGAGCGCGAGAAAAGCATGGCCGCTGGCCCGGCGCCCGGCTCGCTCCTCTTTTGGTGAGCCTTTTTTTTCCGCCCGCCTCCAGGATGCTGACGACTCCCCCCCGGGGGGAGGGCACGCATGAGCGCCAACCGGCGGACCGGGCCCGGCCCTTGCGGCCATGAGGTTCCCCGGAGCCACGCCCGCACAGAGTGGCGACCCCCCGCGTCCATCACCAGGTCTCACACACAGAGGCAGAGCAAGCGGGCGCAGGCGGGGGCAGGCGGGGGCAACACAGCTACAGGCCAGATCGGACGCGCATGCAGGCCTCCCCAGGCGGCGAGGTTGTTCTCCCCCCCCCCCCCCCCCCCCGCACCGAACACCCCCCGAACACGAGGAGCGATCTTGCTGGCCCCGCACCCAGGCCCGGATCTCGCGTCGCCGGTGCCACATCGATGCACGGCATTTTCGGTGGCCTTACCACTGTGCCCCAGTGGGCCGAGGCAGCGTTGCCCG
>NW_009242977.1:27352-31703 GCF_000388065.1 Fonticula alba
GTGCCCCGCCCCCCGCCCCGCATCATGCTCCCGTCCGCCCGTGCCGCCGCGAGCTCCCTGCTCGGCCGCCCGGCCGGAGTGGCCCTGCGCACCGCCGCCGCGGCCACCACCGCCCAGGCCCGGTTCTATGCATGCGGCATGCCCAAGGCCCCGGCCACCCCGGAGCCGACCAGCGCCGCCGCCGCCGCCGCCGCCGCCGCTGCGGTGTCGGAGTTTTCCTCCCCCCTGGACGGGGAGAAGGGTTCCGCCGCGTCCCGTCGCCGGTCTCTGCCGCCGATTATCCCCTCGCTGGCGGAGTTCATGAAGATGTCCGACGGCCAGACCCCCCCGCAGGATGGCGACGACCAGGAGGTCTACGCCCCGGCCCCATACCTGCCGAAGAACCTGGGCCAGGGCCGCACAGTGCTGACCGAGACCTACGGCTGCCAGATGAATGTCAACGACACGGAGATTGCTCTGGCCTGCCTGCTGGACGCCGGGTACGAGCGTGCCCCGGAGGGCGCCTCGGCCCAGGATGCCGATGTGGTCCTGCTGATGACCTGCGCCATCCGTGACAACGCTGAAACCAAGATTTGGAACCGCCTGACCGAGCTGTCGCACATCAAGGTATGGACCCTCCCTCTCCCTCTCCCTCTCTCTCTCTCTCTCTCTTTCTCTTTGAACCCCTATTTCTGTCTCTCGCTCGCCCGCCCGCCCGTTCGCACCCGCGCATGTACGCCCGGCCGGCCGCTCACTGGCGTCTGCATCACCTTGCCTCTGACCTGTCCCTCTGCCCCTTTCCTCTCCTCCAGCGCAAGCGTCGTGGTCTGCGCGTCGGGCTGCTCGGCTGCATGGCCGAGCGTCTCAAGCACCAGGTCCTCGAGTCGGACAAGTCGGTCGATGTTGTCTGTGGTCCCGATAGCGTACGTTGTCCGCTGTCCCTCTCTGCCCATCTGGCTATCTCACCCCCCCTCCCCCCATGCTTACAGCTGACCCTGTGCTCCTCTGCTACCTACCCGACCTTTCATCCCCCCCCCCTCTCTCTCACACACACACACACACACACACGCCAGTACCGCGACCTGCCCCGCCTGCTGCACTCGGTCGACATCTCCGGCGGGCAGTCCGCCATCAATGTGATGCTCTCGCTGGATGAGACGTATGCCGATGTGGCGCCGGTGCGCGTGAACCCGGACAATGTGTCGGCCTTCGTGTCCATCATGCGTGGCTGTGACAACATGTGCTCCTACTGCATTGTGCCCTTCACGCGCGGCCGGGAGCGCTCGCGCGATGCGGCCTCCATCATCCGCGAGGTGCGCCAACTCCAGTCCCAGGGGGTCCGCGAGGTGACCCTCCTCGGGCAGAATGTCAACAGCTATCGCGACACCTCCGAGGCCGGGCTGGCCCTGCTGGACGAGCGCGCCGAGCGCGGCGCCGCCACCACCACCGAGATGACCGGCACCCTGGCGCGCGGCTTCCAGACCATCTACAAGGCCCGGACCGGGGGTCTGCTCTTTGCCGACCTGCTGGACGAGGTGAGTGCCGCCTGTCCGGACATGCGCTTCCGCTTCACCTCCCCCCATCCGAAGGACTTCCCGGATGAGCTGCTGCGACTGATCGCCGAGCGGCCGAACGTGGCCAAGCAGCTCCACCTGCCGGCACAGTCCGGCAACAGCGCCGTGCTCGAGCGCATGCGCCGGGGGTACACCCGCGAGGCGTACCTGGAGATGGCCGACCGCGCGCGGTCCCTCATCCCCCGGGTGGCCCTGTCGTCGGACTTCATCGTGGGCTTCTGCGGGGAGACCGACGCGGAGCATGCCGACACCGTGTCCCTGCTGCACCATGTGAACTACGAGCATGCCTACCTCTTTGCGTATAGCATGCGCGAGAAGACCCACGCCCACCGGACCCTGGTGGACGATGTGCCGGAGGAGGTGAAGCAGGCCCGTCTGCGCGAGGTCATCGACCTGCAGTATGGCCTCATGTCGAAGTCCTCCGCCCTGGAGGAGGGGTCCCTGCATGTGATCCTCATTGAGGGCGACAGCCGGCGCAACAGCGACGAGTGGTCCGGCCGGTCGGACAACAACAAGATGGTACGCATCGTGGGCTGGAGGGCGTGCACGCCGCGGGGGGGGGGGGGGGGGGGGGGGGCCCCCCCCGGGCCCCCCCGGGGCCCCCCCCCCCGTGGCGGGGGGGGGCCCCCCCCCCCCCCCCCCCCCTCTGTCGTTCCTTCTCCGCCCCTGCACGGGGGATGTGGCCCCTTCTGACCTCCGATCCCCTTGTCTGCCGGTACTGTGTGCACCATCGCCTCTCGCCCGAAGGTTGTCTTCCCCAAGCAGCCGGTGCCCAACATGGTCAGCACCCCGGAGGCGCCGGTGTCCATGAGCCAGCCGCTGTCGGCGGCCAGCGGCTTTGTCATGCCGCAGAAGGGCGACTTCGTGCTGGTGCGCGTTACGTCGACCAGCGCACAAACCTACCGCGCCGAGCCTCTGGCCCTGTGTGACGTCCGTGGCCTTGGGCTGTCCACCAGCGAGCTGGCTCAGCTCCACGTGTCGGAGGCGGACCGGGCCCTGGGCCTGCAGCGCATTGCCCAGCTGGACCAGCTGGTGGCTGCTGCCGGGCCGGCGGCCGCGGTGGCCCACTCCCACTGAAGCACGCGTGTCAGCACCGCCAGCGCCCGTGCCAATGCCAACCTTCCCCTGGTGAGGGCTGGGGAAATGAATGGACTGAGTCGCATTTCCCGGCCCTCGCCCTGCGCTCGCGGTGCTAGCCTTGACATCCGCGCGTCTGGCCGCGGTCAGCGGGTCGGTGTGTGTGTGTGCGGGGGGAGAGGGGGGGAAGGGGGCCTTCCTCACCCTGTCCTGCCTCTCGCCGCGGTGTGTGCCGGCCTCCCCCCTTCCTGCCCCTCCCCGCTTGCAGCGCCAACCTCTAGAACACAATAGATCCAGTATTTTTCTCCTGTCGGCGGTCCTGCTTGCGGCAGGCGGCGCGGGCGACGGCGGGCCGGGCGACAAGCGCGGGGGCTACACATAAAAAGGCAAGTGCGGCGTATGTATTGGGATACGCGAGGAGAAAGGAAAAGAAAAAGGGCGCAGCCCATTGATCTGCCTCGCTCAAGTGAGGGGGGGAGGGGGGGGGGGGGCGACGATTCTGAAGGGGGGAAGATGGGCGACGTGCGACCCGCCTCCATGCTGGGTGATATGGGAGCTCCGCATGGGGATGGGCGGAGGAAGAAGAGGGGGAGAGAGAGAGAGAGGGAGGGAGAGGGAGAAAAGGAGAGGGCGAGACAGTGAAAGGCGGGCAGCCAATGGGTGGCACTCCAGGGCGAGGGGACCCGACTGGGCCAAAGAAAAAAAAAAGCGCCTGTGTGCTGCCTACTTCTTGGCGTTCTCCTCATCCTGGTACATGCGCTCAACCTCGGCCACGTCCAGCGCGCTGCCAAGGAAGATGCCGGTCCGGGCGTGGAGCTTGTCCGGGCGGATGGCCAGGGCGCGCTTCAGACCGGTGGTGCACCGGCCGCCGGCCTGCTCGCACAGGAAGGCCATGGGCAGGACCTCGTACAGGATGCGCAGTTTGCCGTTGGGGGAGCTGTGCTCCGGGGAGGGGGGGAGGGGGGAGGAAGCCACCAGAGAGGCGAGGGGAGTGTCAGTGCCCCGCGGCGGCGCCGGCGGGATGCGGGCGACTGAGCGACCGAAAGAGAGGGAGAGAGAGGGGGGGGAGGGGCACATGCGAGGGATCGGCTGCACCGGGAGCCAGGGGCTCCGGCGAGGAATGGATCATGCACGCACCTCCTGTCCGCGGGGTAGGCGAAAACACCTCCGTGGAGGAAGGTCCGGTGGACGTCGGCCACCATGGACCCGACGTAGCGCAGGGAACGCGGCTTCCGAGTCCCATGGTTGTCGTGCTCATCGGCGCGGACGGCCAGCGAGCCGGCCGGCCGCAGCGGGTGCGTGACCTTGAGGGTGGCCTCATCCAGCCCGGCCAGGGGCTTGCCCTCGGCGTCGGCGGTCGGGGCCTCCGGGAACTTGCAGTGGTTGACCCACCGAGTGACGGCTGGCCCCCACTTGCTGGCGTTGCCCTCATTGATGGAGTAGATGTTCCCGCGCGAGGGGATCCGCATGGACGGGTGGGTGAGGATGAACTCCCCGAGGCTCGGGTCCAGGGTGTACCCGTTGACCCCGTCCCCGGTGGCCAGCACCAGGCCGGTGAAGGACCCGTACAGGGCGTACCCGGCGGCCATGAGCTCGGTCCCGGGGCGCAGGACGTCCCGCTCGAGGGATGTCCCATCCGAGCCCTCGGGCTGTGCGACGGGGCCGGTGTCAGATATCTGTGCAGGACAGGTGTGCCGCCACCGGAAAGGCGGGGGGGGGGG
>NW_009242977.1:31759-39538 GCF_000388065.1 Fonticula alba
GCGGGGCCGAGGGAGGTCCCCAAAGGGGCGGCGGCGCCTTGGGCCACGTACCAGGCGGTAGATGCCGAAGATCGAGCCGATGGACACACCGCAGTCGATGTTGGACGAGCCGTCCAGCGGGTCGAAGCAGACCACATAGCGCCCGGGCCGCGAGTCGGCATCAGGGCTGCCCTCGGGAGCGGCGGTCACAAAAAAGGCGTTCTCATCCTCCTCGCTGACCAGGACCGCCGCCCGGCCGGACGTGCGCAGGGAGTTCATGAACACCTCGTTGGCCAAGACATCCAGGCGCTGGACCTTCTCGCCCTGGATGTTGGGGCCGCCGCCGGCGAGGCCGGTGCTGTGGGTGGCGAGAGGGCCGGGGAGGGGAGGGGTCACGGTGTCAGGCAGCTGGGACATGGCTGACAGAGGCAAGCCAAGGGGATGGCGAGTGGTCGGGAGACACATACACGTTGGCGAGGCCGGCACGGCGCACGAGGGAAGACACATACTTGCAGCTCAGCTGCGGGATGGCGACCGTCATTCGAGAAGGAGGGCAAGTTGGCGCGGCGCCACACAAGAAAGGCAGGGTGTAAGTGGGTGGCAATGTGCAGGGAAAGGGGCCCGGCACAAGTGCGCGTGCGTGCGTGCGTGCGTGCATGCGTGCGTGCGTGCGTGCGTGCGTGTGGGTGGGTAGGTGCGTCTGTGCCGATGCCGGCCGGCACATGTGCCAGGTACACGCACCTGCAGAGAGACCAGCAGCAGGGTCAGATCGCCGGAAGCCGAGGCATGGCGGCGCTGCTCGCTCAGGGTGTGCCGGGTGAGGGTGATCAGATCGGTGACCGGGGCGTCCGGGCCCAGGGAGCTGGGCTTCGGCCGCGGGGTGCCGGCCGGCACAAAGGCCGCCGTCGAGCCGTGCCCCTGCGTCTCGGTCGACAGGGACAGGAGGACGCGGTTGGCCGAGTAGGCGCACGGAGGCTCGGGGTGCGTGGAGGTCATGGTCGGTGGAGCTGGAGAGGGGGGATGCTGGGAATGCTGGGAGTGCTGAGGGGGGGTGGGGGGGGGTAGATACAAAGACGAAGAGGGTGAGGCAAGGAAGGGAAGGGGAGTGCGGTCCTACCCCGAGGGCCGAGGCCACCGGGGCCCGGGAGCATCCCTCAAATAGGCGCCCTCACCGAGGGAGGATGCCCCGATGCAAGCCACCTGGCAGGGGGGGGGGGGGGGGGGCCCCCCCCGCGGGGGGGGCGGGCGGGGCGGGGGAGACCCAACAGAACCGAAAACCGGCACAAAACGCCAGCCTGGCGAAGAGGAGGCCAGCTTCCGCTGGCATATTCCCTCTCCCCCCCCCCCTCCAGCCCTGTGCGCCTCGGCGTGGTTCCGACCTGAGTGCCATCAGTAGGAGTCGGCAGATCTGAGGTGAGCCACCGCACTTGCCGCAGCCTCGGCTCCCGCCACCCCCCGCGCGCGGCAGGCATGGACCGCCCGCTCAAGGCTGAACTGGGGGGGGGGGGGGGGGGGTTGCCACCAGTGATACTACTGGTGTTGCCCAGTGCCGATGGGGGTCGCCAGGTACCGCTGGCTCCGGCGGGGCCGGCGAGGTCCACGTTCACCCGAGTCTCGCGAAGTGGATATTAATTCCCCCAACACGGACTCGCCACGCCGCAAGGGGTGGGGACGTCTACCATCATCAGGGACGAGAAAATGAACAGCCACATAGGGTGGCCGCGAACGCGCGCAGGCGCGGGGGACGAAGATCTTGGACAGTGCCGGAATGCTCGGGCCGGCACAGAGTGACTCGTCACCAGGCGGCCACGACCAGGTCCCGCTCCCATGCCGCTCCCTGCCCACCCGCTCCCTCCCGGGGGCGCGGGGGGCAGGGCGAGCGAGCGCTCGCTCGTAGTTTGACATGTCTCATCCGGCCCTGCTGATGTGGGCGCACACGCGATGTACGCCAACAGACGGACGCAGGGCCGATCACTAGCTGGCCACCCCACACCCGGCTCTGGGAAGTCGGACAGAGAGACAAGTGGTGGAAAAGGGGGCGAGCGAGCGGGAGAGAGAGAGAGAGAGAGAGGAGGGGCGGGGGCGAGATGGAGATCGATCGACACCTAGCTCCTCCCGTGGCCTGGACACGTCCTCCCCCATTGGAGGTGTCTTGTCCGGCCCGCCCTGTGTCCCTCCCCTCCCCGTCGTCCGTCTCCCCCCCCCCCCCCCCCGGGCCCGGCCCCCTCTCCGGTCAGTGGCCCGCTTGTCCATGCAGAAGTAGTCCAAACGATGATGCCCCGACCGCCGTTTCCCGCCCCCGGGGCCCGACCCGCCCCCGCGTTCCTGGCGGCCTGGCCGAGAAGCATGGGCCTGGGGGGGGGAGTGGGAAGTGCGGCCCGGGGCACCCCCACCCCGGCCCCAGGCCCTGCGCGTCCCCCCCCCCCCGGCCGACAGCAACCGTCCGCCAGCTGGCCAGTCCGCCGTCCGCGGGGGAAAAAAGCACGCACGCACATCTCAACGCGTCGTCCACATCCACCCGCGATGGAGCTAACGTCCCGGCGGCCTCCGGCTAACGCCCGCCCGGCCACGGGCACCCGATCGCCTCCGCGGTTGGCACTTGCCTGTAGCAGGGGTGGGGGCGGGGGCAGTCAGGCAGGGGGGGGGGGGGGGGCGCACACGCAGACGAAGGGCCCCGACACAAGCAACCCAAACAATGCCCCCTTCAGGCCCTGTACCCGGAGCACTGCGAGACGCACTGCGCATGTACGCGCGCGCGCACGCACAAACATCCCACGCCCGAAGTAGGCCCATCAATGTGTGAGACCCCCCTCCCCCCCATGGGCGATGGACCCGACACAGCAGCGAGACAGAGGACGATCACCCGCGCTCCCCCTCCCCCGCCGCGGGAGGACGCATGCACACACGCTCCCCGCCCTCACATTGGGGCATGTTCGCGCGGGGGCATCCACATCCCGCCCCGCCCCGCCCCGCCCCGCGTCCCCCCCCCCCCCCCGCTCCATCAACATACGTGCGGGGCGGAAAAAAACACCAAAAAGGAGCCCAGGGCGCCTGTGTTGACATGTGATCTCGCCGTCACCTGATGACAAATGTGCACAGGTCATGCGCCGCCGACACCTGGCCGCCGGGGTGCTGGTCGGCGGCCAGCTTGACGATCCTGCACCACGGAGGGCGGGGGAGAGAACCCCGCAAAAACCCAGAGCCAGAGGAGGGTGGCAGAGAGGTGGTGGGAGGGGGGACCACAGGACGAAGCGGGCGTTTGCGTTGGAGCCGGCAAAAGCGCATGGCAGGGGGACGTGACGTGTCAGAGGGAGAGAGAGAGAGAGAGAGGAAGAAAGAAAGAAAGAGGGAGAGAGAGAAAGAAAGAAAGAGGGAGAGAGGAGGAGGAGGAGGAGGGATGGGTACTGCAGGGGGGTTTGCAGGGAGGAACCCGCCAGGCCCATGGGCACGTACATCTCCATGTGGTTCTGGGGCGCGGTGAGCGGCGCCTCGGGTGAGGAGGTCGGGGGCTGGGCCACATTCAGCGCGGGATACCGCGCGCTGAAGTGGGACAGAATCAGGTGCGACTTGTGGCTGGCTAGACGCGCAAACTTCCCGGCCATTTGGGGAGTGCTGTGGCCGCGCGACCGGGCCAGGCCCTCGGCAGCCCGGTGGGACTCCTCGGTGCCCGGGTCCAGAGACCCATCCCGCAGGATCTGGAACCCGGCCAGAGTGGCCTCGTGAACGATGGCATCGGCACCGTGGCAGATGGCCAGCGCGGCACGCGAGTCGCTGGTGTCCCCCATGAAGGCCACCCGCCGACCGGGCACCGGGGGGACGATGAATTCCGCCGCGCAGAAGGACGCCCCCGGGTGCGGCGAGCTATCGTCGGCCACAAAGTGCCCGCCGTTGCAGATGACCGACGAGATCTTCCGGCTGATGTCGCGCGCGGGGATGTCAGGCCTGTCGTGACGGGCAGAGAGGGGACCGGGCGGCGGCGAGAAAAGGCAGATGCACGCGGGCAGCAACCATGGAAGTATGGGTCAGGGAGCGGGGAGTGGGGAGCAGGGGAACGGGGGAACGGGGGAACGGGGGAACGGGGGAACCAAGAAGACGCGCGGCCGGGCCACGTACATGCGCTTGCCGATGGCCTCCAGCAGGGCGGCGCTGTCGAAGCGCGGGCGCTTCGGGAACTCGGTCACCGCAAAGCCGAAAGAGAAGGTATCGTGTGCCAGCGGGGCCGCCGTCACCCGGAAGGGCAGCTGACAGGCCGGCAGCCCGGGGACCCGGTAAGCCACCCGGTCTGTGAGGGAGGCCCGCACCGGGCCCTGGCCGCCCGTGGCGTCGGCCGGCAGCGCCAACAGGGTCGGGGCCTTGGACGGGCTCTTTGGCACCGGGGCCGGGGCCGGGGCCGATTCCACGACCGGGTAGGTGGCCGGATCAAACATCCAAGACACCGCATCTGCGTCCGAGAGATCGGGGCGCCCGTCGGCGCGCAGGCGCGCCCGCAACCCCTCGTCATCCATCCCAGAGGGGCAGTTCGGCCCGAAGGAGAAGTGCCCCGAGCACAGCAGCCGGGCATCCGGCCCGGCGCCAGGGGTCTCCGGCCAGTCGGCCGCCAGCGGGACGTCATATGTACCGGCCGGCGCCGGGCGAATGCACTCCCGGTGAATCGACGAGGCCCCGCCATCGCCCGGGGGAAGCGCATCGCAGGGTGGCGATGCGCCACACGTGCAGTAGCTGATCGGGCTGCCTGCTGCGCTGGCAGACGCTCCATCGATGGAGGCCCCGGCCGTGGCCGGGTTCGGCCGCACATTCCGGCCCTGCAGTTCGTTGAAGAGGAAGTCCCCGGCCGGCGAGTCATCCAGCGCCGGGGCCTCGCCAAGGGCCGGGTGCAGCTCGTGCACCACAAACCGGAAGGCCATGTTGGTGCCGGAAAACCGCAGCGACTGGCGGAGATATGCCCGCAAGCCGGGCGGTCCGACGATCACCAGGTGCCCATCGCCCGGCACGAAGCCCGTGGACCCGGCGCTGGAGGACAGGGTCATCAGCAGGCCCACCAGCCCATTGACGTGGTCACCATGCGCATGGGTGATGAAGATGTGCGACATCTTTCGGAAGCCGAGCTTGGATTGTTGGAGTTTCACCTACCAGGTGGCGAGGCGGCGGCCCGGGGGGGGGGGGGCGAATGGAACCCGGCGCGGGGGGGGGGGATGGCGTGAGTGATTGGCCTCCCGGCGGGGCAGACACGGGCAGGACAGCCGCGCACCTGTGTATTCTCGCCGCAATCGAAGAGCAGCATATGGGTCCCGTCGACGACCATGGCCATGGCGGAGGTTCCGCGCGAGGCCGAGGGGATGGCACTGCCGGTGCCGAGGAAGCACAATTGCATTGGGTAACTCCGGAGCGGTGGGACGGCCGAAGATCTGGCAGCCGCGGAAGACAGGCGCCGGGGGGTGATGCTCGGAAGTGGAAGGAACAAGGGGAGGGGCGGGGCGGGAGGCTGGCCGGCGGCGATGGCCAGCCGTGCGGCGTGAGTCCCGCAAAAGTGCCTGACCGCACGCACCAACATCGGCCTCTGCTGGGTGGTGATCCGGGCTCTGTCTCGGGCCCTCGTGGATGTGGAAAGCAGGAGCCAGTCGGGGGATGGGAGGGAGACAGGGTGAAGGGGGGGGGGGGGGGGCCAACACCCCCACCTCGGGCCAGCCGGGCGCGCGGAAAAAGCCCCCACAAAGGAACCGCGGTTGCATCATGGCCCGGGCTGGCTGATCGGCCGCACCTCCCGGGGATGCCAACGATCGGCCGCACTTCCCGACCTGTGACAAGGGGGGGGCGGGGGGCGATTGAAAATCCGGGACCGCGGGAGGATCGCCGGCCCCGGCGACCGGGGCATCCAGCCTCCCTCCCCTCCATACATGCATACACGCACACACATACACGCACGCATACACGCGCACGCATACACGCACACGCATACACGCACACGCATACACACACATATACGCCGCGCCTCGCCTCCCGCATATGGACGCACACGCGCCCTGTCCCGAGTCCAGCATGGGGAATGACAGCGCCAGCGACGGCCCCGACAACACCAGTGACTTCGCAGCCCCCCGGGCAGATCTCGTCCCCATGAGCGAGTTCACCGAGGACGATAGCGATGGGTATGACGAGGAGGATGAGGACCGCGGCGCCCCGCCGGGGGACTACTATCAGCCCCTGGGGGATGGCCCGGCGTCGGACGATGAGCTGGCCCTGGCCATGGCATACGGCCTGACCACCATGGATCTGGATGGCGAGGGCTTCGACTCGGACGGCACGATGTCCGACGAGCCGGATGCGGCCGGCCCCGCCACGGCTCCCCTGGCCGACCTGGATGACGAGCAGGTGGACTCGCTGGTGAAGGCCCTCCTGGCGGAGGATGACCGCCAGGCGTCGCTCTTTGTCAGCCCGGGTGCCCTGCCTGCCCGGAAGGCTGGCCGCCCAGCCTCGGCCCCGGCTGTGGAGGGGAGCGGTGTTGGCCGGCATGGCCGTGACTCCTCGGCTCGCGGCCTGGATGCCGAGCTGGACCCGCTGCCCACCCTCGGGGGCGACGTCGACGAGTTCCTCCGCGGCGATGTACGTGCCGTGAGCCTTTCGCTCTTGAGCCCCGACTCTCCGGCCATTCCTCCGATGTCGGTATCCCTCTGCTGACCCGCCCCACCCGCCCTCCTCCCATCACACGCACACACATGCACACACGCACACACAAATGCCTGCGGGCGCATATGCATCGGCGTCAGTATGTCCAACTTAGTTCCGGCCCAAGGCCAACCTTCCTCCTGACATCCCGGCCCACAGAGGCCGAGGACCAATCGCGTGCGCCTGGTCTCGCCTGCTGCCTACCCACTGCAGTGCCTTCCTCCTCCTCCTCTTCCTCCCCCCACCAGCTAACCCCAGCAGCGTGCGGTGTCCTCCGCCCGTCCTTGGCTCCTCCTCCCCTGGCTCGAGCCAGTCGACACCGAAACCATCCGGTCGATCATGCAAGGGATCTCCTTCCCCGCGAGCGCCGTCCCGGAGTGGGCCGGTCACGTGGACGAAGCAGACTGGCTGCCGGTCATCCGTCGGAGGGAGTGAACATGGCGAAAGTCCAGCACCCCCGGGCTGGCACCTATGCCGGATTGTTCTGCTGCGCCCCACTTACATTCTCCTACTCAAGAAACCAGTTTCACCGTCAGCTCTCCCTCCGTTCCGGCGGCATGGGCATGTGGGGCGAGGGGGGGTTCTGTCTCTCTTGTCTTTCTGTTTCCCGCCTACGGGGAGGGCGAGAGAGAGAAGGCCGTGACGCGGGCCGTCGCGGCCCTTTTGCAGGGCATGCGCATCATCAACCTTCGGTGTGGATGTGACATATTCTTCGTTATTTTAATGGGGGATTATTTTCCGCCACCGCCCGTTCTCCTCTCTCCTTCGCCGGCAGCTTCTCGGGCGGGCGGGGGGGCGGGGGGCGCGGGCGGAGCGTTCACTGTGCATGTGTGAGAAGAAAACCCCCCGCAGGGTCAGGGGCGGCATTCTCAGTTGGGAGCACGGGCGTGGCAAGCCACGACGCTTTCCGGCACCGCGCGTGGCTCCGAGTCTCCCTCGGAGGCGCGCGGTGACTGGAGCGGGGTGCGGGGCGCGACGGGGGATGTTGCGAGGCGGCACGCGCCGTGCACCGGCGCCAGGGGAACGGAGGCCGGCTCGGGCTCTCTCCCGGCTTCTGCAAGGTCCTCGGGCAGGGGGAGATACGCCAAGGGAGAACCGCCCGGTCTCCTCCCCCCCCCCCCCCCGGGTCCCCACGCAGCC
>NW_009242977.1:39763-44326 GCF_000388065.1 Fonticula alba
TCGACCCGGGGTGGGGGGGGAGGGGGGGGTGGGGGCCGGGGGGCGGCCGGGGGGGGAGGACATTCGCCTGGCCACGCCCCGGCCGCCTGGGCGGGGACCTCCCTGGGATCGGGCGGAATTCCGGGAGCCGGGCGCACCTTGCCTTCAAGTGCACCCGCCGTCCTACCCACTGCACCAAGGGTCGTTCCCCAGCTGTTCATTTCGATTTGTTTTCTGGCATAATCTCGGAATAGCACTAGCAAAAGTACGGCTTCTGCTTTCCGCCCCTCCTCCTCCTCCCCCTCCCACATCTCTCTCTCTCTCTCTCTCTCTCTCTCTCTCGCATTGCCTTTTGCCCTCGCCTCCCCGCCCGTGCCCCTCCCTCTCCCCGATTGGACGACGTCAGGACTCCCCCCCCTCCCCCTCCCGGTTCCACTGTTGCTGGGCGTGTGTGCCTACTGGCGGCCGGGCCCGACCCGTATCTGGCCCAGCACGGCACAGGACTGTGTCCGCCTGTGTGTGTGTGAGTGCAGATCGGGGGCGCCATGCGGCGCCTCACGTCGGAGCCGCGCCGTTGCCGTGCTGCGGGGGCGCCCTCGTCCCTGTTGCCGCTGGGCACCGCCGCCCTCCGCGCATTTGCCCACCCGGCGTCTGTGCCCAACCTGCGCGGGGTCGGATTCATCTTGCCGAAGTTGCATCCGATGCGCGCGGTGTTTGGTGTGCTGCCCCTGCCGTTGGGCGCGCGCGTGAGTCGGCGCGCCGGCGGCCATACGTGCCCGCTCATGCACATCCCCGTGTGTGTGGGGGGGGTGTGTGTCTGGCCATGCACATGCTACTGCGCACCCGTCAGGCCGCTGGCGAGGGGCGGGGGCCCGTCGTCCTCTTTGTCACCGCGCTCGCGCTCTCCCCTCCCCCCTTTTCTGGCACTCCCCTGCGTGCCCCCTCCGGCTCGCCGCGCGAGAGAGGCATCCATCGAACTAACCCCCCCCCTTCGTGTCCTCTCCCTCGCTCTCTCCCTCTCTCCTCTCCCCAAGATGGTGGCCGCTACTGTCCCCCACAAGAAGATCGTCAAGAAGCACTCCAAGCCCTTCTACCGCTACCACTGGCACCGTTACAACCGCCTTGGTCGTGTACGTGCCCTCCCCCCTTGCCATGTTGCCTGCTGCTGTTGGGCTGTGATTGTTCGCAAGCGCGAGCGCTCCCGACCCTCGCTCTCTCGCTCTCTCCCCTTTTGCCCGCCTCCTCCTCCTCCCCCGTCGTTTTCTCTTTCTCTCGCTTTTCTCTCCTCCCCCCCTGCTCTCGTGTGGTGGGTGGCTAACAGCGGCCTCCTCCCCTTCCCTCTCCTCCCTCCGGACCCGTAGCAGGAGACCTGGCGCAAGGACCGCGGTATCGATAGCCGCATGCGTCGCCGCTTCAAGGGTATGGCTCCTCAGGTCTCGATCGGTTTCGGTTCCGACAAGGCCACCAAGTTCCTGCGCCCTGATGGCTACAAGACCTTCGTTGTCAACAACGTCAAGGACCTCGACATCCTCATCATGAGCAACCACACCTACGCCGCTGAGGTCGCCCACAACGTCTCCGCCGCCAAGCGCGTCGGTATCGTTGAGCGCGCCAAGGAGCTCGGCATCAAGGTCACCAACCCCAACGCCCGCGTCCGCTCTGAGGAGTCCGCCTAAATGATGCAGTGCGAGCCTTGAGAGACGGGAGTGTGTGCGTGCGCGTGTGTGTGCGTGTGGTGTGTGCACACATGGCATGAGCGGGGCGCGCTGGTGTGTGTGTGTGCGCGCGGCAGCAGCAGCACCCCCCCTCGGGGGGGGCGGCGGCGCGGGGCGTGAGGCGGAGCCATCTCCCCTCTCTCTCCCCCCCCGGCCCCGCTGCGCGCGCGCCCCACCGCCCGTGTTCTCTTTTGCCGTTGTTCTCCCCCCTTTCCCCCTCCCGCGCGTGGGGTGCTCCTCGTGGTACTTTGCCTCTGTGTGTGCGCCTGCGCGCGCGCGCGCGCGCACCGCCTTCTCGAAACTAAACGGATTCTTACGATAAACTTTGCCCTTTCCTTCTTTTGTGCGCGCCCCTCTCTCTCTCTCTTTGTTTGCTGTGTGTGTGTTTGCTGTGTGTCGAGGCGCGGGTCGCGCCGCGCCCCCCGTGTGCCTGCACGCGCGCGCGCGCACATGTGTGTGTATCGCTCTCAGGGCGCGCGCCCGCGCCGCCTGTGTACAGGCTCTCCCAGCGTGCCATCGCCGCTTTCCCGCCCTCTTTCTCTCACACCCTCGCAGCGCGAGGGCTCCCCGCGCGCGAGGCTGCCTCTTTCCTCGCTCTCTCCGATCCTTGTGTGTGTGTGTGTGTGGGAGGGGGGGGAGCGCCCTTCTGGGCGCACATATGGTGTCCAGTCGCTTGTTCTGTGGGGGCGCGCAGGGGCGAGGGGGGTGCGCTCCCGGCCCTCTCTCTCTCTCTCTCGAGAGCCGATCGGGGCCAATCCCACGCATGTGTGTGGGGGCGCAACCGAATGGCCTGCCATCGGCGTGTGTGTGTGTGTGTGTTGTGGCCTCGGTCGTGCTGTGTTCTGCTTTTCCTCCCGCGCCGCCCCCCTCAGGGAAGTCCCAGCGCGGGGAGCTGCCCGCGATGTAAGTGTGTGTGTGTGTGTGTGTGTGTGCGTGCGTACGTGCGTGGAGCGGGGCGGAGCGGGGCGCCAGCCAGCGCAGTTCGCTGGCCATGTCAGTTAACCCCATCGTAAACCCACGGGCGCCTGGCCCTCTCTGTGGGTGTGGCCCGGAGGCGCCAACGTTAACCGGATGGCGGAGACGACAGTGCGGGATCACACGGACCGGATGCGTTGGCAGTCGGATTAACAGCCCTGGCTCCTGAGCCCTCCGCGGCCTGGCGTGCTCCTGCGGCCCCGCCCCCCCCCCCCCCCATTGCGCCACCCGCCTTGACCAGGCATACGTGTGTGTGTGTGTGTGTGCATGTTCTCGCGCACACATGTAAAGCACGCATGAGTGTACACCGCTGGCGGTCTATATTGGGCCTCTGCCAAGGTGCAGAGGACACCCCGAGAGAGAGAGAGAGAGAGGGAGAGTGGGCGACGGGAGGCAGACAACGCGCCAACCCCCGCCAGCCCCCGTGCCTCCTCCCGGCCCCGGCGTGCGGGCTACCGCTTCCGGGCGGTCGGCGACCGGAGCGCCGTGCTCACGACGCCAGGCGCATCCGGTGTGGAGGACCCGGCGACGGCGCCGCCCTTGCCGGCACGCACTTGGCGCACAGTGGCCAGATTCCGCTGGCGGGCGCGCTTGAGATCTGTGCCGCGGCCATGGGTGTGCGGGTTGTGTGTGTGGGTGTGCGCAGGGTGTCAGTAGGCGCGTCCCGCGGAATCCTCCGCCCCCCCCCCCCCCCCCCCCCCCCCCCCCCCCCCCCCCTCTTCCCCCCCCCCCCCCCCCCCCCCCCCCCCCCGCCACATGCTCACGCACCCTCCTTCTTGGCCTCGGCATTGATCTCCCGCATGAGAAGGTAGGCCGAGATGACGCCCATGAGGGCCAGCGGCACCATGATGCCCATGATCATCTTGCCGTAGGAGATCGGGTCGCGCACGATGTCCAGGATCAAGGAGTCCATCCAGTAGCGGAAGGGACCGAGGCTAGGGTCAGGCTGGATGACGGCGGCCTTGGCGGCGGCCGCCTTGGCAGCAGCCACGGCGGCGGTCGGCAGCAGCACCCCCGGCCCGGCGGGGTTCGACGAGATGGCCGCCTTGGCGGCCGCATCGGCGGCCTGCTGCCCGGCGGCGGCCACCAGCGTCGGGGCCGAGGCCAAGAGGGCAGTGGCAGCGGCGGCGGCCGCCGCCGCACGGGCACACCCCTCCGGCGCGTGGCGCGACGTGCCAGCCGGCACGGGAGCAGCGGCCGCCGGGGCGGCGGCCACCGGCCCGTCATCATGGTCATCCTCCTCGTCGTCATCCTGCAGGGACCCGGCGCCGGCGCCGCCCAACAGACGCATCTCCTCGGCCTGCTGCATTTGCCGGTGCAGCGTGGCCAGCGCCTGGGCCTGTTGCAGCTCGAGCTCCAGGGCAGCCGCCCGGCGCGAGGCAATCTCCGACTGCTTGGTCAGCAGGTGGGAGATGTCCTGCTCCGGGCCGGCCTGGGAGGCGGGCTTTTTGCGAGCCACCCGCTGGGAGGGAATGCCAGTCGGCGAGCCGGGCACAGTGGGATTGGTAGCGGCGGCGGCGGCGGCGGCGGCGGCGGCGGCGGCGGGGGTGGTGGTGGCAGGCTCCGGCGGCGAGGTGGCGGCGGTCTTGCGGCGCTGCTCGCGCTTCTGCCGGGCGGCCGCCCGAGCGGCCGCCTCCTCCTCCTCGATGGCCTGGCGGGCGGCCTCTTCGGCCTCCTGGCGAATGCGCTCCATCAGGTCGTCATCGCTGATGTAGAGGGCCGCCCGGCGCCGGGCGAAGTCCGGCGGCACCGGGGCGCCCTCCGTGTAAACATACGCCGAGGGGTCGGATGCGGCCAGTGGCCGATCCCTGTTCGGGGCGGTCATATGGTGCGTTCGGGGATTGGTGTATGCACTGCAGTGGAGCAGGGCGGGACTGTGTCTGGCGTGTGTGTA
>NW_009242977.1:46026-47195 GCF_000388065.1 Fonticula alba
CCCTCTTCCTCCTTCTCCCCTTCTCTCGGCCGGTCTCTCTTTCCCATGGCCCGGGGCGGCTGCCTGGTCTGACATTCGTTCCCCCTGTGGGCGGTAGTTTGCTCGCTGCCTCACTGGCATCGGCGAGGCTGCCTTCATCTGCCTGTCTCCCTCGTTGATCGATGACATTGCCCCGCCGTCGGCCCGCTCGCGTTGGCTGGCGGTCTTCTTCTCCATGCTTTCCATCGGCTATGCGCTGGGGTTCCTGGGTGCCGGCATCATCGCCAGCTTGGCGGGCTGGAGCTGGGTCTTCGCCACCGAGGCCCTGGTTACCCTGCCCTTCGCCATTCTGTGCTACTGGCTGCCGAACATCCGGGGCCTGGAGCTCGGCGGCGCGGATGCCACCAAGCCGGAGATCGCCAATGCCACCGGCGCCGATACCCCCCCGCTGGCCTTTGATGAGGGTCTGGCAGCCGGGTCTATCAACGGCGGCTCGGCCACCGCCGAGGGCAAGGAGTATGCCGGTGCCATTGACCGGTATTCGGCCACCGACGCGGCCCGGGTGCCGAATTACGACGACATCCTGGCCGGTGATGCGCTGGTGGCCGGGGCCACGGCCGCCACGCCGACCGCCTCGGCGGGCCATGCTCCGGACGCCAACAAGACCTTCATGCACTCGCTGCGCCTGCTGGCCAAGAACCCCATTTACATCCTGATGACCCTGGGCTACTGCGCGCAGACCTTCGTCTTCGGGGCCCTGTCCTTCTGGGTGCGTATGCGTCTCTTCATTTTCCTCCGCCCGCCCCCCCCCCTGTCGGGCCTCCGCGCCATGACAGACGCCAGCGCCTTCATCCGGTTCTTCCACCGGCCGCGCGTCCTGCTGGCCTTCCTGTGCTTCCTGTCGTTGATGAACTACTACGATCGCGGTGCCTTCATCGGGGTGATGCCGCTGCTGACCGAGGAGTTTGGCTTCTCCGATTCCGAGGCCGGCCTCATTGGCGGGTCCTTCATCGTGGGTTATGCGCTGGTGTCGCCGGTGGCCGCGCAGCTGAGTCGCTATGTCCGGTCCGGCCCGCTGCTCATGGTCGGCATGCTTGCTTGGTGCATTGCCACTGGCATGTGCTTCTTCGCCAATGGTTTCTGGTTCCTTATGGTGCGTATGCATGTGTGTGTGTGTGTGTGTGTGTGTG
>NW_009242977.1:48340-49631 GCF_000388065.1 Fonticula alba
ACGTGTGCGTGTATATATTTGCATGGGGGTGTTTGCCCCTGTATGTACCTGTCGTCGGGGTGTGGGTGTGCCATGTATGCCCATGCAGCCACAGCGCCACACACACACACACACACGCACACGTGCACGTACATGCCCGCACATCCATATGCATAGATATGGGCAGTTGTGCGCACGCGCCGTGGTCTTTCCCCCTCTCCCTTGTGCGGGAGATATCCATCGCCAGGAGTGTGCTCTCTCTCTCTCTCTCTCTCTCTCTCCCTCTCTCTCTCCCTCCTCGCCCCCCCTCTCTCCATGTTTTTCCTGCCTCCCAGCTCCCCTCCGCTACATCCTTCCCCATCATGTACTTTGTTGTGTCCTTGCCCTCGCCTGTCCCTTCCTTCGCGCGCGTGGGCGGCTGTGCGCGCGCGCGCCCCGTCCGCGCCCCTCCCCCCCCTCAAAGAATAGACTGTCATCGAAAATGCCCCACACGCGTCCCTCTGCGCCCTTCGGCGTGTGCCGAGGGCAAGGGGCAAGTCCTTGGGCACCGGTTGGAGGAGGGGTGTGCGAGTGCACTTCGTGCTGGCAGCCCACAGGGGAGTCGGCATGCGCGACTTCCGGCTGGCCGTGGGGGCCACCCAGTGCCTGGCGCCCGGCACACCGGTTCCCATGCCTCAGCCCCGCCCGGCGGTTGGGAGAACTTTCGGCCCTTCTCCCTCCATTGTTGTTGGTTCTCCGCGGGGGTGCGCGCGCGCGCGCGCGTGTGTGTGTGTGTGCGTGTGTGTGCGTGTGTGTGCGTGTGTGTGCGTGTGTGTGCGTGTGTGCATGCGTCCGTGAGCACGTACTTGTCCCACATCCGCCCGGTCAGAAGGCCCCCCCCCCCCCCCCGGCATGGGCTCAATGTCTCTCCCTCGGCCGCAAGGCCGTCCCGCCCCTCGGAGACGCGCAGCCTGCCTGCTCCTTTCTCCGTGCCTCCTCGCTGCGGGACGCGTGCACACACGCGCCGCCTCCTGCCGGAGGGCGTCCGAGACCCGGGTGAAAAGGCGCCACGACTCGCGTAACATCGGCCCATGTGGCATGTGATACACGCGGAAGCGCTTGTAACAGCATTCCCTAGCTATCGGCCTGCCTGCCACGTTTGCCAGTTGCTGATGGGCGCGCAAGCGAGGGCCGTCCGGCCTTCCGGTGTGCCACCCCGGGGACCCATTAGCCTTTATTTCGCGGCCGGCGCGCCGAAGCGGCCGGGCACCAGCAAGGGCGGCTCGCCGGCGGGCTGGTCTTTTTTGTTGTTGTTTTTCCCCCCCCCCCCCCC
>NW_009242977.1:49641-50604 GCF_000388065.1 Fonticula alba
GTGGAGCAGGGCGGGACTGTGTCTGGCGTGTGTGTATGTGTGTATGTGTGTGTTGTGGCAGTGAGAGAGGGGGGGGGGGGGGGGATAGACGAGATCGTGAGTGGATAGGAGGACATGAAGGGCAGCTGGGTGTGGGGTGGCCGAAAAAGGGGGTCCCCTGTCGGGACCGTCAAAGGTGGCCGTGCCTGCACCCCCTTCCTCCCGCCGCCACCGCCACACATGCATGCGCGCACGTTCGAACCCCCGCACCAGATCGCGCCCCAACCGCGGGGCCTGGGCCAAGATCGGACCCGGGCCCCGATCGTGCGGCCGGGCGTGCGTTTGCGCGGCACCCTTTCGTTTCCACCGTGCGCACGGCCCGCGGGCGGGGCTTCTCCTGCGCATCGGGAAGGGGGCGGGGGCGGTGGTTCTCCAGCCGTTGCCGGTCTGGGCACGCGCAGATCCGGTCGCGTGATACCGACAAACCGCACAAGACCTGTGTCCGCCTGTGATCACCTCCTGCACCGGCGCGGCGGCAAGAGCGGGGGGGAGGGACATCTTGCGGCCGGTGTGTGATGTGAAAAAGCGCCCCCCGCGGCTCCGCCTCCCTCGCCGGGAGCAGCGGGGGCCCTGGCGGCTGTGATACCAAAAAAAAGTGCGACACCGGCAAGAGCCACTTGCATTCGATACGCGGGTGTGTGTGGGGGGCGTGCAAACGGTGGTGCTGGGGGGGCGGCGGGGGGGCGAGCCCGCGGGGGACGGGGGGCGGCCAGGGGAGGGGGCAGTTGCGTGCGGCCGGGTGACGAGGACGGGCACACGGTGTCAGGGCGGCGGGCAACGATCGCAACAGGCGCCCCAATCCTCCGGAGACCCGGCGCGCGGGCCGCGGCCGCCAGCAGCAGCCCAGGGCCGGGGAACAGAAAGGCGGCACTCCGCGGGGGGTGACAGTGCGCAGGCCCCATCATGTATGGGGGGGAGGGGTGG
>NW_009242977.1:51324-52446 GCF_000388065.1 Fonticula alba
CCCCCCCCCCGATGCGCACGCACGCACGCAACCACACAATCACACAGTGGCCTCGACAGCACTCGCGCCGGCATTTACCTGTCCGCGGTGCTGGTCCTTATTGCCTACACCCCCATCCAGTTTGCGGTTTTCATGCCGAGCGCCGTGGCCTTCCTGCTGATCGTGGCCCTGGGCGAGTTCTTCCTGCTCTCCTCGCTGACTCCCGTGAATGCGGTGTTCCTGTCCTGTGTGTCGTCGGACCAGCGCGGCCACTCGATGGCCGTGATGACGCTGCTGATCCATCTGCTGGGAGACATGTGGTCGCCGTACATCTTCGGTGCCATCTCCGATGCGTCCAGCAAGCAGGTGGCGCTCTTCTGCGTGGCGGCCGTGCTGATCATGACCGCGGCCTTCTGGTGTGCTGGTGCGCTGTATGCCCGGCAGACCGGGCGCTCGCATCTTGGCGGCGCGTCGCCCACCTCCAGCGGCTTCATGAAGATCGACGACGCGTAAGACGACGCGTAAGGCGCGGGGGGGGGGGGGGGGGTGGGGGGGGGGGGGGGGGGGGGGGGGGGGGGGGGGGGGGGGGGGGGGGGGGGGGGGGAAAAGGGGAAAAAAAGGGGGGGGAAAAAAAGGGGGGCGCATGTTCCGCCATCCCGGCGTGAGCGCGCGCGCGCGCGCCCGCATGAATCCCCGGACAACGCCCGCCGTTGGGGCCGGCGAGATGACAACTGAACGGCCTGTCCTCGAGGGTGAGGGCCCGCGGCCGCCCGGGTCGCGGGGCGCGGCCGGCTGTGCCGGTGTTATTCCTCCTGCCTGCCTGATTGTTTATTATTATCTGCACATCTCCCCCTGCCCGGGCCTCGTTGGGCAGCGTGTTCCCGCGCCCGCGCCCGCGCCCGCGCCCGCCCCTGGCCCCGGGATGCGGCGAGCGCCCTAGGGCGGGGGGAGGGAGGCACCAATTTCCACCATCGGACTGGTGCACGCGGCGTTCTCGGCCCTTTTTCCCCGGGCGGTCCCCGCCGGCAGGGCGCCGGGATGCTCGCGCCCGCTTCGGCGCGCGCGGGTGCCTGGTCTGCACGCTGCGCGTTTGCGCCCTCTGTCTCTTTGTCCCTCTATCACTCTCTTTGTCCCTCTATCACC
>NW_009242977.1:52616-57753 GCF_000388065.1 Fonticula alba
CCCCGCCGGCGGGCTGGTGTGTTTCTTGCCGGGGGCGGGGGCTGGGCGCATCACAAACGAAGACGTAGGGCGGGCTGGGTGGCGTTTTTTTTTCCCCTTTTGCCAGGTGTCGTGCACGACATGGCGCGGGCGACCGGGGTCCGATGCTGCCCGGGACCCGCGACACGCCCTTGGGCGCCAGTCACAACAATGAGCCATTGTTTGGGCTGTTGGCCCCCGGGCTGGTGCTTTCCCCTGCAACACGGTGCGTCCCCATGGGGGGCGGGCGGACTAGCGGGCGGGCGGGCGGGCGGGCGGACTTGAGGAGGCGTCTACCACACGCACGACAACTGGGCCCAAGCGCGCGGGCGGCCTGGCGCGGTGTTTCCCCGTGCGTTCGGACGCGCGCGCTCGCACGTCCAGCCGAATCCGGAGTCTGTGTGCCGCGGGTGCGGCCGGCGCTGGGCCGCGTCGGCCGCCCGCTGTCGCCCGGCTCGCGCCGCCGGGTGGCATGGCAGCCGCCGCTGGCGTTGGCCCAGCGTGCACCTGGACTTACACGGGTGCTGTGGGTGCGTTTGCGCGCGCGCGCGCGCCGGAGCGTCGGGTTCCCAAGGGCCGTGACACCCGGCTCCGGGCGGGTGGGGGGGGGGGGGGGCCTTGTCCGCGCGGTGGACCTCTCCGCGAGGCAGGAATTTCATTTGAGAATATGTGGCTGCCTGCGCTGGCGCACGCACAGCCGGGTCGGGTCTGGGTGGCGAAATCCCGACGGCGGGAACGGGTTTTCACCCGCATTTGCGCTGCCTGTCGGGCGTCTCGCCACAGGGTCAGGCGCCGACACACCGGCGGCCGGGCGGCGGGCCTGTCTGCGGCGTTTCCCTGCGCTAGGGTGTCCCCGCTGGCAAATCCACCGGCCTCTGGCGGCCCCGGGGGATTTGGCAGCCGCCCGGGCCCCCGGCCCCCGTTTGCCTTGGCTCATGTGCGGCCAGGCCGCCCGCTTCACGCGCTGTCCCTGGCGGTTGCCCCCCCCGGTGGTGTGTGGCCGGGGGAGGAGGGAGGGCGGGGGGGGGGGGCCACCAGGCGTGGCCTCCGGAGCCGCGTGCACGGGGCCGCACTCGCCGGGCGGCCTCTCGAGGGGGCCGCCGGCGACCGCAACCGGCGGCCCCCGGCCCATCGCCTCGTGTGTCTCTCGCTCGGCCTGGGGCCCGGCTGCGGAAATGGCGCCCCACGCGGGCGACAAGCCCCGGGAGCGGGGGGGTGCCGGAGGGGCGCCGGCGGGCGGAACACACAGCTCCGGCCTGAGCATGGAAGTCCCCCCTCCTCGTCGCCGGCCGGCCGGCCGTCTCCTTGCCCCGTGCCCGGCCGCGCGGGCCCCCCTCGACAATCGCCGCCGGGCTGGGGGCCGCGGCAGCCCCGGGGCTGCCGCGGCCCCTTGCACACGGCGGCGGAGCATCCCCCTCGCCTGGCGTCCTCGCCCCCCCCCCCCCGGGGGGGGGGGAAGAGGGGCCGGGGGCACGCACGGGCGCGAGGGCTGTTTCAGTCGCTCGCGCCCCTGCCTCGCCGCGTCGCCCGACGCCTGGCCGCATGGTCGACGGGGCCCGGCGTCGCCTGTGTCGCCAGCGCCGGATCCGGGCCGCCTGCCGCCTCGGTCGTCGCGCGGCGCCCGTTGCCGTCGGCGCCCCTTTATCCCGAGTCCCTGCATATGCTGGCTACCGGCCAGGGGTCCCAAGCAGGCAGGCCGGGGCCGGGGCGCCCCGGCGGGGGGACCCGTGCGCAAAAACGCCCTCATCAAGGGCTGGGTGCAGTGAGGCGCCCGGCCCCGGGGCCCGCCAACACTGCCACTTTGTTGGGAGGGGGCGGGGCCGGGCCGTGTAGCCAGCAAAAGTGCGGGGCGGGGGGGGGGTGGGAGCAATATGCCGGCATATTGCCAGGAGGCACTGACGCCCGGCCCGCCGGCCCCTCCCTCGCGGAGGGAGCCAAGGCGGCCACCAGCGCCAGCCGGGCCGGCCGTTTGCCATATGTCCCCGGGGGAGGCCGAGGGCGGGCCGCGCCTTCGCGGAAGGGCTTCTCTCTCCCTCTGTCCTGAGGGTCGTGTGGCCCCAGGGGCCGTTTCTTCCAATATGTCGAAGTGCCGGCCGGGCCGGCCCTCGCTCTTATGTGTGGCGCCCGCCCGTGTTATTGCTTCCGCATATCGGACCCCCGGGGCGGGAGGGGGCCGGGCGGCAAACGGCGGGGGCTGCGGGGGGGGGGGGGGGGGGCGGAGCACCGGCCATACGCGAGACGCCGCGCGGCGGGGGGCACATATCGCGACGGGGACCGGCGGGCAAACGCCGCCTGCGGGGGGCGTGGGACGCGGGGCCGGCCCCGGCAGCCGGCTAGCAGCTGCCTACTGTTACACATGCCAGGGCAGACACGGCGGCACGCCGGCCGGGTGACACGCCAGACCACCACCCTCCGTGTGTTGCGTGCGCATGCGGGCCCGGGCGAGGGGGGCCGGGGGCGCGCACGCGCACGCACCACACCGGGGCTTCTCTGTGGAGATCATCCCTGGCTTTGGTTGGGGTGCCATCCCCCGCCCCCCTCCAGGCTCGGAGGGGGCAGGCAGGGCCGGGTTGCCGGCGGCGCGTGGGAGCTCATATTGCTAGGGGCGGTGCTGTGGCAGGCGGCGAAGGCGGGCCCCTGCCACTGGTCCCCCCCCCCCCCGAAGTCTCGAGGGGGAAAGAGGCAGAGCCGGGGCGGCGGTATGGTCATCGCACATCGACGGGACGCCGTTGCGCCCGGGCCCGGGAGGGCTGGCCGGGCTTCCGGGAAACGCCCGGGGGGCATGGGCCGGGCGGGGGCTGGGCGACCGACGCACAGGCCCGGCCCGGCCCGCCGCGCGCACGTACCCGCCCTCCGGGACTTGTGTCACCCCGGCCGGGCGCTCCTCGGGCCGGGGCCGAGGACAGCTGTGTGGGGCTGGGCGACGCGCGCACACACAACACACACGCGCGCAGGCACATGCGCTCGCGCACACAGGCCAGCCGGCCTGCCGCGCCGTGACACCGCCCAGCGGCCCGGGGCGAATACCGCCGGGGCGTCCGGGTGGCCGCGGCCGGCGGCGACGGCGACGGCCGCCCGAGCGAGGTGCCAGAGCGGGCGAATCCCGTCCCGGGCCTTCCCTTCTTCCCTCGCACGGTGGTCCACACGCGCCACGCGGGGGGGGGCGGTATTCCGGACGCGCCCACTCCCCTGCCGGTCGGCCGGGTCCTTTTTGGTCGGGCGCGCTGTCGGCGCGGCCGGTTCCGGGCGGGCGTGTTTGGGTGGGCGGGCGGGCGGGCGGCCCAGATCCCCCGGGCCTTTGTTTACACTCCGCCCGGGGGGGGAGGCTGGCGGGGCCCCCGGGCGGGCGCGAGGGCGCCGGCCGTTCCCGGGCCGGGCCCTTTTCCCGGGCATGTCCCCCCGCACGGCGCCGGGAGCCCGGCCGGCCGGTTGCGGTGATTCTGGCCCAAAACCCGCCATGGCGCGGGCGCCCGCCGTCGGGTGTGCCAGTTTCACTGCCTTCCGTCGTGGCGCATTGGCCGGGGCCGGCCCGCGGCCCCGGTCCGTCCGGCCCAGGGCCCGGCCACGCCAGCCGGATGCCGCCCGGGGCGCATCTTGACGCGCCCGGCTCTCCGTCGTGGCACAGGCACCGCGGGCACCGCGCGGCCCGGCACCCCTTCCGTCGGCGATGGCGCCCGACCGGCCCCTCCCCCCGCCCCACGGAATGGGCACCGCGCCCGGGCGGTTGTCAGCGAGCTGCCCACAATGGCCCGCGTCCCTTCCGGCCCGCACCTCGCAGTGCAGCCTTAATCCCCGTCCTCCCGGCCCGTGTGCTCCGGCCTGGGGGAACGGCACGCCGGGCGCCGTTTCACTCGGCCTCGCGGCTCCCAAGGGCGTGCTTTCACACGCGCACTGCTCCGGTGGGGCCGCGCACCCTCCGGGGCCCCTTAGGCCGGGCCGCTGCCCCTGCTGGTGGGAAAAATGACAAGGGGCCGGCGGAAACGCCGGGGAAAAACAGCCAGCCCGTGCGGCGCCTGGCAGGGGCGCGCTTCGGCGGAATCACTCGGGGGCTGTTGTATGTATCTGCTCGTGTTGTGTGTAAATATACATCTATCTATCTATCTATATATATATATATGTGTGTGTGTGTGTGTGTGTGTGTGTGTGTGTGTGTGAGTGCGTCTTAAGTGTGTGTATATTGTGCGGAGATGGATGGTGTGTGTGAGGAGGGGGGGGGGGGGCGCTAGTCAGAGGATCGGACCCCCGGGAGAACTGGCCGCCGGCGGCCCTTGGGGGGCGTTTCCCCCCCTGCACTCGCCCGGGCCCCGAAGCAGTAACTCCCGAGCAACCGCCTGGGTGTCCGGCCGCCAACTGCCGCGCGATGGCCACCGAGGCGGCAGCCAGGCCAGGCCGCGGCGGTTCCCGGCCTTCGCGCCGGCACAGGGGACAGACAGCATATGGGGGCCCCGCGACTGCGCCGGGGGCTGGAAGTCCCTGTCTGCCCGTTGCTCCCCCTGCTCGGCGGCTCCGCCTCTCTCTACGGGGCCTCCCCGGGAGAATCCCCAGCCCCGGCTGGGAAATTCCCGGCCCCCCCCCCCCCCGGGGGGCCCTCGGACTTTCCCGCGGTCGGCCGCGCGCGATGATGCCCCGGGGCGCGGGTCCCGGGTGACCGCACGCAGCGGATCTGCGGCTGTCTTGCAACGCGATCTCGTTAATCCCCACTTCGGCGACGCGCGCCGACACTCGCCCGCTCGCGGCACCCCCACCCCCATATGGACACATGCGGCGCGCGGCCGCTCGCATCATTTGCCTGTATTCTTCGCACCAAGGGTGATGAAGGTGTGTCCGTATGTGTGTGTATGAATGCGCGGACGGGTGGACGGGGCGGCCCCCTCTCTCCCCGGGCCCCTCGCGCGCGTGCTCCTAGCCTCCAGGAGCACCGCTGCCTGGCAAAGCATAATTTCGATGTCAGCACCCCCCGGCGGCAACCCGTCTGACATGTGCAATGTTGACCTGAGCGACCGCCGGCAGACGGCATCTGCTGCGCTCGGGAGAGCTGGGCTGCACGCGTATCCGATGGCCGCGCGTCGGCCGGAGCGGGGGGCGGGGGGCGGGGGGCGGCGGGGGGGAGGGGGGGGGG
>NW_009242977.1:58285-59941 GCF_000388065.1 Fonticula alba
GCGGCCGCAAGGCACACCCTTGGTTCGTGATGCCCGGGCCGCGCCGGCCCACGGCGGTGGTCGCGACTCGACCTTGCACCTCGCCCAAAGCGCCTGCCCCCTTCGCCCCTGGGCCAGGGCGCTGCCCGGCAGCCGCAGTAGCAGGGGCCAGACGCCGGGGCGCTGGCGGCTCAACCACACGATAGTAGCCATGGGCGAGGGGGGGGGGGGGGAGGACCGGGCACCCAGGCCGGGCCGGGGTGGCTGGCTGGCTGGCTGGCCAGGCCGATACATCGGGCCGGGTGCCGACCCGCCGGCCATGTTACAGGGCCGAGCGAGCGAGTGAGCGAACGCGTGCATGTATGTATGTGGATGCCCCCCCCCCCCCCCCCTGCCTTGCCAGCGAATGGCCCACCGGCGAACACGCTGGCCGTGTGCCCTGCCACCGCGCGCATCCCGAGCCCCTCCCGCCGCCGGGTGCCGAGAGGGGGCCCAGTCATCCCGGCGCCCGTGCACGCACCGGTGCCTCGGCGCCCCCCCCCCCTCTCGCCTTGCCCGGCCCATGCGCGGCGAAAATCAGCCGCGGGCGCGAGATTAAGGGGGTGCTGGTTTGGAATTTACCCGGGCCCTTTCGGCCCGGGGCTCGGGCGCGCCGGCGCATTCGTCGGCCTGCCGAGGGCCCAAGGCGGGCAAGGGGGGCACGACCAGCTGAACCGGGCGCCTGTGCGCGGCCGGGCGCCGGCTCGCGCCTCGCGGCAGGCGCGTCTTTCCACACGGGGACGCATACCACCGGCCTCAATGGAGCACAAGACCCAGCCGGGGGGGGGGGGGGGGCAATGGGGGGGAGGGGGGGGGGGGGGGGGGGGGGGGGGGGGGGAGGGGGGGCGGGGGGGGGGGGGGGGGGGGGCAAGCCCTTCCGGGCCTCAACAGCGCCTGCCAGCAGGCCCATCCCCTCCGGCCGGGGCGGACGTGTGGCCAGCGACCGCCCCGAGGGCAGGGCCACCCATCGCCCGGGACCGGCGGCCCGGCGCCGGCGGTTGCTCCCCTGCCCCCGGGCCTCCCAGCTGGATCGAGCCCTGCCGGGAGCCGCGGCGATCCGACCGGGCAACTGCATGCACCATCTCCGGTTGTACCCGCTCCCCGACCCATGATGCCCGCATGACCCGGAGGGGGCGCTCGCGCATGCATCTGCACGCACGCACACACATATGCACATGGACCCCCCCCCCCCCCCAGGCCTTGCGGACAGATGGGTCCGGCGCCGTCTGAAACCAGGGGCCGGGGGAAGTCTGCCTGGCATGCCGCGAGCCTGCCTCGGCGGGCAAATTGCGTCCTCCGCGCCCCCCCCCCCTCCCCGCCCATCCTCTTGCTGTTCGAGGCCGATCCCTCTTGCTCCAGGGCTCAGATCAGCCTCCGGCGACCGGCAAGGTGCGAGCAACCGGGGGAGCCCCTCGGCGCGAGGGCCGGTCCCCAGCCCAGGGAGGAGATGGAGAAAAAGCCGCTGCGGCATCCCGCCCCCTGCCCTCACCGGGATTGCCGCAGGTCGCCGCCCCTCCGCCCCCCCCCCCTGCCCATGGCCAATGGCCGGGGCCCCCTGCTTGGGTGCGCCGAGCGCGGCACCGCCGTGTCCGCACGGGCCCGTGCCGCCCGGGAGCACTATATAAAAGCCGCCCGGCC
>NW_009242977.1:60310-60934 GCF_000388065.1 Fonticula alba
CCGCCCCCCCCCCCTCTCCCCTGCTGTAAGGGTCCCGCCCGCTGCCGCCCCCCGCACACACCAGGCATGTCCCTCCTCGCCAACCTCCCGACGGCCGAGAGCCTGGGAGCCATGACCGCGGCCACCGCGTCGACCCTGGTGGCTGGGCTCACCCCCACCAAGCTGGCAGTCACCGCCGTCATTCTCATTTGCACCTCGCTCGTGGTCATGGTGGGCAATGTCTACTACGAGGCCCATAAGGTGCGTGTTTGGGCATACGGCTGCACTTTGCCTCGCCCGCAGGCCGAGGCGCTCGCACCTCCCGCTCCCCACTCATGTCCCCCGCCCCCGCTTTGTTGGACACGCACCAAACAGAAATTCCAAGTGATCGACAACATGCACCAGCCAAAGCGCTGGTACCCGATCTTCGGCCACTCGCTGGACGTGCCGCTGGACAAGTCCAAGCGCGAGGAGTACTTCACCAACCTGACGGTCCGCGCGCCGGAGGGGCTGAGCTCCTTCTGGCTCGGGCCCATCGGTACGGTGTTCCTCCACTCGCCGGAGCACATCAAGACCATCCTTGGTACGTGGACGGCCTGGCGCGCGCGCGCGCGCGCCGCCCCTGCCGGTGGCCCCCTTTCCGGG
>NW_009242977.1:61140-65834 GCF_000388065.1 Fonticula alba
CCCCCCCCCCCCCCCCCCCCGCCACAGGCAGCACCAGCGCCCACACCAAGAAGGGCTGGATGTACAACATGGTGAGCCCCTGGCTCGGCGGGGGCCTGCTCCTGTCGCACGGGAAGGAGTGGACCGAGCACCGGGAGCTGATCACCCCCTCCTTCAAGAGCGCCAACCTGGAAGCCCTGCTGGACATCATGGACGCCCAGGCCCGGGTGCTGGTGGCCAAGATCAAGGAAATCATCGCCGCCAGCCCGCCCGGGCACAACTTCAATGTGTACAACAACATTGTCACCTGCGCCTTGGACATCATTTGCGAAACGGCCATGGGCATCGACCTGAAGTCGCAGAACTCCCACGAGCATGATGCCTACATCGAGGCCATCAAGTTCATGACCGGCATGCTGCTGAAGCGGGCCTTCTCGCCGCTGCTGCGCAATGACCTGCTCTTCTCCCTCTCCCGGCATGGGGCCCAATTCCGCCACCACTTGAAGGTCCTGCACGGGATGACCAGCCGGGTGATGCGCGCGCGCCGGCGCCTGCTGCAGGAAACCCCGGCGCTGGCCATGGCCGCCGGATTCCGCATCAGCGACCCGGGGCCCACGACGCCGGTTCATGGCCCGACCGGGGGCCAGGGCACCGGCACCGCCGGGCGTCCGGCCACCAGCCCGGACCTCGGCCACATGGACTCCGGCGACGAGGACCTGGGCATCACCTGGAAGGATGAGGCCCGCCTGCGGCCGGTGTTCCTGGACCACATGCTGGCGGCCCAGGCCACCCGGCGCGGCGACCCGGCCGCCAAGCAGATCACCGACGAGGACATCATGCGCGAGGTGGACACCTTCATGTTCGCCGGGCACGACACCATGTCCACCTTCCTCGGGTGGGCCACCTACTGCGCGGCCCAGTACCCGGCCCAGTCGGCGGCCGCCATCCAGGAGCTCGGGGACTTCGCCACGCGCTTCGGCCTGCTGGACCACCCGCTGAAGAGCTCGACCGAGCGCATCGACGTGCCGGTGCGGTACACCACGCGCGATCTCCTGCGCGGCCTGCCGCACACCGACAGCTTCGTGCAGGAGGTCATGCGCATGTATCCCAGCGTGCCGCAGCTGGGCCGCGAGGTGACCGAGCCGGTGCAGCTCGGTGCCCACACCCTGCCGGTCGGCACCCAGGTGGTCATCCACGTGTGGGCCCTCCACCGGAGCCCCAAGGTGTGGGGCCCGACCAGCCACCAGTTCGACCCCTCGCGCTTCGACGACTTCAAGGCCACCAGCAGTCGCATGTACGACTTCATTCCCTTCTCGCGCGGCGTGCGCAACTGCATCGGCAGCACCTTCGCCTCCATCGAGCAGCGCGTCCTCCTGGCCCACTTGCTGTCCAACTTCACCTTCACCAGCGCCCGCAAGGTGAGCGCCTTCCCGGAGGTTGTCCTGCGCCCGGTGGAGAACATCGAGCTTTCGGCCACCTTCCGCCACCAGTGAGCGTGCGTCCCGCCGCCCGGGCCGGAGGCCAGGCAGGGGGGGGGGCCGGGCACAGGGATGGGAGCCCGCAGTCCAGGCGCCCGGGCCCCGTGCGCCGGCCTCCCCCCTCTCCCGGTCTTCCCCGCACCTCGCCGATGGGCGTCATGGGGCTGGGGGTGCGCATCTGCCTGCGCGTGTGCCGCCTCTCAGACGAAGCATGCGCCTGCACGCGTGCCGTCCTCATCGGCCTCCTCCTCGCCGCCCTGGCTTCTGGGCGCTGCCGCGCGGGCGTCGCTCGCGGCAAGGCGTCGCAGATGCGCGCAGGTGCCCCTCCGTGCCCAGTCCCGGCGGGGGTGCCCAGCACACGCCCGTGTCCCACCCTCCCGCTCCTCCCTCCTTCCCCCCGCTCCTCCTCCTCCGCCCCCCCAGACGGACCATGTCGTGGTGCATGGCCTGTTGCCTCCACCTCGTCTGCCTCCGCGCCCTCCCTCTTGTTGTGATACTACTTGCGCTTGGCCGCCCGCACAGGCGGCAATCTGTTACCAGTTTCCCCAACGGTTGCCCAACTTGTGCGAGTGCGCTGTCATGCGCATCGTCGGCCGTCCTCCCCCGCGCCCGCGCGCCCCCTCTCGGCCGCCTTATCCCCCCCGAAATACAAACAGTTAACGTGTAGCGACACATGGGCTTGCATTGGCGCGCGCACATGCCCACACCTGGGCACGGCCGCGGGACTGGCGTGTGTGTGCCGATGCGGGGAGGATATGCAATCAGACATGTAAAGATACATATATAGGTATAAGCATACAGTCACGGCCGCGGGCGAGGATTGGGGAACTCCCCCCCCCCCCCTGCCGGTACGGCACTAGGGCCCGGCGGGCTGGCGCTTTCCCCTGCCAGCCCGAGCCGCAGCCATGACACCCGGAAGTGGACATGCTGCTGTCGCCGCCGCCGCCGCCGCCGCCGCCACCGCCTCCGGACACACTGCGCACACATACATACAGCACACGAAAGACTTGCTCTCATCTATGTGGTGGTATATTTGTGTCAGCGCGCAAATGCGAGCGGGCACATGGGCGCCGTTCTCCCTCGTCCCACCCCTGTCTTGAGATGCTGGCTGGCGCCAGCCCGGGCAGAGGCCAGGCCAAGGCAACGGGCATGCTGGCCCGTGGGTGGTGTTCGGAGGGGGAGGGGGGGGGGGGCAAGGGACGAGGCTCAGCCACACAGGGTGGCCAAGAGGAGGGGCAGCGGAGAAGCACACAAGGACACACAAGGGCAGGACACCGTCACAGGTGAGGGGGGGGGGGGGGATCTGTCGCGCATCTCATTCTCGCCGTTCTCCCCGCCTATCGCCATGCTGCCACTCTGCCTCAGGGGGCCGGGGCCAGGGAGCGGCAGGACTCCGGGGCTCGGCGGAGCTAGGCAGATGTGAAGCGAAAGGGAGGACGGCGGGGCGAGAGGAGCAGAAACATCACACCATGTCCGAGGCCTGGGGAGTGTGTGTGTGTGTGTGTGTGTGTGTGTGTCGATGGAGGGGGGGGGGAGGGGACGGCACCAGTGTCCGCACGCGGGCGGACGCAGAGTACATACACACACACACACACACGCACACGTCTACGCGGACAGGCAACGAAAGTGCATGCACCCACGCGACTAGAACTCCCCGAGGTCGTGCTTGGTCCGGCGCTGGGTGGCGATGTCGCGCGCACGCTGGCGAGCATCATCCTCACGCACCAGCTGCAGGGTGCGCTTGTCCATGAACATCCGGTCGATCTCCTCCTCCGTCAGGCCGACCACCAGGCGATCGACCACCGGCCCAAGGCCAAAGAGCCCGCGCACGGCCACATTGAAGCGGACCTGGAAGTCCAGCGCCTGCCCCGGGAAGATATCCTGCATGTAGGGCTCCCGGCAGCGGGCCCGCGACGAGGACAGCAAGTACGGCAGCGGGGCCATGTCGGCCTGGCCACTGCCGAGATTCACCTCCTCCGGCTCGAACTCCTCCATGCGCAGGGCATCCAGCAGGTCGGCAAAGGCCCGGTAGGAGCTGGCCAATTGCTGCTGGCTCTGGTGCCGCGAGTGCGTCAGCGCCTGCAATGTGGCCACCAGCGGCGGCAGATGCTCCAGCAGGCCCGGGCCAAAGCGCCCGGTCAGGTGGTTGGCCTCCGGGGTGCCGGCCACCAGGGCCACCAGCCCCAGGGCGGCGGCGGACTTCAGGTCCAGCTGCTGCTGCTCCTCCGCCTCCAGCAGGGTGGCCGCCAGGATGGGAACGAGCCCCGGGGCCAGCGGCCGCAAAACGCGGCCCCCAGCCGGGTGGAAGGACCCGGCAAAGGCCAGAGCCTGGAGGACGGCCACGCGCACGGCCGGCCGCGCGGCCGACTTACCGGGCAGCAGCCACTCCCCGCTGGGCCCGGCGCCGGATGACAAGGCGTCGGCCTCATCGTCGCCGCTGTCGATCATGTCCACGGTGGCATCGAGCCCGGCCGCGTCGGCCGCGGTGCTGACCGCCTGCACCAGCTGCCGCAAGAGGACCACCAGCTGGTCGCTGTCCTCGGACATGAACACCGTGGCCAGGGTCAGGGCCTGGAGCCCGGCCACGGCGGCCGCCTCCGACAGGTCCGCCTGCTGCAGGATCCCGGTCAGGAAGCTCTGCAGGTATTGGAAGATCTCGTCATTCATGGTGCCAAGCCCGACGGCAAAGGCGGACACCGCGCGCAGCCCGGTGGCCATCTCGCTCTTGGACAGCCGCCGGATGGCCGCCTGCAGCTCGGTGACCACGGTCAGCGGGGACTTCTGCAGCAGGTGCCCCGGCTCCAGGGAGAAGTGCACGAGGTCGATGAACTCGCGCAGGCCGTTCAGGCGGAGCCCGGCCCTGTGCGAACGGGGGCAAGGCCGTTGCCACGAGGCGAGCAGCGGCGTGGGAGTGGGGCGGGGGGGCGGGGGCGGGAGCGGGGAGGGTCAATTGCCAGAGCATAGACGCGTCCAGGGGGGAGGACGATGAGGGCGAGGAGGAGGAGGAGGAAGATGAGCCAGAGCGAGGGGAGACCGAACACAAGGAGGCCGGGCGGCGCACTTCTTGTGGGAGATGTTGTTCAGGGCGTTGTGGAAGCGGTCCTGCTCCCACTCCTGAACGGCTTCAATGCCGCCGGATTTGGCCAGCTTCAGGGCGGCCGCGGCGATGGGGTGATTCTCAGAGGACATAACGGGCGAGCGGGCGGCGGCAATCGGGGCGGCTGCGATGCGGGGCGA
>NW_009242977.1:68263-69391 GCF_000388065.1 Fonticula alba
CCCCGAGCTTCCTCTGCCCCTTGCCAACCCGTGCCCCCTGCTCTCGCCTCCCCCTACTCCCCACCGCGCCGCGCGCGCTCTCTATCTCCCCCCCCCCACATACACACACAGCGGAGCCCGTGCGCCCGCACGTACGCCCCCAATGTCCGGTGAGGCCCTCAGCCGCAACGCCCAGAAGCGCGTCACCACCGACCCGGTGGGCCTGCGGATGCTGGGCCTCGAGGCGGCCACGCACCTGGCCCTGGACCCGGCGCAGCCGTACATCGTGCGGCTCGATGGCCATGCCTTCGGGACCCTGGCCAGGGAGGGGCAATTCCGCGAGCCCTTCGAGCCGGGGTTCCTCCGGGCAATGGCCCTGACGGCGGCCGACTGCCTGGAGGAGTTCCGCGCGGTCTTCGCCTACACCCAGACCGATGAGATCAGCTTGGTCTTCCCGGAGGTCGGCATCCCGGGAGGGGTCTTTTATTGCGCCGGCTGCGGGCTCGGCTCCGGCCGGGCCGCCACCGATGCGGCTGCGTCGGATTCGGCCCCCGCGCCCACGGCCGAGGCTACTCCGGCGGCGCCGGCGCCGGCGCCCGCTGGCCCCCGCAATCCCCCTGGGCCCGTCCCGTTGACGGGCGGCCAGTGCATCGGGGGCTGCGCGCCCGCGGTGCCGCCCTCGCGCGCCGGGCATGTCCCCTACCGCGGCAGCGTGCAAAAGGTCCGCTACGGCTGCTCCCCCTCCTTTCCTCCTGCCCCTCTCTCGCTGTGTCTCTCCCCCCCCCCCTCAACCGCCAGCACGCGGCCGGATGCCTCCGGCAGCTTGATCCCGCTCCGTGGAGGGGCGGGGTGCTTACGCATGCGCATCCCACGCGCACCCTCGCCCCCGCTTCGGCTTGACCGCAGGCAAGCACGCTGACCTATGTGCGCGCGCGCACGTGCCGCAGATCGCATCGCTGATGGCCTCCTACGCGGCGGCCCGCTTCAATTTCCACCTCGGCCGCGAGGACTTCCCCGAGTCCAGCCCCGAGGCACTGGCGGCGCTGCGCTCCGGGCAGTTCTACTTCGACGGCCGGGTGTTCAATCTCCCCACGCGGGATCTGGTCGCGGAAAACATCCAGTGGCGCTGGTGCGTGCCCTCCCCTCCCC
>NW_009242977.1:70836-79001 GCF_000388065.1 Fonticula alba
CCGCCACACCCAATAGACAACTGGCCGCCGCCCCGCCCTCCATCCCTCCCGGGGGACTGGGGTGGGTCAGATCCAGAAGAAAACCCGCCGCGCGATCTCGGGGCAGGGTGGCCTCTCCCTCAGCCGACCCCGCCCCCTCGCTGCTACCCCTCCCCATCCACGGACACACACACACACGCATTTGCACATCCGTTGCCTGTTGCGCCTTGCCCCCGCCTCCCCCCCCCCGTCCCCCCTCTCCCCCCCTTTGCTGCTGCTGCTGCTGCTGCTGCTGTTGCTGTTGCTGCCCTCCGCCCATGTCGGATCCTCTTGCACAAACCCGCGGTACGCCGCACCCCATCCCCACGCGCACCTGCTGCCCAAGTACCCCCCCCCCCCCTCCTTTCCTCTGACACATGCGCACGCCGCCTCGGACATGCCAGACATCAGCAGGCATGAAAGCGTGCGGCTGAAGCAGCAGCTAAGCACCGCACAGCGCCAGCTCCGCGCGCAGAAGACTTCGCTGTCCAGCGAGCGGACCCTTTTCCAGGCCGAGCGACAGAAGCTCCAGCGGGTGATCGACGCGGCCAATGGCCGCATTGCCGGCCTGGAGCGCCTGAACAAGTTTTACTTCGACCGCCTGCGTGAGCTGCGCCGCGAGGGCTGGGCCCCGCTGGTGCCGGACGAATCAGCCCCTGCTGCCCAGGTACACCCCATCACCGCGGCATGTCCCCCTGATCGGGCTTTTCTAACGCCCTTCGCCCGACCTGCCGGGCCTGCTCCCTCGCCCCCCCCCCCCCCTTTTCAAGGATGCCCCTGTGGATGGCGCCACGGCACCCGGCGGCTCCTCGTCCGCGCCAGCGGTCCCGACGACCACGGCCCCCGTCGAGGAGGCTGACGACGAGGACGACGACGAGGTCATCCTCTTGAGCGATGACGACGAGGACGACGCCGACAACGAGCCGCAGGAAGCCCACGACAGCGCCTCCGAGGATATGAGCGAGTATTCGGTCTTCGGCCCGGGGCCCAGCGGCCAGCTTGACAGCGATGGCTGGCTCTCGGAGGGCCCGCCGCACGAGGTCGAGTCCGAGCCCGACCTTTCCTCACGGCGGACGGCAATCACCGAGGCCGCGGCGCAGATTCGCCAGCGCTACCCGGAGCTCTTCCAGCTGGGCCCATCGGAAACCAATGCCCCCCTCGTGCGGCGGACCCTCGACACGTTCCTTGACCGCGGTGCGCCGGCCAGCCAATCCCCGCGCCTTGCCTCTCGGCCTGTCCGCCGATCCACCCCTCCCCTTGTCACCCCCGTGCCTGCTCGGCTCTGACGCTGTCCCTGCCCCCCCCCCCCCCTTGCTGACCCCGCTCCCCCCAGACGAGGAGCTCCCCCCGCGGATAGGCGAGGCGGTAACCTTCCTGGTGGAGACCCTGGAGCAGACGCGCGACGACATGCTCTTCCTCCGGGGGCAAGCCCAGCGCTTCCTCGTGGACCAGGAGATGGTGTTCGCCGCGCGGCTGGAAGTGGCGCGTGCCGAGGCCGCGGCCCAGGCCCTCACCCAGTCCACCCGAGACCGGCAGCGCGTGGCGTCGCTCGGCCTGGCGACACCGTCCCCGCCGCCGGCCGACCCGGCCACCAACGCGCTGCGGCCCTGAACTCCGTGCTGCCCCGGCCCACCCGGTCCCTCCCCGGGGCGTGGGCATCCCCCCCCCCCCCCCCCCCGGCCAGGGAGGAATAGACACACACCGCCAGGCGAAGGAGCAGGACGGGGGCTGTGTGTGTGCGCGCGCGCGCGTCGGGGGCGCGGCGCGGGCAGCGATGGGGGAGGCCGTGGGAAATGGAGCGTTGGCATGTGGGCCAATCGCGCGGGACTCGTGGGGGGGGAGGGCCTAGGTGCGATCTCCAGCCCGTCCTCGGTCGGTGGCCGACGCGGGCCCCTCCGTCGCCGCGGGCGGGCCCGGCACCAGCACCAGGGCATTTCAGTCGCCCGGGCAAGAGCCACGGCTGAGGCCCGGGCCAGCCTCAGCATCTATGCCTCCTCCTCTGCCTACCGCCGAGCATCCCGGCCGACGCCTCGCCCCTCTGTTCTCCGCGCCCACGCGTCTCCCCCCCCTCCCCCCCCCCCCCCCCCACACACACACACACGCACGCATGCTCATGATCCCCACCGCCACAGGGCCCTGGCTTGGAGCGAGGGCCCCGGCTGGCGCGCTGCTCGCACATCGGCTGCTCTCCTCCTCGGCCGGGCCGGCGCCGGGCAAGCGGGCCGCCCGGCGCCCGGGCCCGCAGTCGCACGGCGGCAACTCCCGACCCCCGGCCGCGCCGGCGGTCCCGGCCTACCGGCGGTCGCCCATGGCCGACCTGCCGCACGTGCGGCCCGCCTCGCGGGAGTTGGTCCGGCACTATGCCGGGCTCCGGACACCGGGCAAGCGGGAGGCCGCGGCCCGGGCCCGACCCCCCGGCCCCTCGGACGACTTCCACCGGTGGGGGCACCTGGCCTTCGCGGCGGCCGAGGAGCCGTGCGTCATCATCGGCGCCCGGGCCATCGGCGATCTCCTGGGGCTGCCGCTGCACGAATGGCAGGCGGCCAACGAGCAGGCGCGCTCCGACGGCCGGGCCGAGGGCGGCAAGTACGGCGGCCAGCGCCGGGGGCCGTGGCTGGCTGCTGGCCGGCCGCCGCCGGCCTGGCCGCGACCGCTGACCCTGCTCAGCTCGGTGGAGATGGCGCCCTTCGCCTCGGCCCTCGTGGACCTGTATGTGCCGACCGAGGCCCGGCAGGCCCGGCTGTCCCGGCGTCCGCCCGGGGTGTACCTGCTGGAGACCGAGTCCTACCTGACCAGTGCGGCACATTCGCTGCTCCATGCCGGCGCCACGGCCGCCTCGGCGCGTGACCTGCTGGCGGTGGAACTTCCCTCGCCCTGGGTGTACGCGGCTGAGGCGGGTCCTGCGGGCCGGCTGCCGCCCGTTTGCCATCTGTGGTCTGAGCACCTGTGCGCTGACTGTGCCGCTGCTGCTGGCGCTGCTGCTGGCCCTGGTGCTGATGCTGCCGGCTCTGTTCCCGCGGATGCGCCTGCCTCGGGCCAGGTGCCCAGCGATGCGGCGCGACCCCCCGCCTGCCCGGGCAGCTGCTCGGCGATCCGGCCCCCGGGCGACCGGCGCCTGCTGGTGCTGGATGGCGTGGCGGACCCCGGGAATTTGGGCACGCTCATTCGCTTGGCCGATTCGATTCGGCACCGGTCCGGGGCGGACCGCCTCGCCTGGCCGGTCATCTTCCTGCTGGAGCCGACGCCACTGGCGGGCTTTGCGCCGGAGGCGGTGCTGGCCTCGCTGCCGGCTGAGGCCCCGGCCCCGGCCCCGGCCCCGGCGCCGGTGTCGCGCTCGGGCCCGGTGTCCCGGCGCTTGGACCCGGCCATGGCCGGGGTGCTGGCTTCGCTGCGCGGCCTGCACGAGCCGAGCCCCGACTCGGCGATCGGCTCCGGGCCGGAGGCTCAGCTCCGGTCCCGGGGCGTGGACTTGTCGGAGGTGGTCGGGCGCCGGTGCGCCGACCTGGCCGGCGACAAGGTGCTCCGGTCGGCGGCTGGCGCGTCGCATCGCTTCCACCCGGCCCTGATGCCCGCCGGTGGGGATGCCCCGAGCGGGGCCCCGGCCCCCGGGGTGCGCTTCATTCGTGGCGATTGGCCGGGCCTGGTGGCCCTTCTCCAGCGGGACGGCTTGCGCCTGGTGGCCGGAGACTGCCCGGGGCCTGGGGTGGTCGAGCTGGACATGGTGGCCGCCAGTGAGGGGTCTCGGTCTGCGGGGCCGGCGCCGGGGGTGGCCCTGCTGCTGGGCTCCGAGGGCCCGGGCGTCGGGCGGCTGGTGCGTGCATCGATCGAGCAGTCGCAACTGCCGGGGCCCCAGCACCCCGGGCGTCTGCACACGCCTGGCCAGCGCATTGCCATCCCCCTGGTTGACGGCCGGGACAGCTTGAATGTGGCCACCGCCGGGTCGATCCTCATGTGGGCTCTTCGGTAGAGCCATGGTCTCCGAGTTGATGGCAGCTCGCAAATGGATCGACGACACTTGCATGTGTGTGTGTGTGTGTGTGTGCGTATGTATGCATGTATGCATGTATGCATGCCGTGTATGTGAACATGTACATACACAGACTTCTCCCGGTAGAAAATACTTCGCGGAACGGGAGGAGGGAGAGAGAGAGAGAAAGAGGGGGAGGAAGGGGTGTATTTGGCATATGATGCCCTCGGGGCAGCCCGGGAAAGAAATACAGCGGGAGCCCAGGCAAGGGCGCGCGAGGGGGACGCACGGCGGCAGGAGCAAGCTCGGACCGGTCGCCGGCGACCAAAGGAAAACAGGACACAAGAAGCCCAGACGCGTCGCCTAAGAGACAAAGCGCCGCAAGCGCTTGATCATGTAGTACGGACGCTCAGGAGAGCCATCGTTCCGTTCGACGTCCTCGCAGAAGCAAACGAAGATGGTGGACACGGTCATGGACATGACGTTGACAAAGAGGTACGTCACGCCAAAGGTGAGGAAAATGATGACCTACGGCACGGACGCACGCGCGGTGCGTGTGGGAAGAGGGAGGAGAGAAAGATATAGAGAATGGAGAGAAGAGGAGAGAGAAGAGGAGAGAGAAGAGAAGAGAGAAGAGAAGAGAGAAGAGAAGAGAGAAGAGGAGAGAGAAGAGGAGAGAGAAGAGGAGAGAGAGAGAGAGAGAGAGAAGAGGAGAGAGAGAGAGAGAGAGAGAGAAAGAGAGAGAGAAAGAGAAAGAGAATGGAGAGAAGAGGACAGAGAGAGAGATAAAGAGAGAGAGAGAGAGAGAAAGAGAAAGAGAGAGAAGGGGAGAGACAAGAGGAGGAGGTCAGAATGGGCATGGTGGAGAGCGGGCGGCGGCCGAGAAAAAAGAAGAAGGAAGGCTCTGAGGGTGCGGGGCGGGAGTGGAACGCACAAGGACGGGATACACCCAGTAGGTCGGGTCAGGGGCATACTTCAGGATGAGGAAGTTGCCGAGGAAGGCGCAAGCCGTTGGGACCGAGATGGTCACCAGGAACAGGAGGTAGTCGCCGATCTTGGTGACGACGATCAGACTGCGGGCGGGCCCCGTCCACAGCACCGGGGGAGAAAAAGCCGAGTGAGTGGTGATGATGAGAAAGAAAGCCCCGTGCCGACGCCAAGAGGACAGGGCGAGCAAGAAGGAAGCCTGGCGCGAGTGTCCCGCCAAGCGGGAAGAGCCGTACCTCAAGGCATTGCGCACGATCAGGTTGAAGGCCGAGCTGGCGGCCTTGCAGTAGCCGCACCCGGTGGTGGCGATGATGATGTAGGCGTTGCGATTGAGCAGACGCAGGAACCGCTCGAAGCACCACAGCAGGCACTGCAGCACGCGGAAGATGCAGGATGTCAGCGCGCGCACCGGCGCGCCACCCGCCTCGGACGTCCGGCGTGCCTGCTTGTGGAAGCGGCTCAGCAGATACCGGATAAGCTGCACCAAGGCGATGAGCATCGAGCCAAGGGCCAGCGACCCGAAGTGGTACCGGAAGGTGCGATACACCGACCGCAGGAGAATCATCTTGGGGAGCTTCTACGCGCGAGCAAGTCCCAGCAGGCAGCCGGGGAGAGGGTCAGCAGGCGAGCAGGGAGGGAGTCGGCAAGGCGGCGGGGTTGCGGATGGAGAGGGGAAAGAAGGAGGAACAGAGAGAGAAGGAGAGAGCAAGAAAAAAAAAAAAAAAAAAACTCAAGAGGGGGACTCCCGCGGGCGAGGCTTTTCCCCACAGCGCCAGGCCAGGGCCCCTAAAAGTGCGCGCACCTTCTTGTCGCGTGTCCAATACCAAGTGGCGATGGCCCCGGCGATCGAGGTGTCCGAGGCCGCCATCACAAAGGCCCAGCCCCACAGGGCACCAAAGGCCGCGTAGATTTGCAGGTAGCTCATCAGGCTGGGTGGCCGGACGGCGGGAACACGGTTAACAGGCGGGCAGAGGGTCGGGCAGCCGGCGACGCAGCACGTACTAGTTGGACTCGAAGGTGTACTGATAGTCCCCGAACCCAATGTCAATTGAGTTCACCTCGCCGGAGGAGGAGAGGTACACACAGACAAAGACATAGTAGCCGGCCACGAAAATCAGCCCGAGGAATTCGAAAAGCGGCAGGATCACCAAGTGCGGCAGGTGCGATACGGCCCTGGGTGAGGCAGAAGGGGCGGTGGTGGAGGAGACAACCATTAGTCCATGGTGTGCGCAGCCGGGCCGAGCAGGGGAGTCCGTTCAGACAGGGGCACGAAAGGAAGCAGGGGCGAGGGAAGCGCACTTGGCCGCCACACGGATAATCGCAATGGCCAGGTTGATGCGCCGGGCCAGGAAAAGCAGCGACAGCAGGAGAATCACCAGCAGGGCGCTGGAGATGATGGTCAGCGCCAGGAAGGTGTGCTCATTGTACACGAAGGTGTCCAGTCCGTAGAGGAACACCGCGTTCATGACGGGCAAGCCGTCGCGGAGCTGGGGACAAGCAAGACCCCGCCCAAGGGGAGGCGGGGGGGGGGGGGAGAAAAAGGGCATGCTTAGGGTCAGCAGGGCGCGCAAGCACAGACGCGCGGACGGGGCCGGCAGAGGTCGGGAGACGGTGGAGCCGGCGAAATGCCCGGCGTGGAACGCACACGCAGGTAGTTGAACCAGAAGTAGGCGGTCGACAGGCAGACAGCCCCGATGACGGAGATGATGCTCATCCAGGCCACAAAGCCGGACAGAAGCTGAATCAACAGGAGCCAGATCCAGGACAGCACCAATGACAGGGCCACCACCGCCGCCACGTAGGGGATCGTGGCATACAGATCGTGGTTGATGGCCAGCGACACGCCGCGCTCATTTAGCCACGCGATGACCGAGTTGTGGGCGCCCTTGACAATCGTGGAGTTGAGCACCGCGTCGCCGGCCTCATCCAGGAAGGGCAGGCACCGGTTGAGGACTGTGTTGGCCCATCGGAGGGACAAAGCGGGGGGGGGGGGGGGGGGCAAGACGGAGGCGACGGGAGTCAGCATCACGGGCATGGCAGAATGTCAACCATGGTGGCGGTAAGAGAGAGAGAGAGAGAGGGAAAGGGAAGGAGGGAGCGAGGGAGGAAGCCCACACGTACAGGGGGAACTCTTGACCACATACGGCAGGCAGAAGCCATCTGACACACCCTGCACCACTTCGGAGCCTGTGGTGACCGTGGTGTTGTAAAGGCAGACCGCGTCCGAGGGAGAGGAGCTGTAGTTGTTTTCGAAGATCATGGACTCAATGGGGCAACGCTCGACGCAAATGCCCTGGCCTGTGTGCGTGACAAACCCCACATATGAACGGGCAAGAGAGGGAGAGAGAGAGAGAGGGGGGGGAGGAGGGAGAAGCCAAGGAACAGGCACGGAGCAGGGTCAGCGGATGCAGTGCATAGGCAAGACGCAGGGCCGAGGTGGGAGCGGGGACAACACGCACCACGCAGCGTCGGCGACGGAAGCTCCAGATACTGGAGGAAGGGCCGGGCCGTGTTATCGACCCCCGTGAAGGTGTCCACATTACCGCAAACATTGCCCTCATAGTCGATGCCATAAATCAGGCGGTTTGGGTCGCCATGCTTGTAGGCGAAATACCCGAGGACAGCCATGCCGGCCCAATAGAGGATGAACAGCAGGCCCCAGAAGACGTCTCGGCAGCGACGCTTGTGGATGGGTGCGGTGGACTGGCACAAATAAGGGGGCGATCAGTCGGCGAGGACGGGCGAGAGGAGGAGGGAGGGGGGGGGGGGGGGGGGGGGAGCAGGGATAAGGTGCGATGGAAGACAATGAGGGACGAGCCTAGGCCGGGACATACCACGCTGCAGACCGCGAAGGGGACGAACGGGGATCGGGTCCGGGCCCGGGGGGGGGGGGGGGGGGGGGGGGGAGGGGGGAGGCACGGGGCACAGGCAACACGGGGGGGGCCGACCCAGGAGAACATACCCGGAGTAGGAGGGCGGCGGAGGGACCGACTCGCCGGCGTCCATCTGCTTCATCTCCATGGCGTCCCCCTTGCTGGAGGACTTGGACTTCTTCTTCCCCATGGCAGTGGTGGCAGTGAGGGCGGCGACGGCGACGACGGCGACAACAGGCACAAGCGGCTCAGATCTAGCGGGGCACTGGCGGGATAGAGAGAGAGGGAAAGAGAGAGAGAGAGAGAGAGAGAGAGAGAGA
>NW_009242977.1:79351-80826 GCF_000388065.1 Fonticula alba
CCCCCCCCCCCCCTCCCCGACCCACAGGGACTGGTCGAGGGCCGCTGGCCGATCTGCGGCACAAGGCGGGCCCGGTCACCCTCGCCAACGGACGCGCCGCCCGACGGCCGGGACAATTTGCGCGTCCGCCCGAATCCCCTGCCCAAGGGGGCGGGCCGAGAAGGGGGGGGGGGCCGAGAAGCGCCAACAATGCTCACCAGGAACACATATATAATACCCCAGGCCGTCCCCTGCCTCTCATCCTCGTCCCGCGCCCCCGCGCCCCCTCCCCCCGGGGGAAAGAAGACCCCCGCCTGCCCCTTTGGAAGCCGGAGCCCCTTGAGGCCCAGGCCCCGATCCCACGGCCGTCGGGCGACAGCGATTTTGGCCCAGCCGTCGGGGGCGCGCGCGCGCGCAGGCACGCCAGTGCATCCCTTCCGGGAGGGTGGGCGGGGGATCTGAAACAGGCAGCCGTGCCCTTTCGAAGCCGGCCTCTCCGCGCGCGCGCGCGCGCGCGCGCACACCGGTGGCCGGGATGTACCCCTGACAAAGAAGATGCCCGGGGGGACGGGGGGGAACATGCCCCCGCCGAACGACATCCAAACACCCGGCCTCCAGCCAACACTCATGCCCCCCCCCCCACACACACACAACGGGGGGGGGTCCCGCCGCGTCGGCGTGGCCGACCGCGTGCATGCATCTCCCCTTCGCCCATCCCGCGTCACCACGCCTTCCCCGGTCCGCCGAAACGACCGACCGAAGGCACGCGGGAAAATGCCGCCCGCATGCCGACGCACAGGCCCGCCCAGCCCCGCCGAAGCGCCCGCCACACAGGCGGGCACACCGCGCGGATGTGCGCACAAACACGCCCCCCCCGGCGACGGAGGCCATTCTGGTGACACGCTGTTGACCGGACAGCGTTCTGGTCGTTTTGAAAACAATCTGGTCGGCCGGGCGTGGCTCCCAACGGACCGGGGCTTTCCCCGCAATCACCGCCAGACGTGCGCCGCCGCCGACGCCGACGCCGCCGGCGGGGAACCGGGGGGGAGGGGGGGGCAGTCTTTCGGGGTGGTGTATTGTGCAAACATGCCGGAGAGCACGACGAGGGGGGGAGGGGGGGGGGGGGGGGGCGGAGAGCAAGGGCTCGTGGGGGATACTCACTCGGAGGTCGCGCGCAGCGACACCTTGCCCTCGGTGAAGACAAGGTTCTCAAGCAGGAAGTCCCGCGCGGAGACGGTGCTGTCCGGGCCGAGGGCCCGCGAGAGGGTCTTCTCCAGATCGCCAAAGGACCGGGCCTTCTTCGAGGCCAGGTGCTTGGACACGGCCTCCAGCGCGGCGGCCGGCAGGCCAGCAGACGACTCCTCGGCCTTGGCCTTCTTGGCCTTCTTGGCCGACTTGTCCTTCTTGGCCGACTTGTCCTTCTTCTCCTTCTTCTCCTTGGGCAGAACCTCCTCCACGGCGGCAGGCGCCTCCTCCACGGCGGCAGGCGCCTCCTC
>NW_009242977.1:81337-83140 GCF_000388065.1 Fonticula alba
CTCCCGTGGGTCCCCTCGTCCCCGGGGACACGCGTTTCTCCCCCCCCCCCCCCCCCCCCCAGCCCACGGGAAGGAAAACAAGGGACACGCCCGCGCGGGCGGCCCAGGTCGGAAGCCATTGAGCGTGGGCATATGTATTTGAAATGACATTCTGAGGGTACTCGCACCAATGCGACTGATGCGTTGGCGCTTGGGCGGCGCGGAAGGCCGCAGGAGAAGAAGAAGAAGAAGGACGCCCCGCGGTCCCGCGCTGCACCGGGGGGGCACACGACGCAGGGGGGGGGCGGGGGAAGCAACAAGGGAAGGGCCAAGAGGAGGCGGGGCCCCCGCGCCGCGCACACGCACAAAGACACACGCACAAAGACACACATGTACACATATGCAACCTCCCCCGCCCCTCAGGTCCGGTAGCTCACCGGGCCGTCGGAGTACAGATCGGGCAGGTCCTCGCCGGAGAAGCCGCCCGCGCCGTCACGCACGGTCCAGTACTCGCCGGTGAAGGCAAAGCGCCCGGCCTCGTCGGTCTGGAACCAACGCGGGTTCCACGTCGGCGGGGAAGTGGTACCGAGCTCGGCCATGGCCTGCTCGCGGGCCGCGCGCTGGCGGTTCTCCAGGCGGTCCTTCTCCACTTCGGCCTCCTCGAACTGGCACTCCTCCAGCATGCGCTGGTCCGTGCGGAAGCGAGTATCCGTCCGGGGCAGCAGCTCCGGACACTGGTTCGGGTCATTGAGGCCCACCGCGAACTCCGAGAAGCCGAACTGCTGGAGGTGGTTCGCCGGCGGGGGGGTTGCCCGCCAGATGACCTCGCCATTGGCCAGCTGGGGAGCCGAGAACTGCAGCGATTCGTCCCACCGGCCGGAGAGGGTGCCAGCCGGACAGCTGTGCCAAGCAGGTGGGGGGAGGGAGGGGGGACCGACCCATGCACACGGGTGCGGCGCACGCATGAACGGAGAGGCGCGCGCGCGCATATGCCGCCAGAGGAGAGGGAACGGGTAAGTACACGCACAAGCAGGCAGGGGCCACGGCGCGCCGAGAACAAGGAGCGAGGCAGGACTGGCGGAAAGACACAGTAGGCAGGGCAGACAGGCAGGTAGGCAGGCGAAGAGCGCACCCTGGCACGGACAGCTGTCCGGTCACTTCGTTCTTGTTGGCAGACGCGCTGGCGCCGCCGCCCCAGAAGCCGCCACCGCTGGCAGCGACAAACTCGATCTCGGCCACAGCACGCCCGGTGGCCAACTCGCTGGCCACCACCATGGTGCCGTGATGCTCGATCGAGCGATTGGCACTCAGGGCATTGCGCAGGGTGGAGGTCACGCGCTCCCAGCTGTAGCGCTCGGTGACCGGGGCACCGCCGGGGCCGGCCGCCACGTGCAGGTCCAGGAACACCGTCCCGCCATAGGACATCTCGATGGACCGGCCGCCGAACTTCTGCGTCGGGCGGAGATCCTGCCACATGGTGTAGTTGATTGAAGAGCAGTGCGTGGCCACGATGAACGGGTGGTGCGAGACCTTCTCACTGAAGAAGCGGAACCCCGGCCCGGCCGGGCCCGGCCCGGCCGGCTGGACAAACTCGAAGGTCTCGCCCAACAGCGGGTTGAAGGGCTTCCGGTTGAAGCGCACCGCCGTCCGGGCATAGCTGGATACGGCAAAGGCCGACACCAGAGCCAGACGCCGAAGGGGATTGTCGGACGAGGCAGCCTGCCAAGCGGGATGGGCGTGCACATATGCATACAAACACACGAGGAGCAGCAGGGACCGTGAGTGATGGCCAGGCCCAGGGAGGGGGAGGGGGGCGGGGGGGGG
>NW_009242977.1:83418-84229 GCF_000388065.1 Fonticula alba
GGGGGGCGGACAGTACCTTGTTGTTGCGGACCGTCACGCCGGACTTCTTCCCACGATACAGGGCGCCCTGGTACTTCTCGGCCTCGGTGACGCACTGGTTGTGGGCCTTGTACTCGGCCGGCGTGTAGAAGGTGGTCGAGCAGTCGATGCAGGAGAAAGAGGCCTGGCAGCGCTGGCTATGGAGGGGGAGGGAAGAGCCCAGGATGGGCAGGGGAACCAGCGGGGCAGGGGACAGTGAGCAATGGGAGCTGAAACCGCACGCGACGAGGGGGTGTGAAACAAAATCAGGGGACACGCACCGGTGGAAGTCCAGACGCGCCTTCTTGACGGTGTCCTGGCAGTTATCACAGACAAAGGAGACCATGTTTACGTGTGTGTGTGTGTGTGTGTGCGCGCGCGTGTGCGCGTGGAATTGGACGGCGAACAGCGGGGGGGGGGGGGGGGGGGGGGGGGGGGGGGGGGGGGGGGGGGGGGGGGGGGGGGGGGGGGGGGGGGGGGGGGGGGGGGGGAGAATGCAGGGGAGTTGCTGGGCTTGGCAGCGGGCATAGCCAACCCGGCAACACTTGCTGATGAGGCTTGACTGATCGAGTAGCCCCTCCCCGCCCCCTCCCCGCCCCCGCCCGGCGATCTGCCTGCCAGTGCTCTTGACTCTGGCACGAGTCGGCAGAGTCGATCGCACGGCCAGAGCACGCACGCCCCTCCCTCCCTCCCTCCCTCCCTCGTGGGCCAAGGCCGGGGCATCTGTCCGGATACCGCACCGCAAGGCGCACAATCCCCCCCCACTGTGCCGGCCCGCACCACTCACCGCCCC
>NW_009242977.1:87076-90983 GCF_000388065.1 Fonticula alba
GGGGCGGGGAGCGCGGAAGGGGGCAGTCACGAGCGCAAGACACCACACGCACCTGGTTCAGTAGGGCTGCATACTCCAAATCCTCGCAGAGGTTCTGCATGACGTTGAGCGGCTCATTCAGGACAACCGGCATGGAGATGCGGCTCATGTCCTTGCCGAGGCTCTTGCGAAGCAGGCCAAATAGCCCGACGTCCGGCACCTCGGCCGGCGATGGAACCAGCAGGGTCTTGCGCGCCAGTCGGGGAACGCTCTGTTGCGGGCGAGAGAGAGAGAGAGAGGGGGGGGGGGAACAAAGGTGGTTTGCGGTTGAAGGCACAGGTGTCAGGCGATGACCATGCATGCGGTGTACGAGGCACGTGTGAGGTGGGGGGGGGGGGGAGGGGGCGGCACCCGCGCAGAGGCAGGCGAGGGAGGAAGAAGCCAGTGCAGGAGCACGCACTGTGGTCATGCCGGTTGGCCGCAGACCGGCGGGTGCCGGTGTCAGGGCCGTGGCAGCCGCGGCGGCCGGCGCGGTCGCCGCCTGGGGAATAACAACACGATTGACCACGTCCACCGACTCGCCGGCACCCAGGTCCATATCATCGTCGGACGAGTCACTGTCGCTGGCCTCCTGCGCATCGAAGAAGTCCTCGTCACTATCGGCCAGGAAGCGCGGGTCCGTAGCGACTGTGACGAAGAGGAGAGGAAAAAAAAGAGGGGGACGGATGGTGAGCCATTGCGATTCTCGTGGGGAGACGGAGAAGCGCCCGCAGAGGGAAGAGTGAGAGGGAGGGGGGGGGGAAAAAAAACCCAGACACCGAGGCGAGACACCGAGGCAAGAGGGCAGACCGCACGCACCGACAGGGGCCACACTCGGCAGACGGCCAGACCCAGTGAGCAAGACCCCGGACGTGCCGGACGCCGGAAGGTGCTGGGCCAACGAGCGCTCCGACAGAGACAGCAGGCTGTACGCGCTGCGCAGGGCCTGCAACGCGTCCAGCAGACGCACCAACGCGTCCTCCGGGGAGCCGGCCAGCGGCCCGGAGGCAGAAGCCCCGACACCGGCAATGGCCATCGTCGGCGAGGCGAGATCCGCCGACAGCGAGGGCTCCGACTCATCGTCATCACTGGAGTCCGAGTCCCCGCCATGGTGATGGCCATCGGCCACGACACGGCTCAGGGCGGCCGCCGCTGCCGGACCCAGGACCGCCTGGTGTGCCAGCAGCAGCCCCGAGGCAAAGGACAGCGCATCGTCTGCCACATCCAGCTTCACACGCGCCACCTCCAGGTCGAAGTGCACATCGTCGATCTTGCTCGGGGCGCCGGGCGCCACGGCACCAACACCGCCAGGGATGACCACCCCGGCACCGGCCCCGAGCCCGGCCCCGTCGGCCGTTGCCAGGTGTGGCTTGGCCGGCTCGCCCGCCGACGGGGTCACATCGGCCACGGCATCCCGGAGCATTGGATGATCCGCACCGCGGACCGCCCGATACCGGGACAGGGCGCGCACCCACTTGAGGAACTCCGCGCTTTCCGGCACCCGGATGCGCAGCACCGAGTTGCCGGTGTCCACGATCAGTTGCCTCGAGGGGGCATTCGCCGAGACATATGCGCAGGACAGGGCGAAGATGCCGCGGCAGTTGCTGGACGGCGTCTTGTGGTAGCTCAGCAGGCCACCACTGCGCAGGGTCAGCCAGCGCTTGGACCAGGCTGCAGCCGGGCGGTGACGGGGAGGCGGGGCGGGAGAGGCGGGGGAGGGGAGGGGGGATGCAGAGGGGGCAGGAGAGGCCGATAGAGAGAGAGAGAGAGAGAGAGAGAGAGACGAGAAGAGACAGTCAGAGAGAGGGAGAGAGGATCAAGCAAAAGACCAGGGACGGGGAACAGAAGTCAACATGGGCGCCGGGAGCCGGGAAAAGGAGCGTCGGACGGGGAAGGCAAGCAGAGATGTGGCGACATGTGGGCACATACCGTGGATGCCCTTCTGGCGCTTGCGCTTCAGGACCCAGCCGCACACCTCAATGTCCTCGGACTCGGCACCCTGGGTGGTCCCCTGCAGGCGCAGGGGCAGCTGCTGCGGAGTGGGCGAGGAGGAGGCCGACGTGGCGGCCACGGTGCCGGAGTTGGTTTTCACCGACGTGGCAGTGCTGTGCGAGGCGCCGGCCTCGGCGGCGGCGAGCTCGGCGCTGGCGCCTGTTCCGGGCAGCGGCGACTGCTCGGCCGGAACCTCCAGCTCGGCGGAGATTTGCCCAGCCACGCTGGCCGACGGGGACCCGGGAAGGAGGCCAGCCCCGGCCATCAGCTCCGGCAGCTTGCGCACCTCCACAATGAAGCTCAGGCGCTTGGTGGTGATCTTGGAGAAGGAGTTGTTGAAGACGAACAGGTAGACCGCCGGCTCGTCGATGATCAGGGAGCCCTGTGGAACGGGAGGCGGCCGGCGATGCACCAGGGGCGGATGGGGCCAGGGCCAGGACCCGCGGAAAGGGGAGGACGTGCAGCGATATGGAGGGTTAGCCAAAGCCAGCAGCCACAGCCGGGAGACCGGGCGGGGGCGGGCGCAGGGCCGCTGCGAGGCCGCTGCGAGGCGTACCTCGTGGCCGTCGGTGCGCGACATCGGCAGAACCTCGGTGAACACCTTGTCGGTGGCGCGCTGCCGGGTGATCGAGAAGCCAATGCACTGGTGTGTGCGGGTGGCCGGGTGCCAGATGGCGGCAGGGAGGTGCGGCGGGGGCCGTCAGCGGGGCGGGACACACATCGGCCACAAGTGCCGCATATCAGGGAGCATGGCGCGGAGCGGGTGGCCGCGGCGATGGTGCACGGGGGGGGGGCATGTGCGCGCACCTTCCGGGCGATGCTGAACTTCCAAATGAGCATGCAGCGGTTCGGCCCATTGACCGGGACGGTCATCCGGTAGACCGACCTCTTGGGGATGTCAACGGTCTCCATCGGTGCGATTGGGGTTGGGTTGGAGGGGGGGAGGCGGGAGCGAAAGCTCGCTGGCTGGGGATGGCGGCGCGCTCTCCTCCGAGGGCGGCGGTGGCGAGAGGGCGGGTGGCGGGGCGAAGGGGGGAGGGCGAGCGAGGAGGCCGAGGCAGGTGCTTCGGCGAGGCAGAGGGAGAAAGACAAGGAGGGGAGGATGCAAGGAAGATGGGTGCCCCGGTGTGCGGACCGGCCGGTGGCCGGCCACCGGCCGAAAACACCACGCATGCCAGATCGCTCTCCCTGCGCCAGGGCCGGGGGGCGGGGGGGCGGGGGGGCGGGGGGGCGGGGACAAGATCCCCCTGCCAACCCCCACTGGCGAGGCTGCCCGGAGGGGATGGCGGGCCGCCGGCGGTGTTGCGTCAACCGACCGGACCCAGCCGGCTGGCGAGGACGCGCGTCGCAGCCTGGCGCAGACAGGCCCCGCCGGCTCCCAGCGAGGGGGGGCGAGGTGGAGAGGGGGCAGGAGGACGAGATGTCCCCCTCCCCCCCCCCGGCACCTTCGAGGGGGCCCAGCTCTCCGAGCCCCTCCGTCCTGTTGCCTGGGTCTCTCGCCGCGGGCAGCTCGGGGGACGGTGGCCGGGGGGGGGGGGATCCATCTGGGCTCCCATCGGCCTGCTGGGGGGTTGGCCCAGACCGAGCCGGGTCCGGACGGAGGGGGCCGGGCGAGGCGGGGACATGCCGGCGGGGGGGGGGGGGGATCGCCGCCCCAAGAGAATGGTCTGGCGGAAGGCGGTGCACGGCGAAACCAAAACACCGCGTTGGGTCACAGATGCCGGGGCTGTTTCGGCGCGCGCGACCAGCCTGAGCCCCTTTCCCAGGAGGGACACCACGAGAAGCCCCCCCCCACCCCCTCGCTCGGGCCCCGGGCGCGCTGGTGCAGGGCGATCTCACTTGTCTCGCGTCGCCCCCGCTACCCCCCCCCCCCCCCCCCCCCCCCCCCCCCCCCCCG
>NW_009242977.1:95480-96811 GCF_000388065.1 Fonticula alba
CTGGCCGGCTGGCTGGCCGACTGGTCGGCCCTCGTCGGACGACGTCGCGCCATGGCTGCCGTGTGTCGGGCGCCCCCGACGGCCCGTGTGTCCTGGGCTGACGCGCGTGCGCCTGCGCCGTCCCTGCGTGGTGCCCGGATGGCGCCCCGTCCCGCGCGGCCATGTGCATCGGGTCTGATCCGGCTTGGCCCGACTTTCGGCCTGTCGCTTTCTCCTCGGGCCACACGCGCTGGCCGGCCCATTGGCCGCTCGGCTCGCAACCTTCCTCGCTCCTCCCCCCCCCCCCCCCCCCCCCCCCCTCCCCCCCATCCTTTGCCCTATGTTGCCCGGAAGCACATGTCCCTGACACTCCCAACGCTGGGCCTCACCCTGCGCCGCCTTCTTTCCCGCCCGCGACAGGCCCCCCGCGCCGTCGCCTACTACTCTGGCGCCGCCAGCTCCAAGTCCGCGGACCCCGTCAAGGCCCTCTTCACCGAGGAGCTCGAGAAGCTCCAGAAGGCCCAGGTGCGCTGCTGCCCCATTGCTGCTGCCGCCGCCGCCGCCGCCGCCGCCGCCCTCGCCCGCCTGCCTACACAAGAGCCAACGTGGGGCGCTGCATACTGACTACCAACCCACTCGGCCCCCCTCTGCCCCGGTGCGCGGTTGCCACGCGCACGCGCACGCACACAACAGAGCAAGTCCACCAAGGCCCCTGTCTACAACGACACCGAGCGCAAGATCGACGCCAGCCTGCTCGACAGCCTCAAGCCCAAGAAGAACTAAGTGTGCGTCCCGGGCTCTCGCCGCCTCTCCGCCCCTCCGCCCCTCCACCCCTCGCCGTCCATGGCGTTGTCTGACCTCCGCCCTCCTCCGCCCTCACCATCAGGCTCCTTGGTCTCGCTTTCCATCACCACTTTGAGCACGCTCCTCTCGTCCATGCACACACACACACACATACACCCCGTCACATCCTGCGCCCGCGTGCGCCGTCCCAATAAACCGCGTCCCCTCCCCGTGAGGCAAGACACCTCGGCATATGTTCTTTGGTTGACGCGCAGGGGGGGGGGGAGTGTCTGTATTCCTGGCCCTGGCACACCTACCGAGAGATCGGAGTGGCAGTGCCGGAGGTGGGGCGGCCCCCGGGGCGGCTCCCGGGCGCCAGGCCATCCGCCGGTGTTGTCGTGGCCCCAAGCCGAGCGAGCTCCTCCACACGCTCGGTGGCCTATTTCCAGGGTGGGTCCGGGGGACGTAAAAAGAAGTAAAGGCCGCAGGGGCACAGCCATGAGTGGAGAGAGAGGGAGGAAGAAACGCGCACAAGTGGGAGCACGCCAATCGGGAGCCGGGAGGGGGGG
>NW_009242977.1:96821-98528 GCF_000388065.1 Fonticula alba
TTCCAGCCAGCGGAGGCACCAGGCGCAGCGCAAAAATGAAAATAAAAATAAAAACCTCGGCCACACACACATCGCCCCCGCCGTGTGACCGATCGCTCGTGCGCGCTTGCCTCCTCCCGAGCGGGACACGCTCGGCAACGCTGCGCGGGCGGCGGGCGGGGGGTGAGGGGAAAACACGGCAACATGAAAAAGCCCGGGTCTCGAGCCAGGCCCGGCGCCGGCCGCCTCGAAAGGGCAATCCCCGGCCTGGTGCGCCAGGCGCGCCCGACCCCCGGCCGGGGGAAGAAGGGCGAGACACCAGCTGCCGGAGGGGTGGGGGGCAGAAGGCCAGCCACACTCCCGCCGACGGTGCCACATCATCGGCCTCCGCCGCGGGTCGGTGAAGTGGGGCGCCCCGGCACTTGCCGGAGATGGGGAGGGGAATATATGAGTGCGTATATTAAACATCTGAATATCCCTTCCCCCTCCCGCCGGACCCAAGGAAGAAAGTGCCCGGGGTGGGGAGAAGGGGGGGCGGGGGGGGGGGTGGGCCGGGGGGGAGTTCCTCCCGACGCCGGACGGCAAACTGCGCCCCGACCCCGGGGCCTGGGACCACTCGCCGCCCCTCCGCAGCGCACACTCCTTCCCAGCGCACACACACACACACACGCACAGACGGCAGGGCACGGCAACGGCCGCAGGGGCAGGGCCGGGGGGGGGAAGGGGGGGCAGGCCCCGCCCACACTTTGGACAGCAGGCCCGGCAGGAATGCTCGCTGGTGCTGGCAACAGGCAGCCGCCAACGCAGCGTACCACAAAGCCCGGCGCGCGGCCACATGCCCGGAGCGTTGCATTCTCACGTCACGGGCACAATGCCATTACACTCCACACAGACAGACCGGGCGATCTCTTGGCCGCGGATCTGATCAGCACCGACGCTAGGGTCGGCTGGGGACCCTAGTTTGTGGGCCGGGCTCGCGCGTGCGGCTGTGGGGGGGGGGGGGGGGGGGGGGGGGGGGGGGGGGGGGGGGGGGGGGGGGGGGGGGGGGGGGGGGGGGGGAGCGAGGCCGGAGGCGCCCCCACGCCCGTAACTTCTCAAATGTGGCGGCAACGGCGATGGCGGCAGTGGAGGGGAGCCTGTGGCTCTGTCCCCTTGGACTCGCCGCGGCTCGCCTTGCCGGGGACCGAGGGCGGCGTGTGGCGGCATCGGAGGCTGTTAGCCCCCCGCCCCCTCGCCCCCCCCCCCCCCCTGGCGTCCGCGGCCCAGGCCGGCTGGTCGCGGCGCGGCTGGCCTTCGGGGTCGGGACCTGGATGTCCGTTGGTTTCCGGCCGAGCTGGTGCACTGGCCGGACCAGGCACACCGGGAAACGAGGGGCGAGGCCGGAGCGCCGGAGAGCGGGGGATGCGCATTCTGACGTGGCTAACCAGCACGGCAGGTGGTGCCGTGTGTGTCGCCCCGGGCAGGCGCGGCGCGGCGCGTCGTGCCAAGGGTGTGTGTGTGTGTGTGTGTGCAGGCGCCCATCATGGCCCGCTTGGGCGCGGTCCGCGGCTGCCTTGCGGCCGGCGCTCCAGAACGCCCTCTCGAGGGGTGGCGGCGGGCGGCCGAAGGAAAAAAGGTGCCGGCTTCAGCCCTGGGCGGGCTCGCGTCTCTTGGCAAAGTAGTCGCAGTCCTCAGCCCCCTGTCCCTGCTCTCCTTCTCTCCCCCCCCCCTCCCGCCATCATGTTCCTC
>NW_009242977.1:99934-102196 GCF_000388065.1 Fonticula alba
GGGGGGGAGGGTAGGAGCTGTGTCCTCGCGCACCAGCATCGAGAGATAGTGCCGCGCGGCGGTCGAGGTGTCGCGCCGGGTGCGCTCCAGCGCCAGGCGGGTTTTGGCGCACGCGAGCCCGGCAGGCGCCCGGGCGAGGATGGGGCGCAGGCCGGCCATGCGCCGGCGCTCCAGCCCGGCAGCCAGAGCCAGCGACCCGTCGGCCCGACTTTCGCAATACATTCGCAGGTGGTCGTGTGCCCGAGTCAGGCCGGTCATCAGGCCAGCAGCCGGGGCTTTGGCCACCTGGGTGAAGAAGGCCCGGTCGGCCATTTGCTGGTGGATGGTGCGGTTGTGTGCGGCCAGCGCGCTGGCCAGCTGGACCTCGGCCTCGCCAGCGCCGGCCGCCGCGCGGGTGGCATCAAGCAGCTGCCGGCAGTCATCGGCACTCCAATACAGGTCGGCATCGAAGTCCATGATGGTCGGCTGGCTGAAGCCGCCAGAGCCCACGGCCCCGGGGTCCGGGGCATCGCTACACCAAAAAAAAAAAAAACAAGACAAGCGGGATGGGGAGCGAGAGGGAGATGGAGGTGGAGATGGAGGTGGAGGTGGAGGTGGAGGTGGAGGTGGAGGTGGAGGTGGAGGCGGAGATGGTGATGGAGATGGAGATGGGGATGGAGATGAAGAGGGAGAGAGGGAGATGGAGAGAGAGAGAAAGGGAAAGGGAAAGGCAAGGAGAGAAAGGGGGGGTCAGAGATACTGGGACATGGGACTGGCACGCCGCATAGCGAATGGGGCGACATACGCAAATCGGAAGGTAAAGGCCAGGGGCTCCGGCGGGAGGCTCGTGCCGCGGGACAGGCGCGACACCAGCGACTCAATGCGCACGGGCAAATCCACCAGCGGCAGGCGGGTGCCGACAGCCAGGCCGGCAGCGCCGGCAACATCCCCCCCAGCGAGCCGGGCCAGCGCCGGGGCCACGTCCGTCTGACTGGCCGGGGGGGCCAGGGCCGCAGCCAGAGCCCCATCGAGGCGGATGGCCGAGCGGTCGTCCGAGCACTGGAGCTCGGCCAGGCTAATGTACCGCCAGACGGCCGAGAAAATGTCCGCCCGAGTTGCCGATGCACGGATTGTCTGATGGGCAGCGCGGCTGCTGGTGCACGCGTCGACCGCACGCAGGGGAGCGGCCTCGCCCAGGGCGCCAACCTCGTCGGGCGTCAGCAGTGGCCCAAGATGTCCATCTACCAGGGCCAGGAGCTGGCGCAGGCCGGCCGGCAGGCGGAAGCACTCCGGTGCCAGGGCCGGCCGAAGGTGGACCGCCACATGGATGGCGGTCGGGGCTGGCCCGACGCGTGTTAGCACCACGCCGTCCGTGGCGGGTGTGGGGGCGGCGCCGGCCGGGGGCGACCACTTTGTGTGTGTGTGTGTATGTGTGTGTGTGTGTGTGTGTGTGTGTGTAGATGTCGTGCGTGGCAGCCGCGTGTTAGCCGAAGCAGGAGAGGAGGAAGGGGATGCCAGACAGGCGGGGCGGGAGGCAGGGACAGGGGAGGGATGTACCTCGATGTCGGCCGAGGTCAGAGCCACCACCGGCGCCCCATGGCTGTGCTCCACCCGCAAGAGGACCTTGTCCACGAGCGAGGTGAAGCGAGGGAAGGCGCCATCCGGCCGGCCGGTGGTCGAGTTCAGCACGCGCCCATCCAGGCGGAACTGCCAGGCTGCCTGACCGCGGGCGGTGCGCATGGTCGACGACGCGGCACTCAGGCGGATGGTCCGCGAGACCTGCATTTTTGCGTTGGGAGGGGGGACGGAGGGGGTGTCAACATGCGAGAGGGGGGCTGGGCCGAGGGGAGGGAGACGCCCGGGAGAGTGCGTACGGTTGGCAGCGCGCGAATGGTCTCGTGCGCCTCGATCGAGTGGCGCAGGCGCAGACTGGCCGCCTGGCGCTCGACCTGGACCAGGGTCTCAAAGAGCCGGGCCTCCGGGGCGAAAAGCTCCACCCCGCCGGGGAGCGGCATGTTCAAAGGAAAGGGCCCATAGCTATGGATGTGCGAGGTTAGCCGGGGGGGGGGGGGGGGGGGGGGGGGGGAGCCGCGGGATGAGGGGGAAAGGAGGTGGAGGAGGGCGCACTGGATCGAGGAGTCGATCGGCGGGGCGGCGGACGTGGCAGAGGTGCTGAGGCCCGCGGTGCCCTGGCGCCGGGGGAAGTACTTCAGGGCGTCGACCGGCGCATCCGACTCGGTGGGCGCTGCGGCTGTCCGAGGCTCCATCGGGGGAACAGCAGGG
>NW_009242977.1:104756-110940 GCF_000388065.1 Fonticula alba
CCCCCCCCCCCCCCCGCCCCTCGCCCCGCACGCCATCTGACACCCGACCTCTCGGGCTCCCCCTCCTGCCTGGCGCCCGGCGTGGGGCCATCCCATGCAGAACCGCGGCCACTTCCAGAAGGGCAAGAAGTCCCCCTTCCCGCAGCACATCTCGTCCGGCGATGCCGGCGTGCTGGTCACCTGCGTGCGCGGGCGCGAGCGCCGGTGCGCCCATGAGGCCATCCAGATCTTCGAGGAGATCTCCACCGAGCTGGGCCTCTGGCCCCTGAAGACCGAGCCGGCGGCCGGCACCGATGCCGAGGCGACCACCGTCGGCCCCGATGCCGACGCCGATGCCGGCTCCGGCTCCGGCTCCGGCTCCGACTCCGAGCCCGACGCCAAGCCCCCGACCGACGCGGCCCCGGCCAAGACCGACGACTTCATGGACTCCTTCATGGCCGAGCTGGCCGAGCTCCAGGGGGTGGTCAAGGCCAAGACCGATCCGAATGACAAGCGCCCGGCCGCTCGGGCCCCCACAAACTCCTACTCCAAGTTCGTTTTCATCGAGCTCGGCATGCCGTGCCTGCTGTTTGTGCGCTTCCCGCGCGGCATCGACCCTGTCCCGGTCGCCACGGCCCTGCTGCGGGATGTCGCCGCCACCGGCCGCTCCCGGACCCAGTGCGTTCCTCCTGCCCGCCCCCCTCCCCCCCTCCCCTCCCTCCGGGCCGCGGGTGATCCTGACCCCCTTGTGCCGTCCCCATGCGCCCTGAAGGACCATGCAGCGCATTCTGCCCATCCAGTGCTTTGGCCGTGCCGACCCGGAAGAGGTCATCCCCCTGGCGCAGAAGATCCTGTCGCCAGCCTTCCACGTGCAGGACACGTCGGACGGCACGCCGAAGATCCACCCCAAGAGCGTACGTTTAGCACTGGCCAGTCGGGCCCGTGTGTCCGTGTTTCCGTGTTTCCACCCTATGCGCTGTCTGCCACTCACCGGTTTCCACGGGGCGCCTCCGTGCCGGGGGTCGACCCGAGCAGTTTTCGGTGGTCTACAACGCGCGCAACTGCCATGTCTTCAGTCGCACGACTCTGCTGCCGCAGCTGGCCGGCTTCGTCGGGCCGCCGCACCGCGTCGAGCTCAAGCGCTCGGAGTATGTCATCGTGGCCGAAGCCATCAAGGTGCGCGCTCTGCCATTCCCTCCCCCCCCCCCTTTCTCTCTCTTTCCCTCTCTCCCTCGGCCTCGCTTGCCCCTGTGCATCTTGCGTTGCCCTGCCTCCTCCTCGCCTGCCCCCGCCCGCATGGGGGCTCTTCTCCAGCGTGCCCGCCATGCATGTTGACGTTCTCCTGGCCATGGTGCCGGTCATGCTCAGGGCCACTTCGGCCTGGCCGTGGTCAAGGACTATTACGATCTGAAGAAGTTCAACCTGTCGGAATTGGTGCGCGTCGACTTGCCCTCGGCCGGTGGGCCCGCGGCCGCCAAGGACTCGAAGCGCCCGCGTGATGAGGTCACCACCGAGGACGCCAACCCGGCCAAGAAGGGCCGCCCGCAGGATGTGCCTGCCATCGCTGTCGCCGGCTCCGATGGGACGCCTGTCCAAGTCGCGACCCCTGATGTCCCGCAGGCAGAGGCGATCGTCAACTCGACCGAGCCCGCCACCGCTCCGGCCGAGCCCGCCACCGCTCCGGCCGATCCTGGTCTCACTCTGGAGGAGGGGACCGCCTGATGTCAATCTCTTCCGTCTCGCCCGGCCCCCCCCCCCCCCCCCCGAACAATATAGAGCACATCCTTGCCATCACCGATGTCTTTGCCCCTCAGCCCCCTCCGCAGACGCAGCCACGCGCCTCCACAGCCTGCTCTCTCTTTCCTCCATTCCTGACCCGCTTTCCCCTCGTCTACTGGCTCCTACTTCCCTCTATTCCCAACGCACACACACACACACACGGTTAGACACAGTCACTGTTTGTGGGCGACGCTGCCCATGAGCATACCCCAGCGAAGACCAAATCCTGAGGACCTCTTCCGACATATGCAAACGGGTGGGGATCCTAATCGGCGGACTTGAGCGCCTCCAGGGCCCGCTCAGTCTCGCAGACCACTTGCAGGTAGTTCCGCGGCACGACTCCCACCGGGGACACCACCAGGCCCGGGGTGCCCTCACGCTCGCGCACAATTCGCGCCACCAGCCACTGATCCTCGGAGTTCGGCATCCGGGCCACCACCTCAATCAGGTCCTCCTCGGCGAAGGCCAGGTCCGTGGCGGCATCTGGCTGGCAGCTGAAAGTGGCCACCGCCAGGACGGTCCCCGGCCGGGTGGGATCACGCTCGGCCGCCCCGCCGGCCTGTGTCCCGCCCAGCAGTGGCAGACCGGCCAAGGCGGTCACCTGGCCGTCCTCCGTCTCGCGCAGGCCCTCCAGCACTTGGCACAGCTGCTGCATGTCGGCCTTCAGCCCGGCGAAGTGTGCCGGCTGCATGTAGAGGTCCAGCCGCGCTGCCCCGTCGCCAGCGGCCGAGACCGGCGGCGTGGTGGTCAGCTCGGCCGAGGGCGGCCGCTTCGGGACCGCCACATCTGCCGGGGCCTCGGCATCGGAGTCTCCCTCATGCTCGGTGACCTCCTCCTCAGCAGCGTTGGAGAGCGACGAAGAGGAGGAGGAGGAGCAGGCGTCATCCTCGCTGGCCTTGCCGGCCACCACAGGTGGCGGGGCCACTGCCGCCGCCGCCGCCGCCGCCGCCGCGTCAAGACTGACATCAGACTTGTCATGGGGAGGGGCATCGCCGTGCTGCACTTCTTCCCCGGCGACGGGGGCAGCAGTGGCAGTCTTGGCAGGAGCATCCTCAACAGGCACAGGCGCCGCAAGGGCGGCAACGGCGGCAGCCGCAGCCGCAGCCGCAGCGGAAGCAGGAGCGGCCGCAGAGGCCGAGGCTCGAGGGGCCGGCGGGGCCGGGGCCCCGGTGCGCGGCTTCGGCGGGGCCGGGGCCGGACCGCGCCCAGGCACAGGCGGGGTGGCACGTGTCCCGGGGCTCGGGCTTTGCGAGCGGGGTGGAACCGAGGGCAGGCTCCCGGCGTCGCCGGCGCTCAGCTGGCGCGCGTGCGGCGGCGGCGTCGGCCGAGCCGGCGCATCGTTCGGCTCCAGGGCGCTGCCCGTGCTGAGGGACCGGCGAGCAGGGGGGACCGCCGGAGAAGCGGCACCGGCCACCGAGTAGGGCCGCGGGATGGCCGGGGGCGGGGCACCCCCGGCCGACTTGGGCGTGTCAACCGGCCGGCCTGACTGGGCGGCATCGGCCGCCGCCGCATCGCGGTGACTGGTCACCCGGGTGGGGGTCCCCGGGCGCAGGGGCACCGGTGGCCGGTCCCCCTTGGCCGGCACTGGCGAAGCAACACCCGACACCGGCAGCGACTACGGCGAGGGGCAGAGAGGGGCGAGCGAGGGGGGACAGGCGGGGACACGGTGGCCGGTTAGCGAGGCTTCGTGCACAAGTGCACAGACACAAGCACCAGCACACTTGCCTGGGGCGTGGCGGCACGCCCCGGCGCACATACCTTGGGGTTGGCAGCGCCACGCACCGGCACCGGAGGCGGCGGCGAGTTGAGCACTGTGCAAGCAGAGAGAGAGAGAGGGGGGGGAGAGAGAGATGCACATCCCGATATACGGTTAGACATGGACGGTGTAGAGTGGAGGCACATCCAGCGTGCGGGCGGCCCGGGCATGCATCCGCCTGCTCCACGGCCACGCACCTATGTTGCTCATGCTTTGGGCTTGGAGCTGGGCCAGCTTGCCGCGCTGGGGAACCGCCGGCGGCGGGGTCGACATGCTTGCCGACCGGAGCAGGGTGCCTGGCCGAGCGGCGGGACTTGCCGCCGCGACCGACGGCGCCATGACAGGCGTAGCCAAGGCCCCGGTGGCGGTGGCGGCGGCGGTGGCGGCAGCCGCCGCGGTTTCAGCCTCGACGGCCGCCGCCGCCGCCGCCGCCGCCGCCGCCGCCTCAAACCCCGGGTCCTCAGTCAGGCGAATCTGCGACCGATCGCTGATGGACCGCAGGCACCGGAGCAGGGCCTGGCAGTCGGCCGGGTTGCGCGCATAGATGGCTGTCGGGGGGCCACCGGCCGGGGCGTCGGACCCCTCGGCCGAGTCCGGCCCAGGCGTCAGGACAAAGCAGTGGCTCAGGGGGAAGGCCGCGTCGGGCCGGTGCTCCAGGTTGATGGACATGCCGGCCAGCGGCAGGGTCAGCCTCAGCCGGCCGCCAACATCCGAGGTGACCAGCAGCCAGGTGCCGATCAGCGACAGGGACACCTGGTCCCAGGGATCGATGGCCGACTCCCCGGCCGCCAGCATGGTCCGGGTGAAGTGCACTCGACTGCCATGGGTCAGCTGCTCCACCAGACGCCCGTACCCGGGGGCCGGGTGGCTGGCGTTGAAGTGGCTCAGCAGCATGGTCGTCGGCACGGAGAAGGTATCCGGCACCTCCAGCCCGCGGACCCCCTGTAGCATGGCCTCCCGCGCCTGGCGGACCTTTTCGATCTTGTTCATCTCGCGCAGGATCGTCTAAAATACCCGGGGGGGGGGGGGAGGCGGGGGGGGAGGGGGGGGCGCGGCAAGCCCAAGGTCACGCATTGCATCCGGGCCAGGTTAGCGGGGTGCTCCCCGGGAGAGCGCGTGCCACATGCGCCGGGTCCCATGCGGCACGCATGCTGGGCATGTTGGAGGGAGGTACGCACGCTATTGACGCTGTGATTGATCTCCGGCAGGTGGGCATCGATGCTGCGCAGGTTCTGCAGGGCCAGCTCGTGGCGGCGAATTTGCGCCTGGCGCCAGGACTCCAGCGAAAAGAAGAGCTCCGCCCGGGCCAGGGCCGGGCCATTGGCGATGCTATCGGTGAGCGCATCGCAGTAGGATGCCTTCGCCAGGTAGCCAGACCAGTTGCTCTACAGGATGGTGGCGGGGCGGCCCAGCGGGGGTGGAGGGGGGGGGGGGAGGGGAGGGTGAGACTCAAAGGGGCGGGGCAATCGGCGATGTGGGGGCCGGGAAGAGGGATGGCCCGCGCGTGGGAGGCCACGCACCTGGAACTCAATCTCATTCGGGTAGATTGCCGGCCGAGAGGGCTTCAAATCGTACACGGATCCCTTCCAATTTTTCCCCTGGAGAAGCTTATCGAACTTGGTGATCAGGGACTTATGTTCGTCAAAGCCGGTCTATCGGCATCAACCAAACGTGTGCGGGAGGGGGGCGGGGCGGAGCGCGAGAGCAGGCGAGTGTAAGCGGCGGAGACTGTGAGCATGTGTGCGCAGGCGTGTGCATGTGTGCGCGGGTGCGTGCATGTGTGCGCAGGTGCACGGACGGACCACGGTGGGCTTCTCTTTGTACGCGCGGCGCTGGAGCTTTTGCACGCGGTCCACAAATAGCGCCAGCTGCAAGGGCACCGACCCGGCCACAAAGAGTCAGTTCGGGGGCGATCCTGCGGGCCAGGGGGGGGGGGGGGGGGGCGGGGCTTCAAATAGACACGCTACCTCCTGCTCCTCCAGACGGTGGAGCTCCTGCATGATGAGGCCCAGCTTCATGGTGTAGATGGTGGTCGGGCTGGAGGGCATGGTCTCGCTCTCGAGCTCGCCGAACTTTTGCAGGGCCGCGGCGTATGCCTGCGAGGACCCGAGACAGCCTGGCCGCGGGGCCCGGCAGTCAAGTGGTCAGGACACGGAGGGGAAGGCACGCGGCGCGGTCAGCCGGCAGTCGGCGCGGACGGGCCGGAGCCCAGGGCGGGCGAAGAAAGGGACGGGATGCCGCTTCGGCACGCACTGGTGAGAGCCTCATTCAGGCTCTTGCCTTTTTTGTACAAATCCTTGAAGGCCTTCTCGCGGGGATCCTGGCGTCATCCACGTGTGCACATGTGTCAAGGCCGGAGGCCGGAGGCCGGCAGGGAGAACAGGCAACAGCGAGGCAGGAGGGAGGGGCGCCGCCGTGCAGCCACGCACCTTGTTGGCCCTCTCCAGCACATTGTCCAGCGGGGCAAACCGATCTTGCAGCCCGGTCTCCGAGTACTGGGTCGAGTGGTGCGGCGAGGCCAGGACACGCAGGATCTCCGAGACCATGGAGCTCGAATGGAAGAGATCCTCCTCATCGGGGCCTGCCACCTCGGGCAGCTTCCCCTGCAGGGTGGCCGGCGACGGCATGGCCGGCTGCTGTGACATGGCTGGGCCTGGGGGAGGGGGGGGG
>NW_009242977.1:111060-111832 GCF_000388065.1 Fonticula alba
GGGGGGGGGGGCGTGTAGGCGTGTGCCTCTGTGCCTCTGAATCAAGAGGAGGCGCGACGGGCGGAGAGAGGGAGAGAGAGAGGCGAGGGGAGAACGGCTGGGCGAGGGCAGCAGGCGAGGCCGGGCGGAGGTGCAGGATGGAGGCACTCAAAAGCGGGCAGAGCACGGGAGATGGGGTGGCTTGTTCCGGGCAGGGAACACTGCCCAGCCAAGCTGGCGCCCTAAGAGCCGGGAGTGCTGCGAGGCCGGGGGCCGGGGCTGGGGGCCAAGTGCAGAGCAGCCCCGCCGGGGCGCATGCCCTCCCGGCAACCGGCGGCTGGCTGTGGTATTGGGCGCGATCGCCCCCGGGCCGGGCCGGGAGGGGGAGGGGGAGGGGGGGGGGGACATCAACAAATGAACACGCTGCGCCCCTCCCTCCCCCTGGGACCCCGCCCCCCGCCGGTCGCGGGGGAGGGGGAAGATCGGGCGGCCCCTTTTTTTTTTTTCTTTGCCTCCTTTCCACGGCCCCTTCCCTGCCCCGCTCGGAGGCGGGAGATGCGCGCGGCCAGTCCTGACCCCGGGATGGGCCAGAGGCCGGGATATTATTGTTGTTTTGAAATGACCGTGGAACCGGCCGCGCCGAAGATAGCACCGCTCCCTGCCGGGGCCCGGGGAAGTGGGGGCAAGTCGGGGGAGCCGGAGAACGAGGGGACCAGCCAAAACGGCCCCGTTCGCCACGTACACGCACCCCGGCCGGTGTTCGTAGCTCCCTCGCTCGTCATCCCCCCCCCCC
>NW_009242977.1:112558-114259 GCF_000388065.1 Fonticula alba
GCACCGGAGGGCGCTTGCCCCCGCCCCCCCCCCCCCCCCCCCCCCCCCCCCCCCCCCCCAGCCGGCGCGCATCTCCCACCTCTGAGCAGCGCAGGATGGAACGCGCTGCCGGGTGCCCCACCCCCAAACACACCGGGCCGCCGCGGGGCGGGCCCCAACTCGCGCGTGATCGGCATTCGGTGTGATGCGCGTTGGCACAATGGCCCCTGGATCGGGTGTGCTCCCCGGGCGTCGCCGACTTGATCGTCGGTATATGCCTGGGGCGGAATGCCCGCCGATCTTGCCGGCCGGCGGTGTCGCCCTGCCCCCGGAACCGGGGGGGGGAGGGGGGAACGAGGACGTGGATCTCTCTCTCTCTCTCTCTCTCGCGCCTCCCCCTCTGCCCGGCCTGGATACAGGCCGGTGGGCGGCGGACACCGGGGCGTGTCACGATCGGGCCCGAGGACTGGGGCCCGATGTCGGTCGGCAAGGCGGGCATCAAGAGGCGCGGCGCAGCGCGAGGACACCCGCCCCCTCAACACCGAGACCCTCCCCTCCCTGTCCCCCCCCCCCTCACCACCACCACCACCACCACCACCACCACCACCACCACCACCACCACCCCCACCCCCTCTCCTGGTCCCACACTGCCAAGCGCAGGGCACACCACCTCCACACCCTGTACCACCACAACTCGGGGTCGCGGTCCCTGGCCGAGGAGATGCTCCACCAGGCGGCCTCTGCCAAGCACCCAGCCGGCGACCGGAACGACGCGGACCCCGGCGATGCGGACGCCAGCGTCTCCCTGCTGGCGTCCACGTCCAGTGCCGGGCATGCTCCGCCGGCCGCGGGGGCGGGAGCCACCACGACCGCCACACCTTCGGGCGCCGTCTCGCCCGGGGCTCTGATGAACACCGGCCCCCTGTGGCGACGCATCTTGATCCTGATGCTGATCCGCCTGCTGCCGCCCCTGTTGCTGTTCTTCCTGCTGGGGTTCGGCTACTACACGGTCATGGTCACGATTGTCGGTGCGTGGCGGGTGCCCGTCTCCTCCGCTCCCTCTTTCCCGTTGCCCTTCTCGCTTCGCTGCCTTTCTCCCGCTCTCGCCCTCGCTCGCTCTTTCCGCCGCCTGCCGGACACTGACAGACACGCGCACATGCGCTCAATCCGTATCCGTAACTATGCCCACATCCTTATGTCCACATGCATGTATATCGGTCTACATGCATGCACACGCACACGCACACACACACACACACACACACACACACACACACACACACACACACACACACACACGTGCATCATGGCCGCGCGCCTTGACACCTCCCCGCCCCAGGCGCCAAGTGGTTCACCGGGGTGCATAGCCTGCCTCCCATGGGGATTGCGGCATATCTGCTGTATTTCCACACGCTCGTGGGCATGATCCTCTGGAGCCTGGAGTGCATCAATGGCAACATGCGCTCGATGGTGGCCTGCGTGCGCCTGCTGCTGGCCCCCCCGGCTGACCCGGCCGCCGCGGCGGCCCTCAATCACCGGGTATTCAGTGTCGCGCAGTACTGCGGTCAGGTCCCGCAGTCGGTGCGTGTTCCAAAGCCCTGGGCCTTGGTCTGGGCGCCTTTGGCTTCCCTCTCGGGCCTGTGCGCCCCTCGGCCCGGCACCGCCCCATGCTGACTCCCTGTTGCCGGAATGGCCACGGGCTCTGCCCCCCCCCCCCCCCCC
>NW_009242977.1:114444-128262 GCF_000388065.1 Fonticula alba
CCCCCCCGTCGCGGAACCCAGATGCGGGTCAGCCCCGAGGAGCTCCCGGCCACCGGGTACTCTCCGCCAGCCGGGCCGCCAGCCCCGCGGGAGCTCGGCTCACCTGGGACTCTGTCCGCCGGGCCGGTCGACTCGCGCTTCGGCGCGGCCGGCGCCTCCACCGGGGAGCCCCTCCCCCCGAGCCAGCCGACTGAGGAGTCCCTGTTGCAGACTCTGAGCGACCGCCACGACGCGATTGTCACCTTGCGCATGCGTGACCGATGCAACAAGTATGCACACCCAGTTGCTTCTTCTTTTTATCTTTGTCTCCCCCTTGCCGCTCAGCCTTGCTGGAGCCAGGCTCTAACCTGCTGGCCCCTGTCCTTGCCTCCCCCCCCCCCCCCCCCCCCCCCCCCCCCCCCCCCCCCCCCCCCCCCCCCCCCCCCCCCCCCCCCCCCCCCCCCCCTGTGCGCCTTTGCTTCGGGGCCATCCGCAGCATCCGGTATTGCCAGGAATGCATGCAAGTGAAGCCGGACCGCACACACCATTGCTCCATTTGCAATATTTGCGTCCTACGCATGGGTACATGCTCCGTCTTCGCCAGGGGATATGCTCTCCTCCTCTTTTGTCTTTGCAAGATCCTTTCCTCTCTCTCTCACACACACACACACACGCACACAACATGATGGACAGACCACCACTGCTCCTTCCTCGGAGTGTGCATCGGTCTCGGCAACCACAAGGCCTTCGTCCTGCTGCTTCTCTATAGCAGCATCTTCGTGTGGACTTGTGGTCTGACCAGCTTCGCTTCGATCGTTCGAGCCGAGGTGCGCAGGCCTCCTGGCCTTTCTCCGCCCCCCCCCCTCCCGCTGCCCTCGACCCTGGCCTGCCCCTTGCACCCCGGCCTGCCCCTTGCACCCCGGCCTGCCCCTTGCACCCCGGCTTGCCCCTTGGTCCCTTTTCTGCCCACCTCTGCTGACCTCCTGGGGCGCCGACAGTTCCGCATGTCGGAAATCCACCTCTTCTGGATCGTGGCCTCGGCTCTGTCGCTCTGCTTCGGCTTCGTGACCGGCGGCTTTTGCGGCTTCCACATGTATCTGATTGCCCGCAACCGGACCACCTTCGACTTTTCCTACTTCTATCACATCTACAAGGAGCTCTATGACCAGTACAACATGGGCCCGCGTGGGAACTTCGCCCAAATTTTCGGCACCAACATTTGGCTGTGGCCGCTGCCGACACCGAGCCAGTGCGCCCGGACGCCTGTCTATCGCCCTTCCCCCGCTCCCTTCTTCTCGCCCCTGCCCCGCCATCGACAGCGGCGCCCCTCACCCGCCCCGACCGGGAGCACCTCCGCCTAACCCGAACTACCGCCACCGCCCCTCCTCCCCTCTCTCGGTCTTGGCCCGTCCCCCCTGTGGGCCAGCTCCACTGATGGAGTCAACTTCCCCATTCGCTCCATGTATCACCCCGGTCGGCGGAGTGGATCTAGTTGGTCAAATGCCCCGGATACGGTCAACTCGTCGATCTACGTCTCGGACAGCGGGATGGTTTGACGTGCGGGCCACAGGCGGAAGGGGGGGGGGGGGGGGGGGGGGGGGGGGTGGACCCCAGCCCCCCGCCCTCTTCCCAGCCCCCATACCATCTGTACACATGCGCGCAAACAAAGGGCCGCGCAAATACATTGCACACGTGCACAAGATGAACAGAAGGCGAGGGTCTATTTGCCGGCCAACGCGGTGAGCTGAACATCGATGCTGGCGATGGTGTCGGTGATGCGCTTGTGCTCGTTGTTGAACTCGTGTCGCCGGGCATCCAGCGCGGCCAGATCCTCCAGGAAGCGCTGGCGCATGACGGGATTCCGCTGACGCGACGCCAGCTGATACTTGGCATTGTACTCGGTGTTGAGGTTGGCCAGCATCTCGCGGATGGGCATGAGCTCGGCGATGAGCTGCATGCGGGCCTTCTCCAGCTTGGCTGTGACGCACGCACACACGCACAAACGCACGCACACACGCAAAAACGCACGCACACACGCACACACGCACGCACACACGCACACACGCACGCACACACGCACACACGCACAAACGCGCGCACACACACACACACACACGTGTACATGCACACGGCGCGGAGGGAACCGGAAATGGGGGCCGGGGACCGCGAGCGACAGCCGGGCCGGGGACGAATGCGAGGGACATGCGCAAGGAGGAAAGGGGCGGACAGGCGGGCGGTCAGTCAGGAGACCCGGTCCCCGAGCAGCAGGGCGAGCAAAGGGCGGACAGAGGGCCGTACATGATTCGGACTCCACCAGGGCCGGGCTGGGCAGGCCGCCGGTGTCGGAATCCGAGTCGGAGAAGTCCGACGAGGGAGGCGCCGCCGGCAGATCGCCCTCCACGGCCCCGGCCCCGGCCAGGGGACTGGGGCTGTGCCCATCGGCCGGGGTGCCAGGCCCGGGGGTGTGCTGCGACGTGACCACCGCCACGGTGATGGAGGGCGTCTGAAGGGGGGAGGCCGTGGCCGCCGGGCCGGGCGAAGCGCGCCCATCGGCCTCGGCACCGCCAGCCGGCGTGGAAATGGAGAACGAGCTGGCCGCCACGGCTGCCGGGCTGTCCGGGCCCCCACCGGGGGCACTCTTGCCGGTGCCGGGGATGGCCACGATGCCGGCTGTGGCCCCGGCCGCCAACGGCGAGGCCGCCGCCTCCGGCAGATCCCCCACCGGCAAGGCCAGATCCATGGGGACCTGCAGGGCATCGGTGGCCGGCATGTCCGGCAGCGGGGAAGCCGGGAAGGCCCCGGCCGCAAGATCCGCCGGGGCTGTGAGGATATCCGGGCTGGCGACCGCCGCGGCCGGCCCCAGGCCCGGCACCCCGACGCTGGGCAATGCCCGAGTGCCCACCGGCAAGGACTCCAGCGAGGGCAGCGTGTCGTCCGGCCCGGCGATCGAGAGGCTGGGCTCCGACCCGTCGGGGCCCAGCGGCGTGAGGACCGGCACCGAGGGCGACCTGGCCAGTGTCGAGGACGGCCGCATGGGCGTGGCAAAGGCCCCGGCCCCGGGCAGAGGCAAGGGGGGCGACTCCACCCCCAGGGGCTGGTCCAGGGCGTCGGCCACGGTCGCCATCCCCAGCGGGGCTCCCTCCGGGGTGGGGGTCTCCTCGCGGCGGACCGGAGACCCGGCCGGCCCGGCCTTCGGCTTCGGCGGCGGGTCCACCTGATAGGGGATGCTGAGGCGGATTTGCTTGCGCGGAGGCGCCGGCGGGGGAACTTCCAGCTGGGCCACCGGCAGGGCTGGATGCTGGCGCTTGTATTGGTTGAAGTCCCGCTCGGTCAGCAGGACCTCGTCCTCCTGTGGGGCGTCCGCATCCTGGGCGAAGGCTGTGCCCGGGGATGACGGGGAGCCGGCCGGAGGGAGGGCGGCGGGCAAAGGCACGAGATGCCGGGCGAACCGGCCGGCCGGCCAAGCCAATGGAATGGTGAGTCGAAGGGCGGAGCACTGGGCCGGGTGAACAGGCAAGAAGCAGCATAGGGCGCGGGGGGCCTGCCGCACGCACAGACGGTTCGGTAGACACTCTCATCGTCGAGGGCCAGCAGGCGCTGGACCTCGGCATCAACGTCGGTGATTTCCTGCCATCCAATCGAAAGGGTGTCAGTGGCAAGCGGGGACGGAGGGCGGCGCCGGACGGAGGGCGGGGCGACCACATGGCGGGCGGCGAGCGCCGACAAAGGGCGAAACAGGGGGGGGGGGGGGGGGGGGACGCACCCGTGGTGGGAAGTCCGAGAGCCGGCGCTCGCGGATGTAGCGCAGCGGCGGCGCCAGGCCGTGTGGCCACAAAAACGAGTCGATGACCGTGTCATCGGGCGGGGCGCGCACGGCCAGCTGGCGCTTGCTCGGCTTGGCCACCTTGCGCGAGGGCTTGCCCTCGGTGCCGGTCCCGGCGGGGTCGGCCGCGCCGGCCGCACCGGCAGCCGGATCGTCAGGCTGCACGGCCAGCAGGCCCGGGTCCAGGATGGGATCCATGCCGAGGGCCACCCGGTAGGCGCGCAGCGGCTCGTCCAGCTCCTCGGCCACCAGCATCTGGGAAATGTCGCCGACCTTGTAGAACTGCCGCTGGTCCAGGGACCGGTGCGACTCGATGATGCACGGCAAGTCCACCAGCCGGGCGGACACATTGCGCGTGGGGGTCTGGATGGTGGCAAACCGACGGCCCCCCTTGCCATCTGGCCACGGGGGTAGGGGCGGGGGGGGAGTTGAGGGGATTGTGTAAGGGGCGTCTCCTCCATAAGATGGAGGACCGACTGGCGAAGGAAAGAGAGGGGGAGGGGGGGGGGCAAGGGGGCCGGTCGTACCCTGGAACTGGATGCCATAGCCGTTGAGTTCGTGGCGGCTGAGGGACTCGCGCAGGGGCCCGGCCAGGTCCTCCGGCAGCCGGAGAAGGAAATGCGACTCCAAATGCACGCTGTCATCTTCGGTGGTCCGACGCTTGTCTTTTTTCTCCTTGCGGCGGCGCTCGCGATCCGTCCCACCACCGGTGCCGGTCCCCGGGGCGCTGGTGCCGCCGCTGGCCGAGGCAGCCCGATCGCGCTTGCGTTTGTCCTTTTCCTTGCGATCGCGCTTGCCACTGCTGCCGCCACTGCCGCCGGGGGTCGGACTCCCGGCGGCCCCGGGCAAGCCCAGGACCATGGGATTGTTCGGGAGGAGCCCCGGCGAGGTGGGGACCAGCGGTGTGCCCGGGGTGGTGACTGCTGCCGCCGCCGCCGCCGCCGCCGCTGCCGCCGCCGCTGCCGCCGCCGCCGCTGCCTCGTCTGGTGTCCCGGTGCGCAGGACCAGCTTCGAGGCTTTGGAGGCGGACTTCTTCTTGGAGGAGGTCTTCTTGCCGGTGTGCCCGGTGGAGGATGTTCGCGGGGCGGTCACCGGCGCCTGCTTTTAGGCCATGCCAGTCAGAAGGGGAGGGCGGAAGCGACAGGGTCAGTGGGCACGCAGGACAGGGGACACAAAGCACAGCAGGGCATAGGCAGGGCATAGGCAGGCGCGCGAGGCGGAGCCAGGGGAGGCGAGGCTGGCACATACCGTCGGGGCGGTGATGCGGTCACCGCCGGCGCCCGTTTGGAGAGATATCGAGGGCCCGGTGCTGCCGGCGCCTCCGCCGGTCAGGGCCTTTAGCGACAGTTTCGGCAGGGCAGGCGAGGCGGCAGCGGTGACGCCCCCGGCCGGGGGACCTGCGCCGCCGGCACCTACTCCCGACAGGGACAGCGAGATGGATATGCTCGGCCGGCCGGACCCGGAGGCCGGCGGCTGGCTGGCGGGGTCCATCACAGGGCGTGGGATCGGATGGCGAGGACAAAGAACACGAGAGGCCAGGCAGACAGGGGGAGGGGGGGGGGGGCGGGGAGCGGGGGGCGGGAGAGAGACTGGAGGGAGTGGAAGGGGTTGCCAGGCGGCCTGAGCACGCACGGGGTGCAGAGCGGTGTGCCTTCGGTCCCTCCGCGCCTGGGCGTATTCCCCCCTCCCCGGCGATCTCCCTCGCAAGGAGGCAGGTGAGACAGGGCGAAGGCTTCCCCGGACCGGGGGCTAGTCGCAGTCAGATGGCACAACGGCCACGGCGGGGGGCGGGGGGGCGGGGGGCGGGGGCGCGGCTTGCTGAACGCGAGAGGGCGGGAAAACGAGCGCCGGCGCGCTGTGTGTCGGGTTGGCATGTGACCTTGATCAGGTGCCGCGCTCCCCGGGCCCCGAGGCCCTCGCACGGGGATGACCGCGACACAGAGGCGCGCGTGCGAGTCGTTGCCACGACAAAGATGGGCCGGATCTCGGTCCCCCTCGTCTCCCGTCCAACAGGCACATAAAGGACCCGAGCACACCAGACCCGTGCCCACGGCCGGCTACGCACATGCCTCTCCCTCGCTCCGCCCCCCGCCCCCCGCCCCCCCCTCTCCCCACGCCCATCCACACCCCCTGAACACACCATGAGCGCCCCCGCCCCGCGCACTGTCCTGATCACCGGCGCCTCGTCCGGCATTGGCCGGGCCACGGCCCTGCGCTTTGCGCGCGACGGCTGGCGTGTCATCGCCACCGGCCGCAATGCCGAGGCTCTGGCCGCCCTGGAGGCGGAGATGGCCGCCGTGGCCCCGCCGGCCGCCGCCGCCGCCGCCGCCGCCGCCGGATCCCTGTTCAAGACCATCACCTTCGATGTGGCGGATCAGCAGTCGGTCGAGGCGGCCCTGGCCCCGGCGGCCCTGGACCACTGGGACATTGATGTGCTGGTGAACAACGCCGGCCTGGCGCTGGGCCTTTCCAAGGCGCAGGATGCCCGCGTGGACCACTGGCAGACCATGGTCAACACCAACGTCAACGGCATGGTGCGCTGCTGCCTGGCCACTGCCCCGCCGCCACTGCCCCGCCGCCACCAGCACTGACGCATGGGTCCCCCCCGCCCCGCCCCGCCCCCCCCCCCCCCCCCCCCCGGCCCTCAGGACGCGGGTGGGGGCTTCCACCACGCTCTTTGAGCCCAAATGGCTCATGGGCCGACCTTCGGCCGAAAAGCCCGCGCACTGAATCCCCCTCGCCCTGGCTTTTCACACCTCGCCATCGTGCACCGGCACCCGCTTTCGCCCCGTCCCCGCGCGGGCCCCGGCTCGCCCGAGGGCCGGGGGCAGAGGGGATTTCCCCCCCCCTCCCCCGCCCCGCCCCGCCCCGCCCCCCCTGTATGTATGACGACCAGCTGTATGTCACGCATGCGCTGCTCCCGCGGATGGTGGCCCGGAATGCGCCCGGATCGCACATCATGTTTGTCTCCTCCATCGCCGGGCAGTGGCCCTACGTTGGTGGGAATGTCTACGGCGCCACCAAGGCCTTCGTCACGCAGTTTGCGCTGAACCTGCGCACGGACCTCCTCGGGACGGCGGTTCGCGTGACGAGCCTCGAGCCGGGCATGGTCGAGACCCCCTTCAGCAATGTGCGCTTCGAGTCGGACATGTCCAAGGGTACGCGCCTCGTGTGTAGCTGCGCTCGGCCCTCGAGCTGCCTCCTCCTCCGCGCCCCTAACACAGCAACCCCCCCCCCACACACACACACACAGTGTCCCAGGTGTATGACGGTGTGCAGTCGCTCACCGCGGAGGACTGCGCCGAGACGTACGTATCGCTGGGGCCGCCGGCTTCCCTTGCTGTGCCTGGAAATCTGACCCGCCCCGTCGGCCCCCGCCCCGAGCAGCATCCTGTGGGCCACCACCCAGCCGGCGCATGTGAACGTCAACCGCATCGAGATCATGCCGATCCAGCAGGCCTACGGCGGCCTGGCGGTGCACCGCGACTTCGAGAAGTACCCCTTCGGCAAGAAGGACTAGCGAATAGATGATGGAGGGCGGCCCCCCCCCCGGCTCGACCTGGCCCCGGCCCCGGCCCCACACGCGCCAAATACAACTGCCAATGCATTGGAACGCCCTTGCCCCGCGCCCGCATACACGCCGCAAGATAGGGGGGGGGGGGGGGGCATCTTCTGAGGGGGCGGCCCGAAGGGCGAAGGCGCTCGGTGTGCGCGCGCGCGCGCGCGAGTGTGTCAGGAGATTGCAGATGACGCCTACCGCTGTTGTTCCTTTTCCGCCCTCCCTCGCCCCTCCCCTCCCCTCCCCCCCCCCCCCTCGCCCCTCGCCCCGCATGGCTGGTGTCTTCGAGTGTGACTACTGCGACGGGCGCCCGCGGATCCAGGCTGCGCACCGGCGGGCGCATTTGGCGTCGGCCGCGCACCGGACCAGCCGGGCGCGCTTCTTCGAGCGTCAAGTCGGCGTGGGCGCCGGGCGCCTGCGGGCCGCACACTGGCGGACCGCCGTGTCCGATGCCTACCCAGCTGGCGGCTGGGTGCCAGCCGGCCGGGCGGATCTGCCGCCGGCGCCCGTGCCGAGGGAGCCCTCGACTGGCCGGCGGCAGGCCCAGCGCCGAGCCCGGCGTGCGCGGCGCGGCCCGGCCCCGGCCCCGGCCCGGCCCGACGAGGCCCACATGCCAGGTGGCCGGGGTGCGGGAGGGGCGGCCGCTGGCGGCGGTGCGCCCGCCCCCGAGCACGCGATCACCCGTCGGCAGACGGTCGCGCACCTGGCGATGGCCGTGCGCGAGGGCCTGCTCGTGGCCCCGGGGCTGGGGCTGCATGGCAGGGGGGATGTTGGGCCGCCGGTGGCGGTGGCCGCCGCGAGGATGGCCAGCCCGGGGGCGGCCCCCGGCCGCGGGTCCGCCACCACCGGGCCCGGAGAGGCGCGGTCCGATGCCACCGGGCCCGATGGCAGCACTGCCCGAAGCCAGGCCATTCCGGTGGCCGATGCCCCGGCTGTGCTCGCCGCCGGGCTGCTCTCGGTCCCGGGGGCCGGCGCGCGGGGGGGACGCCAGCGCGCCAGCTGGCCCCCGGGCGGCCCGGGGCGAGCAGACCCGCCGCCCGCCCGCCCGCCCGCCCGCCCGCCCCCGGGATAGACCCGAAGGCGAGGCCGCCCTCCCCTCCCCCGCCCTCTTCCTGGTGGAACTAGCCAAATACAGACCCCCAAGTCAGAACCCCAAGTCAGAACCCACCCCCCACACATACACACCCGGAAGCGGGGAACCCCGGGGGAGGGATGTCTCTTCTTGCTTTTGGGAGGGGGGGCGTGTGCGGCGCGCGGGCAGAGAAACAACCAGCCGGACACCCTCCCCTCTCCGGCCGGCCCAGCGGGAACGCCACCAGTCGCGGGAGGGAAGACATGTGCGTGCACAGCCGCCTGCCTGCCTGCCTGCCGCACGTGCCTCAGAGAATCGGAGTGGGGGGGGAAGGAGTCTGGCTGTGGCGAGACGGGGCGCCTGTGGCACTGCACCGGCGTGCGCGCGACCGCGGCCCGCACCACCAAACCATCACACAAACACCCCCCCCCTCTGGGCGCGCGTGCAAACCAGGACACCGTGCGAGCCCGACACACCGAGCCGCCCCCGCGCCTCCCCGGAAAGAACATTGTGGAAGGCCCGCCCCCCGCCCAGCCACCGCGCGCCGCGCCATGTAGTACGCCCACGAGAGAAAAACACTGAGAGAAGAGGATGAAGGACAGGATGATGCATAGCTGGGGGTTCTCAAGGTGTGTATTAAGAGAGCCAAAGAGGCACAAGCATGCGCGGGGGGGCACCCGCCCGCGCCAAAAAGGCTCGAAGATCCTAAGCCACCGCGAGAGAGGGAGAGAGCAAGGGGATCCCCTCACTCCTCCGCCAGGAAGGAGAGGGCGACCGTGGGGCCGACCGGGGGCAGGGCCAGCGGCCGCCGGGGCGCGCGCACGCGGGCTGTCCGCGAGCAGCGGCGGCCCGAGGCGGCCGACAAGAGGAGGCACCCGCCGCCGGGGCCGGCACCACAGCCGGAGTCCTTCGGCCAACGACCGGCGGCTCGCGCCGGCGCGCTGCCAAGCACACGAGGCGCTTAGAAGCACTTGCGGTGGACGATGGAGGGACCGGCCTCGTCGTACTCCTGCTTGGAGATCCACATCTGCTGGAAGGTGGAGAGGGAAGCAAGAATGGAGCCACCAATCCAGACGGAGTACTTGCGCTCGGGGGGGGCGACGATCTTGATGCGCATGGAAGAGGGAGCCAGCTGGGTGATCTCCTTCTGCATACGCTCGGCAATGCCGGGGTACATGGTGGTACCACCAGACATGACGACGTTGCCGTACAGATCCTTACGGATATCGACGTCACACTTCATGATGGAGTTGTAGGTGGCCTCATGGATACCAGCCTGCTCCATGCCCAGGAAAGAGGGCTGGAAGAGGGCCTCCGGGCAGCGGAAGCGCTCGTTGCCGATGGTGATGACCTGGCCATCAGGGAGCTCGTAGCTCTTCTCGATGGTGGAGGAAGAGGCAGCGGTCTGCATCTCGGCATCGAAGTCCAGGGCGACGTAGCACAGCTTCTCCTTGATGTCACGAACGATCTCACGCTCGGCGGTGGTGGTGAAGGAGTAGCCACGCTCGGTCAGGATCTTCATCAGGTAGTCGGTCAGATCGCGACCGGCCAGATCCAGACGAAGGATGGCGTGGGGCAGGGCGTAACCCTCGTAGATGGGGACGGTATGGGAGACACCATCACCGGAGTCCATGACGATACCGGTGGTACGGCCGGAAGCGTACAGGGACAGGACGGCCTGGATGGCAACGTAGAAGGCCGGGGAGTTGAAGGTCTCGAACATGATCTGGGTCATCTTCTCGCGGTTGGCCTTGGGGTTGAGGGGGGCCTCGGTGAGCAGGACGGGGTGCTCCTCGGGGGCAACACGCAGCTCGTTGTAGAAGGTGTGGTGCCAGATCTTCTCCATGTCGTCCCAGTTGGTCACGATACCGTGCTCAATCGGGTACTTCAGGGTGAGGATACCACGCTTGGACTGGGCCTCGTCACCGACGTAGGAGTCCTTCTGGCCCATGCCGACCATGACACCGACGTGGCGGGGGCGACCGACGATGGAAGGGAAGACGGCGCGGGGGGCGTCGTCACCGGCGAAGCCGGCCTTGCACATGCCGGAGCCGTTGTCGATGACAAGGGGAACAATATCGTCAGACATGGTGAATTAGGAGGAGGAGGGAGAAAAGAACTGAAGCCAACGGGAAGGGAGGTTTCAATCCGGTGAAGACAAGTGCTGTACGCTGGGCCGCCTGCCCGGGGCTTTATATACCCCCCCCCCGCTGCTCCGGCCGTGGCGGGGCACCGGCACCGGCCCGAGAGCACACGTCCCGGGCTTGCCCGGCCGCCGCCACCGCCGCCGCCGCCGCCGCCCCACACACGGCTACCCCCCCCCCGCCCGGCCGGCCGGCTGGCCGGCACCCAGTGGCCTCCCTAGCTGGCTGAGGCCGCGGCCGCCCCCCGCCGCGGAGTAGCACACCGGACTGACGAGACACGCCCCAACAAGCCGCACCCCGGCCTCCCCCGCCGCCCCCAGGGGACGGGGAGTGTGCCGCGGCCACCGCTGGGGGCAAGGCCGCCGCGCCCACAGCACAACACACCTCTCCTCCCTCCGCCCCCCGCCCCGGTAACCATCAGCCAGCCAGCCAGCCGGCCAGCCAGCCAGCCAGCCAGCCAGCCGGCTGGGGGAATGCACCGCCGGCGCGCCAGGTCCTCAATGGAATTCCAGCTAATATCGCCAGACACAGGATAAACAATAAACCCTCCCCCTTGGCCGCCCCCCGGCGGCGGGGCACGGGCACTGGCGCGCCGGCGCCTCGCCCGGCGGCGGCCATTGGCGGAGGCACGGAAAATCCCCTCCTCCCCCCGGTCTGGGGGCCCGCGCCGGGCAAGGGCCGCGCCGGCAGGAGGCCGGCCGCACGCCGCGCGCTTGGCCGACCCGGCGGTGGCGAGCGACCACCGCTCGCCCGCACCCGCCCGCGCCCGAGGCAGGCCCAAGGAATTTCGCGCGGCTGTGGCGACAGCGCCCAGCCCCGGGACCGTGTCGACGGCCGGCCGCGGCAGCCGCCGTGCTTCGCCCCCCACAGCGGCCGGGCACGCCGGCGCCGCGCGCTCTCCCGCCCCCCCGCCCCGGCGGACGCACAGCCCCTGGACGCCTCCCAGGTCTCCCGGCAACGGCCCCCCTCGGGTGCTGCCTCAAACCGCGCTCAGCCGGCCGGCCGCCCGAGAGAGGGGCCGAGACGCCCGGGGCCCGGCCCGGGCCGGGCGCCCGGCAGGAAGTCCGCGCACCCCCAGCCGGCGATGACGCCTGCGACGTCTTTGGACGCCGTAGGCGAACTTTGCCGCCCAGAGCCGGCGGGGCAGCCCACAGCGCACGCGCCTATTCGCACACCAAATGAGGCCGGCAGATGCACGCATTTGTCCCCCCCCCCCCCCCCGCCTGCGCCGGCGACGCCCCCCCCCCCCCCCCCCCCCCCCCCCCCCCCCCCCCCCCCCCCCCCCCCCCCGCGCCCCCCCCCCCCCCCCCCCCCCCCCCCCCCCCCCCCCCGGGCCCAGCCATGCCTGCTTTGTTGTCGCGCACACGCGCGCTCGTAGCCTGCCGCGCCCTGCCCCCAGCGGCCTGGGGTGGGCGCGGGGGGCGGGCGCGCCGGAGGGGGGAGGGGGCCGAGCAGCCCCCCGGCCGAGGAATGGGTGCGCATACCGCGCCGAGGCCCGCGCGCGCGCCTGCCCACATACTTGTCTAATGGCGGCATCGCATTCGGGGGCCCTCCACCCCCCTCACCCCCGGCTGACCGCGGCCTCCGGGGGGCGGAACGCCCTGCCCCGCCCCCGCCCCCCCCCCTCCCCCTGGTGCCCGCTGCGCCCCCTCCAGAGGCAAGACATGAGCGGCTGGCCAGCCAGCCAGCCCAGCGCTCGGCGTCGCGGCGTGCCACTCCCCCACCACCCCCCCCTGCCCGGCGGCGCCCGGCAACCGACCGAGGCGCCTCCTGCACGGAGGGCCCCCTCCCCCGAGGGCACCGCGATTCCCGCATCACGCTTAGGATCCGCTCGGGCCAGCACGCCGGCGGACGCTGATTGGTCAACGCGCGGAAAATAGCCCGCCCCCGGCCTCGTACACCCCCCGAGGGCCGCTTGCGCCCTCTCCCCCCCCCCCCCCCCGGCCGTCGTTGCCCCAGAGCATACTACTCGACCCGCCCGGCACGCCGGGGCGCCCGGTCCGCGGCCCCAGCTCCTGCCCGAGGGCGGCCCGGCGAGACTCCCCACACGCCCCGGGCATGGCCCCAACCCCATGAGCTGGAATGTGTCACCTGAGACCCAGCACCCCGCCCTCGCGCCCGCCGCCCCGGCGCCAGCGCCACACCCTCTCTCAGGGTCCCGACGCGCCGCCCCGCCCCACCCGGGACGCGGGACTCGGGCAAGCAACAGGGCCGCCGGGGCGCGCCGTCACCCCTCGCGCCGACACATCAACAGCTGCGCCCCCTGGGCCGCGCTCGCCCGCTCGTGGCCCCCCCCCCCCCCCCCCCCCCCCCCCCCCCCCCCCCCCCCCCCCCCCCCCCCCCCACCGCGCCCCCCCCCCCCCCCCCCCCCCCCGCCCCCCCCCCCCCCCCCGGGCCCCCCCCCCCCCCCTGCCTCGGTCCCGGGCCAGACGCCGGCCGGCCCGCCCTCGAAGGCGTTCGCCCGCATGTCCTCCGGCGCCCGAACACCTCTGTCAAGTGTGTCGGCCCTCAGCCCCTTCTCGCCGCTTCCTGGCCCCGGATGTGGCGCCCCCCTGCGCCCGCGCCCGCGCCCGCGCCCGGCACCCGCCCGGGCGACCATGCGGCTCGGCCCGCGGATGGGGGCGCGCCACACTGTCGCCGTTGCTGCTGCCGCCGTCGCCGGTTGTCGCCGCCGCCCTCCTCCAGGGGGCATGTCGGCAAGGCCACGCACCCCGGACAAGCGCCCCTACTTCGGGGGCGCCGGACTGCCGGTGGCTCCTGTCCGCCGCCGGCTCAGCCCGGCACGCCCTTCGGCCAGGCTGGCGCGCCGGGCCCGGTCTTCACCGGTGTTGCCGCCTCCACACGCAGGGGAATGGCCCGGCCGGTGTGCCGCGCCGGGCCGGCCCTCTCAGGCGGGCGTCGAACTGCCCCGCCTACTGCGTCGTTGATTGGTCGGTGCCGGAATAATGGCCCTCCCCGCCGACCCTCTTGGACATACCCGGGCGACCGCCTCGCCGCTAGGGTTACCGTGCACCGAACACGCTGCCGTGCGTGCACACGGGCGCCCAGCCCAGTGTGGCATTAATCCGCCAAGGCGGACCACGGGTTAACCCGATTAAGGAACATCACACCGCCACCACGAGATCCACACAGCACGCCGCCACACCGCCGCCCATTTCCCCCGCCCATCCAATACGTTGCCCCCACGTCAAGAGGGACACTTTGCCACCCCCATCCGCCTCCTCGTCAAGTCCCCCCCCCC
>NW_009242977.1:129401-133964 GCF_000388065.1 Fonticula alba
GTGCTACTTCATCGGCGCCACCGATGACGCGGCCACCTCCATCCTTCGGACGTCGGTGGCCACGCCGCTCGCGTCGCACCTCCCGCACACCCTGGTGTGCGAGCGGCTCAAGAAGACCGACAGCCAGATCTGCGAGCTGTCGTACACCTCCTTCACCGGCACCGGCGGCGGCGGCGAGGGCGATGCCAATGGCACCGGCGAGGGTGGCTCCATCTCCCTCAAGGACATGACCGACGACAAGATGAAGAAGATGCGCGTGCGCGACATCCGCCGCGCCGCCGCCGCCCTCGGCGTCAAGTGTGAGGGCTGCCTCGAGAAGGGCGACTACGTCAGCGCCATCCGCGCCCAGCGCGACAAGAAGACCGAGCTCTGAGCAGGCGAGACTCCCTCCTCTCCCACGGCCGGGGGGGGGGCCCATCTCCACCCCGCGGCCCGCGGCCGGCGGCCAAGCCAAACGGGGGAGTTTGTGTCCGCATATACGCGAGACGCGGGCAACCTCCCCGCTTTGTGCTCCCCCAGCTGTCTTTCCCTGCGCGAGAAATACACCACTCCCTTGCCTCTCCCTCTCCCTCTCCCTCTCCCTCCCCCATGCCCGTGTGCTCGCGCGTGTTGCGTCTGACTCACAAGGACAGCTGTTTCCATTGCCGGCACGGAGGCCCATCACGGCCACCCCTCCCCCACACTCAGGGGGAGTTGTTTTCGGCCATCGAGCGCAGGCGGGCCTCCACGGCCAGACGCCGGCGTTCGCGCTCTTCGGGCGAGTTGGCACTCGGCCGTGCAGGGGCCGGGGCCGGGGCCGGGGCCGGAGACGGGGTGGGGCTCGGGGCCGGGCCTGGCCGCGGGGTCGGCCGCGACCCGGGCGGCTTCGCGGCGGTCGGCCGCGCCGGCGCATATCCAACGGGCTCGTCCAGGCGCTGGCCCACCAGCGGCGACCCCTGAGCACGGAGGTTGGTCCGTCGGATGCGGTCCCGGATGTCCTTGGAGGACAGGCGCCCGAGCTCGGAGCTGCGTGGCCCGGGGGCTGACCCGCCGGCCGGGCGCAGGAGCAGCGCCGACTGGATGAGATCCACATCGGCCGCCGGGGTGGTGGTGGTGGTGGTGGTGGTGGCGGCGGCGGCGGCGGCGGCGGCGGCACCCGTAGCGGAGCCTGGCCCTGGCGGCGGGGGAGCCACCGCCTGCAGGTACGACTGGCGATCCAGCGGCCCCGGAGACACGCGGCCCGCGCGCGCCCAGTCCCACCGGCCCGGGTGCCGGGCCCAGGCCCGGCAAAAGGCCGCGCGCACCTCCTCCGATGCTGCGTCCTCGAAGGGGGTCTGGCGGCGAAGGTCAGTTAGAACAGGCCGAGGACATTGGGATCGTGGGGGTCTTCCGCCTGCCCCGGGCCCCACGCGCCCTGCACCTGGCTTCGGCCGTGTGATGGGGGGGGGGGGGGAGAGGCCATGCGGGCGAAGGGCGACATGCGCAGGCGGCAGATGAAACGCACCACGCGGGCACTGGCACCGGACGCGCGGGTCATGCGCGGATCAAAGCCGACTTCCAGCAGGATGGAGCACACCTGGTGCGAGGATGAGGAGGCCGCCTCATGCAGGAGATTCTGGGAAATGGAGCCAAAAGTACACACACACACACACTCGGAGTCAGACAAAAGCCAAGGAGAGGGCAGGGGGATCCGCCAAGCCGAGGGGGGGAAAGAGGGGCCGGCACACAGCCGCCGGCCAGCACGCACCCCACCATCAGGCTCGCAGTGGGCAAGGAGGCGGTCAAGCAGGGCGGCCTGCTCCGGGGTCCGGGTCGGGGTCACTCGGGCCACGAACTCCTCGGCCGCCAGCTCCGCATCTTCGGCGGGCGCCTTGACAACCTCTATCCCGAGGGCCAGAAGCTCGGAGCGCAGGACACCGGTGGACTTGCGCGCCACTGCCCGACGCAGCCGGCGGACAATCTGCTGGACCTTGGCCAGGAGCGGATCCGCGGGGGTTTCAGCCGATGCCGGGGGCTCAGCTGTCACAGGGGCCGCCGCCACCGCCACAGGCAGAGGACCGGCGGGCTCGGGGGCAGCGGGCTCCGGTGGCGTCCGGGACACGGTCACCACCGCCAGCTCCTCCGCAATGCGCTGGAGCTCGTCCACCTTCGGCCGACTGGTGGACATCGGTACCGGGAGGATATTGTCTACCATGCCACCAGGGGAGGGGGGGAGGAGCGTGTGTCAGGAGTCAGCTTGGCGGAGGTGTGTGTGTGTGTGCGTGTGTCTGTGGGTGTGCGCGTGCGGGACCGTGCAGGCCCCCGCGAGGGCAGTCACACTGCCCCAGACGGAAGGTGCGCAGAGAGACAGGCAGGAGGGGACAAGAAAAAGAAAAAGGAAAGAGGGCGGCAACATTCGCACCAAATTGCCCGAGCAGCGAGTGCGCCATCCGTCGATAGTCCCCGAGAGCCACTAAAAAGAGGCCAACTTCCGGCTTGACCGCCGACCAGGCACTTCCCGGCCCGGTCAGGTACTGGGCCACGTCTGCGCGCCAAAGGCGCTCATTTTCACGGCGCATCTGCGCACCGGCACTCTGCGCGGCCGAGCCCTTGGCATCGTGCGCCAGCTGCGAGCCACCCTGCTTGCGCCGGGTGGTGTAACGCACAAAGGTACAGGGGGCCGGCTGCCGGGACACCGCCGGGCCGTTGAAGGCCGCCGACGCATAGCGCCCACTCTGCATCATCATCACGGCGAACCGGTGCGTCTGCGGGTCGCGCGTTGCCGCCAGGAAGGCTCGCACCAATTGCATCTCAAAGTATTGCACGGCCCCGGGCAGGCCATGGGCCTCGGCATGCGCCAGGAGGTCTGAAAAGGGGGCGGGGGGAGAAGGAGGAGGAAGAAGCCGCGCATCTTGGTCGTCAGCGACAGCAGCAGCAGCAACAGTAGCAACAGTAGCAGCAGCAACAGCAACAGCAACAGCAGCAACAGCAACAGCAGCAACAGCAACAGCAGCAACAGCAACAGCAGCAACAGCAGCAGCAGCAACAGCAGCAGCAGTAGCAGCAGCAGCAGCAGCAGCAGCAGCAGGAATAGAAGCACAAAGAAGCGCATGCCCCTCCCCATCCTCACCGAGGCACGACAATGGAGAAAGAAAAATGCAGGCCACCAGCTGACCGACACGCACCGGCATAGGAGCGGGACTTCGGCGAGAAGCGTGGCTCCACGAGGAAGCGATACAGTGTGATGTAGTGGCGGTCGCCGGGGGTGCCGTCCGGCGGGCGCACTGCCAGTGTGATTTTCGGCGACCGAAGAAGCCCCCGGAACCAGTAGTGATTGTCCCCCGGGTCGCCGTCGGCCGTGGGGACCGGCAAATTGGACGCCTGGAGCGAGGTGCGGCCGAAGTGCTCATCATCCCCGGCGGCATGGTCCTCCTCGTCCTCTTCGGCCTCCTCGTCGTCGTCCTCTTCGTCGTCGTGATCCAGCGAGGCGTCCGAGCCGTCACTATTCTCATCGGCCGAGGAGGAGGATCCCGTCATGAGGTGGTCACTCGCCGGTCCATCGGAGAGACCGTCGTCGCCGGACAGCGAGCCCCGGGGCTGCGTATCGTCTGAGGAGCGCGGCCGGCGTCAGCCATGGGGCGCACTTTGCCCGGCATGTGGGCAGATCAAAGGCACAGGGCAGTGCCGGAGGCGGGAGAGGCACAGCAGCGCGGGTAATCAGGCTGCCCGGATCGACACGCACCAGGGTTTCCCACCAAGACAGGCGCCAGGCCATGGCGCTTGCGCTGCATGTTGGCCAGGTGCACTGGGTCCCGGGAGAAGTGCATCCGCTGCTCGGCCACCGAGGAGAACTCCTCGACGCCGCACAGGAGGCACGAGAGGGCCGCCATCTCCGGGTGCCGGGGGGCAGCCGCCGGGGAGATGGCCGCCGGCGGAGCGGCCACGGGCGGGGCTCTCGTCGCCGATGAGGCCGGCGTGGGGACCTGGTCCGCGGCCAGGCGCGCTGGCAGGTGGCCGAGCTCAATGCGCTGGTCATACTCGTGGATGGTGACCAGGGAGGCGGCGTCGCGATGCGTCAACGCCGAGACCACGGCCAGGCGGTCGTGGTCGTGCATGCGTGGCGATCGCTTCGGCGGCTTGACCATCTCGAAGATCGACATCCGGAAGGTCGTCCTCGGCGGCTGTTCGAGGGGGGGAGCCATGCTGTGGTGTGTGTGTGTGTGTGTGTGTGTGTGCGCGTGTGTGTGGATGGGACCAAGGTTGGTGGCAGGGAGAGAGGGGGGAGGGGAGGGGGGAGGCGGGTGTGTTTGTCGGGGCCGAAGGCCGGATGCCAGGGCGCACGAGTGCACAGGTCGGTCCGAGCAGGTCCCCTTATGTGGTTCACGTGCGGGGGGGGGGGGGGGGCGGGGGCCGCGCAGGTCGATTCGGCAAAGGGGCTTTTGGGCGGGGGTTTTTGGGGGGGCCCCCCCCCCCCCCCCGCCGCGGCCCCTCGACGGATGGCCCCGGTCCAGCGGGCGCCCCTCCCCGGCCCAGCCGCGTTGCGTCATGCAGGCGACGGCCGGACGCAAGAGCAATGCGTGATTGGTCTCCCGGCGGGACCAATGC
>NW_009242977.1:133974-145796 GCF_000388065.1 Fonticula alba
CGCAAGAGCAATGCGTGATTGGTCTCCCGGCGGGACCAATGCTGTTTGTCTTCGAGCCTCCTCCGCCCCCCCCCCGGGTGGTTTTCCCCCCCCCCCCCCCCCCCCGCCGCCCCCCTCGCCGTGCCCGCCGCGCCCGCGTCCACGTCCGTCGTCAGGCTCCAATGGAGCGCCGGGCGCATGTGCGGAGGGAGCCGCGGTGCCCGATGGGCTACCAACGCATGGGCACATGCAGGATTGCCACTTAATCGGAATACCATCAGTCCGATCCTAAAGGCCGCAGGCGGCATTGTGTTACCCCACAACCCGCAGCGCCGCGGATCGTGGTCGGCGTCGCGGGTGGCGGGCCGCGTGCCCCGCCTCCCTCCGCCCCCCTGTGTGGTCGCCCCTCGGACCTCTGGGTCACCTGGCCTTCCCGAATCGCCTGCCTCAGCATTCCCCGACTTATGGTGCTTTCCCCCGGTCTCTGCAGGGGCAAGGGCCTGACTAGGATCCCCGCCAAAGGCCGAGCCTCCGTGCCACTGTCCAGCCAGCCACGCTTTCTATCGCACACGCGCACACGGGGCCCACCTGCCTGCCGCTGTGTCCCCCTCGCCCTCTTTCACTGGCTCTACCTGTTGGGCGCTGTCCGGCGAAAAAAAAGAGCAGCGCGTTGTTCACATGGTGATATCTATTGTGCTTGTTATGGCGCGCGGTGGCGGTAGGACGCGTGCATGCCCCTCCACCCCCCGAGGCCGGGCGTTTGCTCGCCTTGGCGGCCTGGTGCGTATATCGCAGGAAAGAGACAAGAGGGGGCATGCGCGAGAGAGGGCGGCTCCGCCCGGCCCCTAAAGCGGTGGCATCACAGGACCAGGGGTGGCTCCGCCTCCCCCCCCCCCCCCCCCACCCCCCCCCCCGCCCCCGTTTTGATGGAAAAGTGCTCGCTAGCCACGGGCCCCGGAGGGAGAGAAGCAAGGGCCGAGGGGCAACTCGTGCACCCAGCAGCCCGGGAAGTTCTGCCGAGTGGCAAGTCCCTTGGCCAGAGAAGGGCTCCGGGGAGAGCTCAGGGAACGAGGAGCATCAGCATGCTGCCTTTGCCTGTCCCCCGGCCCCCGGCAGTTGGCGGCATCGGGGGAGGGAGGGACAAGCGCGGCGATCTCCACGTCCGGCCAGTAGTGGCAGGGAGGGGGAGATGCCGTGTGCGTGTATGCGTCCGCGGCGCGCCGCATGCACCCGCATATGTGTGTGTCCCCCCCGCCTACCCCCCCCCCCCCCCCCCCCCCCCCCCCCCCCCCCCCCGCTCGTCCCCCCAGATCGCCCCTGGGATCCGGCCGAGCGTGATGGGAATCGAGATACATGGCAAGGACAGACACACACATACCCCCTGTCTCTGGGGACCGCGCCTCAAGAGAGCGGCTGAGTGGGCCCCAGGTCCAGGGCCGACACGTCGGGGTCGTGCCACAGCCAGGCCCGGGGGATGGGGGTGACCCCGTCCAGTCCGGGGCCGCTCATGAGGATGAGGGCCGACGTGTCGCCCCGAAGGATGTCCTCGCCGCGGCTGGCCGGCTCGACGGTCAGGTCGCGCCGGGGGAAGTTCCGCCAGGTGGAATGCCGAATGGGCAGCTCGGCCCGGAGCCCGGCGTCGGGGGTGCACACCGGCTGCCTGGCGCCGCCGGGGGTGGCGTCGGTGTTCCCCCCTGCCGGGGGCTGGGGGGTGGCCGCGTCGCCGCCGCCGCCGCCGCCGGGCCCGGGGGCCGACTCGCCGGGGCCGTCGTCGGTGTGGTCCTCGCCGAAGGTCGGGCCGGCTGGCGGCTTTTCGACCTTGGCATTGGAGGGGCATGCGGTGACGGCCCCGGCTCGGCCGTCCATGTAGGCCACACGCAGACGGTGCCACCCCCGGGCCAGGCCGACGGTCCAGCTGCCCCAGCCGGACCGCGTCAGGGTCCACGGGTCGGCCTCGATGCAGGAGGCCACCGGGATGCCGATGGCCGTGTCGGCCGTGTGCAGGGGCATCCACCCTTCGCGATCGGCCCGGTCGGAGTAGCCGGTCTCGGGGAAGCGCTCCAGCGGGGTGAAGATGTCCTGGTTGTTGCCGGTCCCGCCGCGGGCCACCTCGTCGATGGTCGGGTCGCCGCGGTGACGAACGGACTTGGCCCCGCCGGAGGCCGCGTCCGGGAGCTGGAACCCCGGGCTCATGCGGTACAGCCAGAGGCGGATGTGCTCGGCCGACCCGGCATCATGGGGGTTCAGCAGGGACGGGTCGAAGTGGAAGGTGTACAGCCCGGCTTGGGGGATGGCCAGCATGCCGTCCATGACATACAGCACGGCCGGGGCCTGGTCCAGCGGGAACTGCCACCGGGTGGCCAGCATGTCGAAGCGGTCCGGGATGAAGGGATTGGCGGCCTCGGGCTCGGCGCGTGGCTGCTTCGCCTGCGCCGGCGGCCGGTGGCCCTGGGGCCGGTCGTCGTCGGCCGCCGATGCGCCGGTGGCGGCCGTCATCAGCTTCTTCTTGTGCCCCTGCGGGGCCGGCGGCGGCGGCGGCGGCGGCGGCGGCGGCGGCGGGGCGCGCAGCAGGGCCGCCGCGTCCGACCGCACACTGACCCCATTGGCGGGCGGGGTGTCGAGGTCCGGCCGGGTGGTCGGCCGGATGTAGGTGTCCGGCAGGGTGATGGCCGGTGGCTGGCCCTCGCCGCCGATCCCCTGCGGCAGGGGGAGGTCCGGGTCCCGGCGACCGAGCCACCGGGTCTCCACGGCCCGGCGCAGGGCCCCGTCCAGGGGGGCCGGGCTGCTGGTGGCCCACCCGGGCCCGAGGACCAGCCCGTGCGTGGCCGGGGCCAAGGGGTCCAGGGCCGCCGCGCGGAGGAAGTCCTCCTGGTGGACCCCCTCGCCGACGAGCCGGACGCCCGGCTCGCCGAGGGTCATGATCCGGCTCTCAAAGCCAAATAGCGCCCGCGCGGCCAGGCCCTTGCGCAGGCCGGCCTTCGTGGCGTCCGACTGGATGAGCTTGGCGTCCTTCTCGCGCTGGGCCGCCTCGCGCGTCAGCGGCCCGGGGGCCGGGGCCACCTCGGCCGAGGCGGCCACAGCCATGGCGCCGTGCGGCTGCTGCGGCTGCTGCGGCTGCTGCTGCTGCTGCTCCTCATCTTCCGCTTGCTCCTCGGTCCGCCGGGCAGCCGGGCCTGTGTCCGGCCGGAGCGGGGGCATTTCCCTGTGCGCGACCAGCAGCGGGGACAGATCGGCCCCCCTGCCGGGGCCGGCCATGGCGGCAGATGCGACGGCGGCCGGGCGCCCGCGCGGCGGCGAACCCGGCGCCGCCGGCACCGGCGACCACGCCGACACCGGCACCAGATCCGGGCTCAGGAGATCGGTCAGATGGTCGAAGTCGCTTGGCTGCCGGGAGAAGCGCCCGGCGGTGCCCGGCTCCTCGGGCCCCGGGGCCCGGGCGGGACATGGCGTCGGCGTCGAGGACGGGTGCCCGGGCCGGCCGCCGCCGGCCGGCATCTTCGGCACCAGCGCCAGCCAGGGGGACGACGGGGCCGACTGGTCGCCGGCCAAGTCGGCGGCCACCGCTGCCGGTGCTGCCGCCGCCGCCGCCGCCGCCGCCGCCGCCCCCCCATGCTCGTGGGGTTCGTCGGCCAGCGCACGAGCCGACGTGCCCTGCCCCGGAGGGGGCAAGCGCCGGACCGGGGCCCGAGCATACCGCCGGGCCTGGAAGAAGGACAGGGCCTCGGGGCCGGCGCGCGTGGACGACCGGTCGGCCGGCAGGGCCAGCGAATTCCGACCCAGGGCCGACCGGCGGAAGGCCCGCGCCCGGATGATGACCGTGCGCGGCTGCAGCCGGAGCCCGGTCAGCCCGGCCGAGTAGAGCGGGCTGGTGGAGGTGGGCTCCGACCCGTCGATGGTGTAGCGGATTTCGATGTCCCCGCCATCGTCATCCTCCATGCCGGGGCCGGGGATGAAGACCGGGCCGCCGCCGGTCGGAGCGCCGGGCTCCCGGCCGAAGGCCGCCGGGCCGTAAAACAGCGCCCGGTGGGGATAGGTCGAGCTGCCGGGCGAGTCGACGTCCGGCTCGGCGTCCAGGGCCATGACCACGCGCAGGTCCCGGATGCCGGAGGCAAAGCACGTCCCGGCCACGAAGGTGGTGGAGGTGGTCGGCTGCAGGGTCTCCTCGCCGGGGTAGTCGGCCTGCCGGTCGGCCGGCATGCGGCTCCGGCCGAGATGCCAGTCGCCGCTGAGCCACACCCGCACCCGGGGCAGCGGGGTCAGCACCCCGCGCAGGGCCTCGACAGTGGTCGGCTGCAGCAGGACCTCGGCGTCCCACAGGTGGGCCATTTGCCCCAGCCACAGGGGATTGCGCCGGTCCCGGATGAAGGGCGGCTGCGGGCAGCCCAGCACCAGGCCCGTCCAGTCGGCCGACCGGTCGTCCGCGCTCCAGATGGGCTGCAGGGTGTTGGTGGCTCGGCGGTCGCGCTGCAGCGCCTCCGGCCAGGGGTTGGGGTCGGTGCCGGGCCCGGACCCGGCGGCGGGGGCCTTCTTCCGGCCACCGCCGCCGCCGCCGCCGCCGGTGGACCCGGCCGGCGGCCCGGCCGGTTCCAGCACCCGGGTCGAGGTGCCGCCGGTGTCGGCCACCCGTCGCGGCTCCTGGGTCAGCTCCAGCAGCTCGGCCCGCGACAGGGCGGCCCCCCGGCGCGTGAGCAGGCACGCCTCGGCCCGCAACTTCAGCCGGCCATCCACCAGGCTGTGGTGGCATGCGGCATCGAAGCGAGCCCGGCCGTAGCTGGCATTCGGGTCCAGCCGCAGGAGGGCTTCACGATTGTCGGCCAGCGACAGGACCGCCCGGTGCCCGGACAGGCGATCGTGCAGCGTCAGCAAGTGCGACCCGAGCAGCGAGGCGGTCGGCCCGGCGGCCGGGCCCTCGGCCCCCGGCAGCTGGGGGAAGAACTCCATCAGGAAGCGCGCGCTGTCCACCCGCCGGGCCTGCTCGTAGGCCCGGTGGTCGCCGGCATGCGACCAGGCCCGGACGAATTCCGCATCGCGCTTGGCCAGCGTGGCCACCGGCCGGGTGATGAGCCCATGCGACACGGACAGCAGCTGGGCCCGCGTGCCGAAGTCCAGCAGCTGGCGCACCCGGCCGCGGAAGCCCCGGCGGATGTCCTCCGACCGGAAGGTCCGGTGCAGGTGCGTGCGGGCCCCATCGCGCGGGGTGTACACCGACACCACCTGGCAGAGGGTCATCTCGGCGGCCTCCAGCCCGGGGGTGGTGTACCCGGCGGCGCCGCCCTTCGGCGGCAGGACAAACCCCAGCCGCAGGCGATAGGACATGTACCGGGTGCGAGCCCACCGCCGGGGGGCCGACCGGGACATCAGCATCGACGAGGGAGCGCCCTCGGTGATGGGCGTCTCCTCGACCACCATCATGGAGATGGGCTGCGTGGTGAACACCCGGACGCTGTGGCCGGCCATGCCCGGGGCGTCGAACGACACGATGACCTCATTGGGGCCGAAGCGCCGGACGCGCCACTCGGCCGCCATGCGGCTCGGGTCGCCATCCGGCACATCCTCATACCCGGTGTCGTAGGCCGGCAGGCGCTTGTACACGCGCTGCCGCGGCAGCCCGGCATCCGGCGCGTCGATGTACATGTCGTCCCACTCGTGGAAGAGACACAGGCTGTCCAGCACCCACTCGTACACGCGGGTCAGGCCGCCGCCGGGTGGCTGGCGCTCGTCCGGCCCGAGGACCCCCTGGCCAATGCGGTCGACCACGACAAAGGCGCCGGAGCTGCCGCCGCCCACCCGGCCGCCGGCCGTCGGGTCGACATTGGACTCCTGGCCGAAGTCCTTCAGGAAGAACACCTGCCGGGTGTGGGACAAATCGCGCATGATGTTGTCCTCGGACACGCGCGGCGGGGTGTCCGGCATCGGCCGGATCTGGGGCTCCGACGGGGGGATGACCTCGGGGCTGGCCGTGGCGGCGGCGGCGGCGGCGGCGGCGGCGGCGGCGGCGGCGGCCGGCGGCGGCCCGGCGCCCGGGTGCGCATGGCGCCGGGACCGGACCCCGGCGGGGGGCCCCTGCCCGGCCGGCCCCATGCCGGTCGGAGTGGCCAGGATGCGCGCGGCCCCGGTCTCCACCCGCCGGCCCAGCAGCTGGTAGAGGCTGGTGCTGTCGGCCCCGCGGCCCGAGTGGCCGAAGCCGATCTCGTAGGAATTGCGCGAGGACAGGAAGTTCAGCGTGACCGGGGTCCAGGGGGACCCCCGGCGCCAGGCGCACTCGGCCAGCTCCACGCCGGCGGTGGCGTGCGGGGCCGCGTGCCAGCGCATGTCCCGGGCACAGCTCGGCAAGCTGCCCAGGGCCGACACCAAAGCCACGGTCTTCCCGCCGGGCGTGAGCGACCGCATGGCCAGATGCCGCTCCGGCATGAAGGTCGGCCGGCGCAGCATGTCCGGCGTCACCACCGACCCCGGGGCAATCTCCGGCATGTTGGGGGTGCTTTGGATTTGGCGAATGCGCGGGCCCATGAGGATGATGGCCGGCCGGCCGCGCAGGTGCACCATGAACATGTGCTCGTCCACGCGCTCGCCATTGGTGCTGGCCCGCGGCCGGCCGATCAGCGAGGCGAAGGTGAAGTCCCGCTGGGGGTCCCAATCGCCGACGATGTTGTCCTCATTGTCCATGATGACGTCGGTCGGCGGGGGGACCGTGGACCCGGGGTCCGAGTCGTCCGTCAGCCGGCCGGCCCCCCCTCCGGGGGTGGCGGCCTCCTTGCGGGCCGCCTTCCCCCCGGACGACTTGGGCTGCTGGACCTCGTGCGTCGGCCGGGGGTAGTCCTCGGACCCCGGGCCGGAGGTCGGCAGCCACCGGTCCCGGAAGAGGAACTCCCCGGCATACGGGGCCGCGTCCGACAGGAAGTGGTCATTCAGCGCGCGGTCCAGATCGCGGCCGCTCTCGGCCACCGGCAGCCAGCCGTCAATCTTCCACGGGGGGGTCGTGCCGATGACGGCCTTCATCGAGGGGCCGAGATCGGCTTGCGGGTCCCTGCCCTTGTTAGAGCGGACTGGCTCCGGCAGGCGCCGGCGCGCCTCGGCATCCTGGAAGTCCAGCGGCAGCAGGTGCATGTGCAATCTGCCGACCACGCTCCGGGCCACGGCCTTCTCCGGGAATTGGCGGAAAACCTCCGGCGTGGTGCTCAGCGCACAGCCCAGGGCCATGGGGATCGGGTCGGCCAGTGTCGAGCCCAGGGGGACCGGGTACCGGACGGGCAGGTTGTTCTTCAGATCCTCCTCCTCCGGGTCCACCGGGGGGGTGTCGTCATCGCCATCGCCCGGGTCCGGGGTCTCGGGGTCGGTGCCGGGATTCGGCCCCTCGGGCTCGGTCTCGCCGCCGCCATCTCCTTGACCGGGGTCGGTGCCGGGGTCGGTGCCGGGGTCAGGCTTGGTGCCGGGGTCGGTGCCGGGGTCAGGCTTGGTGCCGGGGTCGGTGCCGGGGTCAGGCTTGGTGCCGGGATCGAGTTCACCGCCGGAATCGGGCTTGGTGCCCGGATCGGGATCGGGCTCAGGCACAGTGCCAGGATCGGGCCCCGGATCGGGCTCAGGCACAGTGCCAGGATCAGGACCGGGATCAGGACTGGGATCAGGACCGGGATCAGGACCGGGATCAGGACCGGGATCAGGTCCCGGATCAGGACCCGGATCAGGTCCCGGATCAGGTCCCGGGCCCGGACTCGGCTGCTCGGGCTCAGTGTCCCCACCAGTATCGACGTCGCCTCCGCCGGTGCCCGGCTCGAGCCCGGGCTCGGTGTTCTTCTTCTTGCGCTCCTTGCGGCCCTCGTTGCCGGTTTCCGGCTCCAGGACCTCGGGGAGGGGATTGATCTTTTTGCGGACCTTGTCCGGGTTGCGAGTCTTCTTGCCGGTCAGCGCCTGGACCTCGTCCGCGGCCGAGGACAGCCCCCCGGCCGCGTCCGCCATGGCCAGGGCGCCGACCGTGCCGGTTGCTGGCGGCCGGGCACCCAGGAAGCCGAGCATGCGCTGAACCAGGGCCGGCGGCGCGCCGGTGGTGGCCGGTGGCGGGGGACACGCGCGGTTCCGCCGCGGCACGCCCGGCCCCACAGCCGTCAAGGCAGCCGGCACACCCAGCCCGGCGGGGTCCTCACCATCGAGCAGCATGCCCCGGCGAATGCCCCGCCCCCCGGCCGCGGCCGCGGCCGCTGCCTCATGGTAGCCGAGGAGCTCGCGATCGCGCTGGCGCCGGAGCCTCGGGCACATCCACCGGGAGCTGGCGCGCCGGGGCTCCCGGGAGGCCCCGCCGGCCGAGGCCTCGGCCACCGCGGGCGCCAGCACACAGGCGGCCGCCTCGTGGCCCTGCTCATCCGGCAGGACGGTCAGGCGCCCCTCGCCGGTCCACTCCTCCCGGGCCAGGTGCTCGGGGGCCGGGTCTTCGTCGGTGGTGTGCTGGTCGTGGCCCGGGGCCGGGTCCGCCGGGAGGACATGCTCCCGGACCCAGCGCCGATACTCCGGATTCAGCTCCAGCCACACGCGGGCCTCCTCCAGGAGCTCCTGCGTGACGCGCACATAGTCCGGCCGCTTGAGGCTGTACGGCGAGACGATGGTCTGCGGGACCAGGTAGTAGCGCTGGCGCCACTCGACCTCGCGGGCGATGCCCTCGCGCCCGGGGCGGGGCATGTCGGCAATCATGTTGCGCAGGTCCACGCATATTTGCTGCACCGACAGCAGCACCGTGGCATCCACATGGGGGCCCCCGACGCCGGGACCGCCGCCGGCGTCGGCGAAGCACACCTCGCCGATGAAGGCCGAGTGCAGGCAGCGCGCCTGGCCGCTGGTGTTGCCGGCCCGGTGGCTGAAGCCATCCTGCTTGATGCGCCGAAGCAGGGAGCTGGTGTAGGCCAGCCGGCGGATGGACTCCACCTGGAGCCAGGCCGGCGCCGCGGCGCCGCGCTGCTGCGGATCCAACGGCCCGTCGGCCGTCACGCCGCCCAGGTCATCGCCCTCGTACAGGTCGTCCACCGGCTCGCCGGCGCCGAACCCATGGGGCACGGCCGCCGGCGGGGCGTCCGCAATGCCGATGGGCCCGGCGTCGGCGGCCGTGATGCGTGCCAGCTGGCCGGCCCCGGCGGCCTGGGCCTCCGGCTGCGGGGGGTATGGCCGCTGCCGGGGCGGCCGGATGAAGCTGGCATCCCGGCCACAGGGACACCAGAAGGTGCACCGGCGGCCATCATCCCCAAAGGGACACACCTTCGGCGGGGGCTCCGGGGCCGTGGGCCACGGGTCCCCCTCGGCCGGCGTGGCATCGGCCCGGGCCGCGGCGGCCCCCTGCCCGGGCACCACCACCCTCGGCAGCCGGTCGCCGGCGGCATGGTCCTGCGTGCCGATGAGGAAGTCCCGCGGGGGCCGGACAAACCACCCGACCAGGGCCGGGTGGCTCAGGGAAAAGAGCCACAACCGGCGAATGAGATTCCCCAGGTACAGGTTGTCCATGGCCTCGTGGGCATGGTCATTCCACTCGAGCGGGGCGCCGTCCAAATTCAGCCGGCCCGTGGTCCAGAGGGCCATCCAGTGGCGGCGGGCTTCGCGAATGGCCCAGCGCCCGATGCGCAGCTCGTCGAACATCAGCCCGACCATGGTCAGCGAGGCCAGGGCCGCGGACCGGTGGTTGGCGGCCGTCTGGCGCATTTGCATGACCGTCACGCCGACCAGCTCCTCCAGGGCCGTGATCATGGCCAGGGTCAGGGCCTCGGCCGGCAGCTGGGCCTCCGGCTCCGGCCGGACGGCCGCAATGCGCGTCAGCTCCCCGAGGAAGCCCAGCAGCATGCTCAGGGTGCAGGTGATGAAGTAGAACCGCGGGTTGGTGGCCGTCCGGGTGGCCTGGGCCGGCATGCGGGTGGCCCAGTCGACCGTGATGTCGGCCCATGCCTGGAGCAGGGCCCGGTCGGCGGCCGCCTGGCCACCGAGCACCCCGGACAGGGCCTTGGTCTCGTAGGCCCGGAGCAGCGGCCCGGCCGCGTAATTCAGCGTCACCACCGCCCGCGAGAAGGCCATGTCCTCCTCGGCGCTGGGCACGCTGGAGGGGACGGTGTTGGCCGGGGGCTGGACCCCGGCCGACCCGGCCAGCGGCACGGCGCACCAGTTCCACCGGCCGCGCGGGCCCATGCGCGCGCGAGTCACCCCGCCGATTTTCCGCGCTGCCCGGTCGGCTCCCGGCTGGGCCAGCCCCCCATGGTCGCAAGTGACCACGTCATCCTGCAGCAGGCGCAGCACATCGCGCCGGATGCATGAGGCCACCTCGCTGGCCCAGCGGGCCTGGTTCAGGATCCACAATGGCTCGGGCTCATCCTCGCGTGGCCACCGGGCTGGCGGGTCGTCCACCGACGGCTCCGGCGTGGTGGTGGGCGGCTCGGTCGGCGTCGGCACGGTGCTGGTGGGGGGCGGCTGGATGGGGGCGGTCGGCCCGCCCGGGGGGGTGCTGCCGGCCGGCAGCGGCGGCGCATGGCTCCCATCATACCGGAAGGGCAGCTGGTGGTAGTTGAAGTTGTTGCGCAGCCGGCGGAAGATCAGGTCCCGGAAGGTAGTGGCTGCCAGGGCCGGGTCCCCGGAGGCCAGGGACTGGTGCAGCAGGCGGATCTGCGGGCTGGCGTTGGGCCGCGGCGGGGCCACCGCCGCACGCAGCCGGTCCGCCGTGAACTGGCCCAGCTTCTCCGGGTCCATGGCTGGGGCGCGGGCCCGGGGGGGGCAGGCAGTGCGTGTCAGTGGCGAGGGAGGCGGGGGGGGGGGGGGGGGGGGGGGGGGGGGGGGGGGGGGCTTCGTGTTCCGGCTGTTTGCCGGGCTCCGGGCATATGCGCTTTCCCCCGCCCCCGTGTGCGTGCGCATGTCCCTCGCCCACCTTCTCCGGCGCCCTCACTCGCCTTCCTCCATCCTTCCCGTGCACTCTTCTCGCATCAGTGGGTCTTTCTCCTGCCTGCTCAAATCGATGGGCAGGGAGAGGGCGCGTGGATGCTGAATGGTCCCTTGCTTTCGGGCGTGGCCAGGCGTGCCAGCACACCGGGACGCGCTCGCGCGCAAGCGAACAGACAGCCGCACAAGCATCGACAGCCGCACAGGGATCGACAGCCACCAACGGCCATAGACAGGCGCGGACACCGGGCCCCGGGCGATCTTGGCCGGGGTCCGCTGGTCCAGGCACCAACCCATTACCCACAAGTAGTTTGTTTGACCCGGATTCATGCGTACTCGGTGGTCCGAAAAGGCGGGCGCCCGGTCGAGCAACGACTTCGAGTCTTCGCCGGGGTGGGACAGCGGCAGGGCCAAAGGCACAGGGTCACAAGGCAGCAGGCGAGCAAATGCAAAGGACAATGGAGGCGGGGAAAGGGGAGGCGGTGGGAGGGAGTTGGACTGGCGCACGGCAAGGCGGACCGGCACCCAGGGACTGCCTATTATAGTGGTGGTGCCCCCCCCCCCCCTCTTCCCCGCTCCTTGCCCTGCATCGCCGGGGTCCTGCCAGCACGCGTTTGCTCACGGGCGCGTTTGCTCACCGGCACGTTTGCTCACAGGCACGTTGGCCGCCAGAGCGGTCAGGCCGCCGCCCCAGACGCGGCGCAGAGGCACGACAAGGCGACGCACGCGGGCGGCAGCCCTCCCCCGCCCCCGCTCCCGCCCCATGCCTTGGGCTTCCTCGCGGCCGGACGACCGCCCGACACCGGCCGGCGCTGGCATGCCTGGCAGGCGCGCCAAGGCCGTGGCATCCCAACGAATGATATTGCCCATGGGCGCCAGCGCCGCTCATCAAGCCCCCTCGCGCCCCCCCCCCCTCCTTTTGAGCGTCCGAGGCTGGGGCGAAGCCG
>NW_009242977.1:145977-147386 GCF_000388065.1 Fonticula alba
CCCCCCCCGCGGGAGACAAGGCATTGCGCAGGTGCGCCCGACGGTTTAGGCTGGCCTACGCCCAGGGCTTCTCCTTCTCCGCCCCCGGCCTTTGTCTCGCACGCCAAAGGGGTCGAAGGCAAGCTGGCCGGAATGAGCCGCGCGAGTGGCCCCGGCGAAGCTCGCCTCCGGGGCCCGGAGCCTGGCTGGGCAAAATCCCCCGCCATCGTCCCGAGACTTAATCGTCCCCAAGCAGAAGAGCAAGTGCCGCGCAGGCTGGCGACCGCGCCGGGACAACACCCAAATGCACCCCCTCGGGTAGCAGGAGGGCGGCCAAGGGAGGCGGCAGGGGGGTCGGGGAGGAGGAGCCGAGACATTCCGCGTGAGAGCGCAGCAGAGAGCGAGCGAAGGAGCCGCCATAGGCCAAGCGCCCCGGCCGGTCGGGGGGAAGGCAAGACACAGCCCGCGGGCCAGGAGAGGTGGCGCCGTTCGGGCGAATCCTTGGCGCTTCATGGGAGGCGCGCTCGAGGCCATCGCGCGTGCCCTGGCGACGCTCGATGCCATGTCCGTGTCCCCCTCTACCCCGGCCCCCGGGTCCGTGGAGCTCGGCTGCCCCGATGGCCTCGAGGTATTGCCCGGCGCCAGGGCACGGGCGGCACGGTCGTCGGCCCGGGGCCGAGACGATGCCCGGCCAGGCGCCGGCGCCGGCACCCCCCGAGAGCGCGCCCTCGCGGGCTTCGGCACCGGGGGCGCCGGAACTGCACTCGACCCGATGCGAGCAGACCAACGGCAAACCCCCTCCCTCGCTGGTCCGGGTGCCGGGGCCGGAGGGCTGCAGCCCGGCCGCCAGCCCCTCGCGGCCTGGGCCTCGACCGTGGACGCAAGACGGCGAGGCTCCCCGGCTGCGCCCGGGGCCCGCATGGCCAGCAGCAGGTCATGGTTAACACTGGGGCCCGGTCTCGAGGAAAATATCTCCGCCGCCGGGCCCGGCCGATGAGTGGCCCTCTAGCCGGCCAGGACTCACGCCCGGCGCATGGTGCTTCGCGCCCATCCCACAAGGGGCGGGCGGGCCCGGAGGCGTCCGTCCACCGTCCGCGGGGGAGGGCGGGGGGGGGCCGAGGGAAAACGGCCCGCAATTCGCGGGGTGAGCCCAGGAAAACGGGGTCAGAACAAACACACCCACTCCCACAGGTGCGCGACGGGGGGGCCGCTTCATTTGCGCACCCATTCGCACCTTCGCCAGGTGGGGGGGGGAGATCGGAAGAGCACACGTCCGCGGGGGAGGGCGGGGGGGGGCCGAGGGAAAACGGCCCGCAATTCGCGGGGTGAGCCCAGGAAAACGGGGTCAGAACAAACACACCCACTCCCACAGGTGCGCGACGGGGGGGCCGCTTCATTTGCGCACCCATTCGCACCTTCGCCAGGTGGGG
>NW_009242977.1:150886-151984 GCF_000388065.1 Fonticula alba
GGGGGGCTCCATGCCCCGGGACCGGCCATCGTGCATGCTCACCGAGGCCGGAATGCGCACATGTGTCCGGGCGCACAGGCGCGTCCGTGTGTGTTGAGACCTCCCCCCGCCCCATTCACCCAGGCATGATGCATCGACATTTGCAGCCAGCTCCCGGGGCGGCAGCGATCTGGGGGAAGGGCCGGGAACGTTTGTCCCGAAATGGGACCCATGCTTGGCGGGGCGCGGGCAGGGTCGGGCGCTGGAGCGACGAGACATGCATATTTGTGTGCTCCCCTGTCGGCCCCCCCCCCCCCCCCCCCCCCCCGGTGCCCGCGTCGGTGCGGGGCCCGACACCGGGGCGCGGGATCGGCGCATGAATCGTGGGCTAGTCGGGGTCTCGTGACTCCCCTCACATCACGGGCGCGCACGTGCGATGTGTTAACCTCCCTCGACAGTCCCATTGTGGGCTTGAGCGGCCCGCGCGTCCCGATCTCCCCGGGGGGGGGGGGGGGGGGCGGCGGGCAGCACGCGCGGCTACATGGGGCTGCATGGCCCGGGGCCCCGTGGCGCAGGGGGCTCTGCGGCGAATGGCCACACACACTCACACACTCACACACTCACACACTCACACACTCACACACTCACACACACACACACACACACATACATACATACATACATACATACATACATACATACATACATACATACATGCGCGCGCATGCGCGGATCAACTTGTCACGTCCCGCGTCCGCTTACCCCTGCCGCCCTGAGCCTCGACTGGCCATAGTTGAAGAAAAGAAGGGCGGGCGGGCGCCCCGGCCGTCGAGGGGCAATGCCCTGCGATGCTGGCATTGGGTGGCGGGAGTGGGCGTGGCCTTCCTCGCGCTGGGGCCCACCTGTGTCGCCTGTGCGCGATCTGCTCAGAAAAAAAAACCCATCCCTCCGCCGGCCGCGCCGGCCTGGGACTGCCGTCGCAAGCCGCCGAGCGCTGGCTGGCCTCCGGCATCGAGAGATTCCAGGGGCCATGCAGCCGATTCCGTCGACTGGCGGGCGAACCGCGGTCGCCTGGAGGCGAGCAGCTGCTCCGCGCGATACGATCCAGCGTGCTTCGGG
>NW_009242977.1:152159-153930 GCF_000388065.1 Fonticula alba
GCGGCCTACAGACCCCCCTGGCGCCTGGATGTCCTGCCCTTGGCCCTGTCCGATGGCCCAAACCCATGATAGGTCAGGCATGTGTATGTGCATATGTATGCAGACGCCTGCACAGGCGGGGGCGGGGGCGGGGGCCTGGCGGGGCTGCACCCATTGTTAACCACACGCTGCCCCGGGCCATGCACAGGCGCCGGGCCTTGCGTTGCCTGAGAGGGGGCGAGAAAAGAATAATGTGTGCAAGAGCGAGAGAGCGAGAGGGAGCGCGCGCGCGCGCGCACGCACGCGTCAGTCGGCGCACCGTAACTTGGCTCAGGGGGCCCGGGCAGGGGTGTCGCTGGGCCGCAGAGAGGGCCCCCGGCCCGTCCTCTCGCCGCCCCCCCCCCCCCCCCCCCCCCCCCCCCCCGGAGACGCGGCTGGCGTGCACCAGCGTAGGATCAGGGGAAATACAGCCCCACCGGCCGCGCCCTGTGCGGGTAGGCTGTGTGCGCCTGCTTGCCTGCAAATGCGCCCGGGTCCCGCGCGGCATGGGCCAGGTCCGCGAGCAGCCGATGAGATCCCCCGGCGGCGCGTCAGGCCATTCCTGCAGGTCGGTCACCGCGTCGCCGGGCGGTATGGTCCCGACCCGGCGCGGCGGGGGCGCGAGGAGGGGGCGAGGGGACGGGCCTCGCATCCCCCAGGCAGCGACAGAAGGCGAGCCGGGGGAGGGGCGAGGCCCGTGAGGGGCCTCACGGCACGGCCGACACCCCGGCGACTCCGCCCCCGCCCCCTCCTCCGCTTGTTGTGGCCTTTCCACGACGAGCCAGGCCGGCGAGATCGGCAACTCAGCCCAGGTCCCACCGGACCGGGCCGCCGCATCGGCAACCCTTGACTTGATTGGAAAACCCTAGGCCTGCCGGGCACGATAAAAATATGTCCCCCCCCCCTTATTTTCGTCCGCCCATTCCCCGGTGCCAAGGCAGGTGCGCCGCCTCTCTCGCCCCGGGGAAACCGTGCTTGCCGTGTGGTGTATTTTTTTTTTATCCCCCAGAACGGGGGGCATCCGGGACGGACGCCGGCCGCGAGCCGGAGGGGCAAGCCCACCCGCCCCATCCCCGGGGACCACCCACCCCCAGCGGCCCCCGGTGCCGATTGGGCCTTTCGGGACCCGGCCCCAGGCCCGGCTGCCAGCCCAGGGCGGATCCCGGCGCGATCGCGCCCGGCTCCCTCCACTTGCCTGGTCCCCCGCCGCCCGAGACCCAGCATCGCCCGATCGGGCCGCGGTACACACACACACACCACACACGTACATGAGCCCGGACCGGGCTTGCCCCAATCGCGACCGCCGCCGCCTCCACCACCACCGCCGTGACCACCGCCGCCGCGGGCGCCCACCACCCCCAGGCAGCAGCCATCTCCAGCAGACACAATATGCTGGCCGCGGCCACGGTCGCCGCAAACAAGCCAAACGCCGCCCGGAAGCCGGTTGCTCGGCCGAACGCCTATTCTCGCCCACAGGGGGGTGGGTGGGGCCCAGTTGCGGGCCCACCACACAACCCCCCCCCTGCGCTCCCGGCGCGCCCCAATCCGCACCGGCACCGGTCGATCTCCGCGCCTGCCCCGCTCAGGCCCTCCCGCGCTCGGGCGAGCCCCCGCCCCCCGCCGTACAGGCGCGCTCAGGCCCCTCGCTAAAGAGCCTGCCCCGCGACGGTGTCACAGCCCCCGGCGCTGGGCAGTAGAGCTTACCCCCACCTCTCTCCGCTCCGCCCCTTCCACTCTTCCCCTCCACTTCTCT
>NW_009242977.1:154064-157557 GCF_000388065.1 Fonticula alba
CCCCCCCCCCACCCCCCTCCCGGCGCCCCGGCACCATGGCGACCCCTCCGTCTCCCTCGGGCGCGCTGCTCGACTCGTCGACCTATGCCGCCGAGCTGAAGGCCTCCATCCGGGGCATGTTCCCCGATGTGGACCCGGAAGTGGTGGACTCTGTGTGTGACACCTTCCTGCAGGGGGTGGATGTGTTGAATTCGCGCGGCGGTGGGACTGGCATCATCAATTCCATTGTCGACTCGCTGCTGGGGATCTCGCCGGGGGCGCTGGACTTGGACCCGACGCCGGCGCCGCCGGTGACCCCGGCCGCCGGGCCGACCTCCTCGTCCCAGCCCATCCGGCAAGCCGGCTCGGCGGCGGCTGCCGGCTCGGCCGGCGCACCTGCCGGGGCATTCATCTTCGGCACATCCCCCTCCTCCGAGGCTCTTCGCAGCCTGCCAAGCTCGCTGTCCTCCCTGCGCGATACCATCGAGATCCGGTCGCGGTCGCTTTCCTCGCGCGCGGTGGCCGCCCTGAATGAGGCCGGCAGCAAGCTGGCCGCCGTGGCGACGGTCTCCGCCGCGGCCGCGGCCCCCACCCCCGCCTCACCGACAGCCACCTCCACCATGGCCTCGGCGGCGGCCGGGGGGCTCGGCTCGGGGGCTTCCGGGTCCCCCTCGCCCGGCGGGCCTCGAGCCCCGATGACCGCTCGCGATCGCCTGCACTCCATCACCTCGCCCCTGACCGGGTCCCTGCAGCAGGCGCTCTTCCAATTGAACTTGGTCTCCTCGCCGCCGGCCGGCAGCCAGCCAGGCGCCTCGGGCCCGGGCTCTTCGCCGGTGGCTGTCAGCACGCCCGGGGCCCCTGGCCCCCTGGCGCAAGATCCCCCGGCGTCGCAGGACTCCAGCTCGCCGGAGGAGCTGCTCCTCCCGCTGGACGAGCCGGAGGCATCGACGCCAGTGGTCCCGGCTACCCGGCCGGTCGCCAGCCCCCCCTCCTCGGAGTACATGCGCCTGCTCACGGAATTTGACCCGCTCTCGGCCAGTCAGGACGCCCTGACGGGGCCGAACGCTCCAGCTGCCCCGGCCCCGGCCCCGGTCCTGGTTGGCGGCTTTTCGGCCATCTCCCCGCCGGTCGGCGTTGATACCGAGACGTTCTCCTTCTTCGGGGGGTTTGTGTCGATGCCGCTGCTCAGCTCGAGCGATGATGATCTGGTGACGGCCACCGCTCCGCCGGTCGGCCTCGCCATCAACACGGCCATGCCGCCGGCGGATCTGACCGGCGTGGCGGCCTTCCGCCAGGCCTCCTCGCCGGATGAGCTGACCCAGGTGTGTCTTGCTGCGTGGCTGTGATTCCCCGGCCTGCTGGCCATCTGCGCTTGGCCGCTTGGCCGCCTGCCCGTGGTTCCAGCTCCCTCCCTCTCCCCCCCCCCTCCCCCTTTTCTAACCCCTCCCCACCGGCGGCAGACATCCGATCTGGCCACCTTGTCGCCAATGCTGGCCTCCACCGTGGCCGAAGCCAGCATCGCCCAGGACCCGGAGCCCGGCGCCATGAACTCCGAGGAGGTGACCTTCGGCCCGGTGTCGGAGGATTTGCTGGTCAATCCGATCCGCTTCAGCCGGGCCACCGACATGGTCAGGCGCTTCCAGAAGGACATCGTCCACCACTCGTCCCGGATTAAGGCCCTGGCCGAGGACATTGCCACCCTCCGGCGGAATTACGACAAGGAGTGGGTCCGCCTTCAGCGGGCCGGCCTGGTGGCCTTCCAGGGCCCCACCTTCCGGGAGTTCCTCAGCGCCAGCGTCAAGGTCATCCAGTGCCGGCAGAAGTTGTGCGTTGGCCCGGGCCCTGGTCGCCGGCCGGGGCTTTCTTGCGGACCTGCCTGCCTGCCTGCCTGCCGGGCTCCCCCGTGTCTGCGTACCCGACTGACCTGCCTTCGCCTCCCGATGTCGTGGCCGCCGTCGTCGCCATCATGGGCCGTCCCCATGCTTGCCGCTGTGGCTTTGCCGTCCGGGTTTGTGTCCGCTGCCGCCCTTCCCCCCCCCCCCCCCCTGCTGAAAGCCATTCCATCATCTCGTACCACCTGCAAATCCACCTGAGCCGGGTGCAGGAGGGCCTGGAGGCCGCCGAATTTGCCTTTACCCGTGGTGCGATTCCCAGCCTGGTGGCTCCCAGCTACGCCGGGATCACCACCCAGGAGCTGATCAGCATGAACCCCTGTCGGGACGAGCTGCGCGCGCTGCTCCGCCGGCAGAAGGTACCTACCGCGGCTGGCCCGCCACTTTCGCGCCCCCCGCACCCATCTCGCCTGCCGTCAGCTGCAGCCCGGCCAGCGGTCATCCGCCCCTAACACGCACACACACACACACACGCGCGCGCGCTTCCTCCCCCCCTTCTTTCTTTCCCTCTCCCCCCGATCATCTCATCCTGCTCGCATTTCTGTCCCAGGCTGCTGAGAAGGCCAAGGCGGATGCCCAGGAGCGATATGACAACGTGTGTAAGGCCATGAAGTCCAATGCCAAACACAATCAGCTTCTGTCTGCCATCCTGGAGGATGTACGTGTCCCATGCTGCTGTTGGGGAAGAGAGGGGGGGGGCCTTCTTCCCTGGCCCTCCCCCCGGCCCATGGCTTCCCGGGCCTGTGCCAGGCCCATCTTTTTCTCCTGGTCGCTCCGGCTTTTACTGACAGGGCTCGCCCTCCTGCCCGCCCCCCTCTCCCGCGTGCAGTCCATCGAGTCGCGCTCGTCCTATGAGCACGACATCAACGGCACCATGCTTGAGCTGTTCGCGCGCATCGTCGCCAGCATGGAGTCCCCACTCGGTGCGCCTTCACCATGCATCGACCGGCATGCTGCTCCCCCTTTGCCCCTGCTGACATCGATGTTTGTCCCTCCCCAGGCCGGCACTACAACCAAAACATCGAGGCCCTTGCGCAGGATGCCGGCTCCTCGATCGACTCGATGGAGGTCATCAACTTCATGGACGTATGTCAACACCTCCGTGTGGGGGGGGGGGCGAGGGGAGGCGGGGGGGAGGGGAGGAACAGACACTCTTAGTCCTCTGGGAATCACTCCTCCCTGCCGGCCGCCAGCACCTCAAGACTCTGCCCTTTGCACAACATCCTCTGACCATGTCCCCCTCCTGTGACACCTACTGCTCCCTCTTCAGAACTTCACCATCTCCCTTGCGCGATACTTCAACCTCATCCAACCGGCGGAAGCCGACGATGCGTATGCCCTGATGATGGACCCGAGTGGGGGCCATGTCATCTGGCACCTGCGTCTGCTGATCGACCGGCTCGTGCATCGCGAGCTGCACTTGCCCCTGTGGCACAATGTGCGTGCTTCTATGCGCGTGCACACACACACACACACACACACACACACACACACACACACACACACACACACACACACACACACACGCGCGCGCGCGCGCGCGCCCACACGCCCACACGCATGTCCTGCCTGTGTTTTTGATTTCCTCTCGGCCTCACATCGCTGACCATGCTGTGCCCCCC
>NW_009242977.1:158209-159079 GCF_000388065.1 Fonticula alba
CCCCCCCTGCCTCCCCCCTGCCTCCCCCCTGCCTCCCTTCCCTGCCCCGCCCGCGCGTCGCATGTAGTCCCCCATCCAGATTCTCCTCTGTCTGGAGAACATCAGCGAAGAGATCGCCCGCGCGGCCGCGCTTGTGCGATCTCGCCCCCGGATGTCGCCGGCACTAGAGCCCGCCGGGCCCCCCTCGCCGAAGTCGGGTTCCTTCAACTCCGGCAGCACCTCCTCCGACGTCTCGGACACTTCGATCTTCGGATCAAGCTCCTCCAGCACGGACTCTTCCCTGTCTGCCGGGCATCGGTCGGGCGACCAGCCGTCCTCCCTGCTCTCAACGCGCTCCATCAGCGAGGAGGAGCAGCACCACCCGCCGGCCGGAGGGCCGGTGGGCTCCCCGGCACACGCGATTGCCACCCAGCCCACGCTGTCTTCGACCGGCAGCCCCCTGGCCGAGGATCTGGACCGGCCGATTTCCACTCCGGCCGGGCCCCCGGCAGTGGGTCCCCGGTCGACAGTCTCCTCCGACAACGGCGAGCACTACTCAGATGGCGAGGCCAGCTCCGGGGGGGAGAGCTCGCGCTTCAACACCGATGACGAGGCGAACATCGTGACCGCCGACCAGCTCATGCCGCTGACAACCTACTGCATCATCAAGGCGCGCCTCTTCAACCCCTTCCAGCTCATCAACTTCCTCACGGAAAACACCCCGCCGCCCTTCTTCCACGGGAAGACCGGCTACGCGCTGGCCACCTTCGAGAGTGCGTGCCACATGCCCATTGTCCCCGGTGACGATCACACGCGCGAGCAACAACAAACAACAGCTGCTGACTGCCTGGCCAAATGGCTGCCCTCTTGCTCCCTCCCCCGCCCTCCCCC
>NW_009242977.1:159284-160383 GCF_000388065.1 Fonticula alba
CCCCCCCCCTCCCCCCGCCCTCTCTCTCATCCTATGCATTCGCATGGACAGCCTCTGTGCGGGACATTTTGTTCAACCTCTCGCCCAACTGCGGGCTTAACTCCCGGCCGACGGTGCAACAGCTAGCCCAGAGCCTGATGGACTCGCACCCGGCCTCCGGCGGTGCTGCCGGCACCGGCCACAGCCTGATCGACTCGCCGCCCGACTCACCGGTTCGCGCGTCGCTCCGGCTCTTCAGTTCAGACAGCGACACGTCCGATGGGTCTTCCTTCCCGTTTGGCTCATCCTCCGAGGGGTTTTCCTCGTCGAGCGACGCGTCGGATTGCTCGCCCTCGCCGGGCCCGGGTCGGGGTGCCCCGCTGGCCGGCCTAGCGCCGGTCATCCCCTCGGCTGGCCGGCTGCCCGAGGACCTCCGCGACTTGGTGCTGGTGCCGGATGCGGAGATCCAGGCGCAGGCGCAAGCGCAGGAGCAGCAGCAGGAGCAGCAGCAGCCGGAAGGGCCTCCCCCGGCTGCGGGCCCCGGTCCACACTCGCCGTCGCTCGTGACCAAGCTTTTTACCGAGGAGCTCCCTCTGTCGCCGAAGCACCATGCCCCAAGCACTGTCCAGTCGCATAAGGACCTCGCAGGCGAGGCGATCCTGGCCTCATCAGCTGACAGTGGTGGCGGCCGGATCGCTGCCAGCGCCGCCGGGGCCAGCCGCTCCCCGCTCGGCCTCGAGTCGTCGGCCTCTCCCTCGACCGAGGCTCTGACAGACGCCGACTCCAAGTCACATCTGCTGGCCTAGCGCAGGCCACCGTCCGGACGCCCGGTCACCCCCCCCCCCCCCCCCCGCCCACCCCTCTTCAAGAAGGAGGAGGGGATGTAAATACACCTGTCACCACCACCACCGACTGCGCCGTTGTTGGCAATGTGCCAGCGCCAAACAAAAAAGCCACACACGGAATGGGTGGGTGGATGACGAGAAAAGGGCATCCAGTGAGGCATGGTAGGGAGGAAAATAAAACACCATCGGGAGGGGCAAAAGGGCCAAAGCAGATGTCTAATATCACTGGTGTGGGAGTCCGGCCGGATGCACGCGCGCGCGCACACACACACACA
>NW_009242977.1:162393-167047 GCF_000388065.1 Fonticula alba
GCGGCCGCCACGGCCCGGGTCGCGCCAACTGCGGCCGGGGAGGGCGCCGGATGCTTCGAGGTCCACGGCATCCCCGGCGCCGCGGTGGCACGTGCCAGGTGTCAGATCCCCACCCATGACCGCGGGTGCCGGTGGGGGGGGGTAGGCAACCGTTGGAACGTGCTCCCTTCCTCGTGGGACCGCCCCTCGCGGGGGCGCGCACGCCCCTTTGCTCGGCGTCCGAGCCTGGGGGCCGCACCAAACTGCCAGGTCAAGGGGCCGGCTTCCCGCCGCTCCGGCCCCTGAGCCTCTCTTCGCCCCTCGTTCTAATGGCAGCGCGATCCTCGCATCTCACAGCCAAGAGTCAGATCCCTCGACCGGGCCGGGGCCTGCCCGGCAGCGGGGGACGCCCTCCCCGCTATGAAGAGCAGGCCAGCCCCCACCGCAGGCAAGGCAGGCCATAGCCCTCCCCTCATCGCCCCGTGTTGACGCGCCTCATCTTGCCTGGCGTCACCCTTCTCTCCCCCTCTCTCTCTCTCTCTCTCTCTCTCTCTTTCAGTCATGAAGTGCATTTTGCAGCGGGTCACCGCCGCCAGCGTCACCGGTGCGTCGGATTCCTGCATTTCATCCTACCTGGCACACTGCGGCCTGACAGCGCATCCTGCCCCGCACGCTCGCCCCCGCGCCCCCCTCCCCCTCCCCTTCCGCCGTCGCGGCTCGCAGTCGATGGTGCCATCGTCGGGGCCATCAAGGAGGGCGTCATGGTTCTGATCGGCCTGCACCACGAGGACAAGGACGCCGACCTGGACTACATGTGCGTCTGCCGGCCGGCTGCTCACCAGCCGTATCCGCCCCCCCCCCCCCCCCCCCCCCCCCCTCCCCCCTGACCACCCCCTGACCACTGACACGGATATACACCACCCCATGTGCGGGGACCGCCCAATAGCGTCTCGAAGATCCTCACCACGCGCGTGTTCGACGGCGAGGCCACCGACACCGCGCCAGGCAAGCCCTGGGCCCGGAGCGTCACCGACGCCGGGTATGGTGTCCTTTCCGGTGCGCGGCCCCACCATGCCTGCTGCCGGGGCCCGGCACACCCGCCCTCTGTCTGCTCGGGGTCTTGTCCCTCTCTCTCTCTCTCTCGCCCTCTCGCTCTCTCTCCCTTTGCCCCTCCCCTCGGCATCTTCCCTGACCATTCCTCCGTCCGCTCTCTCGCCTAGTCTCCCAGTTCACCCTGAACTGCCGGATGAAGGGCACCCGGCCGGACTTCCACCATGCCATGTCCACCGACAAGGCTCGCGAGACGTACGACCTCTTCCTGGAGAAGCTACGCAAGGCCTATCCTGGGGGTCATATTGCCAGTGCGTGATCCTCGCCCCCCTGCCAGTGGCGTATGCCTTACTTGGCTATCTCTCGTGCCCGGCCCTCCGCCCTCGTCCTCCTTGGCTGATCCTTGTCCCCCCCGCCCCCCTCCCCCTCCTCCTCCCTGGTAGACGGCATTTTCGGGGCCAACATGAGCGTCAACATCGTCAATGATGGCCCGGTGACGATCACCTTCGACTCGCGCAACCGCAAGGCCGCCGAGCTGGACAAGCCCCTCAGTGGTCAGTAGAAATGCCCCTGGCATTCGCCACTCTTTGGAGGGGGCGCGGACGCGCATGCACACGCGAGGGCGATATACTGCTGCTGTTGCTGCTGCTGCTGCTGCTGCTGCTGCTGCTGCTCCTGCTGCTGCTGCTGCTGCTGCTCCTGCTGTCGCTGCCAATACACCACCGCTGCCGCCGTCATCGCCACCCATGCCAGGTACATCGGCTCCGTAGAAAATATACATATTTATATACACACATACAGCGCGTCCCGACGAAAGACGAAAAGGGGTGCTGGTTCATTGTACAGATGCAGGATGCTCCTGCGGGGGGGGGGGGAGGGGGGGGAGGGGGATGGGCGCAGCCGCGTCCCCATATCACCGGGGGGGGGAGAGAGGCGGGAGGAGGGGAATCGCAGGACAGCGAAAGGACGGGCCAAGGGGGTGGTGGGCAAAGAAAGAGAGGGAGAGAGAGGGGGAGAGAGAGAGGCCGGGCAAACTGAAGACGGGGGGCCGGGGCGCGTGCGCGCATGTGTACAAACACACAGACACACACACAGGCACACACGCGCGCCAGAAAAAAAAATACACGAGGGGCGCGAGGGGGAGGGCCAAGAGGGCAGCAGGGTGCAAATATCACGACGCCGCCCGGCCGGCCGCGGCAGCCAACTCAGTTGTAGGTCATGTAGCGCGGGGTGGCGCTGAACTTCTTGTAGCCCTTGATGACCTTGTTCACGGCGTCCAAGAAGTCCTTCTCGGTGGCCAGCTTGCGCCGAGCACGGATGGCGAACATGCCGGCCTCGGTGCAGACTGACCGCATCTCGGCACCGGTGGCGTTCGGGCACAGGCGGGCAATCAGATCGTAGCGGATATTCCGCTCGACGCTCATCTGCTGCGCGTGAATGCGCAGGATGTGCGCGCGGCCCTCCTGGTCCGGGAGGCCGAACTCCACACGGCGGTCCAGACGACCGGGGCGCAGCAGAGCCGGGTCCAGGGTATCGGGGCTGATGGCAGGGTGGCGGGGGAGGAATGGCGAGAGCACAGGGTGTCAGAGAGAGGGAGAGGGAAGAAAAAAAAAAAGTGTGCGTCCGTGCAGGCGGGTGGGTGGATGTGCGGCGCGAAGAAGGCCAGCAACAGGGCAGGGGAGCAGGGCAGGGCAAGAGGACACGACGCACCGGTTCGTCGCCATCAGGACCTTGATGTTACCACGCGCGTCGAAGCCATCCAACTGGGTGATCAGCTCCAGCATGGTACGGTGGATCTCGTTGTCACCGCCGGCGCCGTCGTCGAAACGCGTGCCACCAATGGCGTCAATCTCGTCGAAGAAAATGATGCACGCCTTCTTGCTGCGGGCCATGTCGAACAGCTCGCGCACCATGCGCGCGCCCTCGCCGACATACTTCTGCACCAGCTCCGAGCCGATGACTCGAATGAAGGTGGCGTCCGTGCGGTTGGCCACCGCCCGCGCGCACAGAGTCTTACCGGTACCGGGCGGCCCGAACAGCAGGATGCCCTTCGGCGGGTCGATGCCCAGCGAGACGTAGCGCTCCGGCTGAAGAAGCGGAAGCTCCACCACCTCGCGCAGCTTCTCAATCTGCTCCTTGTAACCGCCAATGTCATTGTAGGTGACATCCGGCTTCTCCTCCACCTGCATCAGAGTGACCGACGGGTCGATCTTCGGCGGCAGGGGGATCTGAATGAAGTACTTTGTCCGGTCGACACTGGAGGGCGGCGGCGGCGGGGGGGGGGGGGGGGCAGCAGGGCATGAGTCGACCGGAAACCGAAAGGAAAACAACAGGAAACCCGGGGGAGCAAGGGAAAAGAAAAAAGGCGACACAGAGGGCGGCAGGTCTTCAGCCACACGACATACCCAACACGCATGCCCTCCTCGATATCGGTAGGGGTGGTCTGGTCGCCAAGGCCGACCACGAACTTGGCGATCTGCTTGAGGCTGATGACATACTGGGTCCGGTCGTCCGAGGTCTTGGGCTTGATGATCTTGGTGCAACGAGCCACCTGGTATGAGGGCTCGGACATCATGCGGTGGCGATCAGCCGGCAGGTCCCACATGCTGGGGGGGGCCAGGCCGGTGTCGCTCTCCTTGACACCTGGGGAAGGGAGGGTGAGAGGGAGAGAAGGAGGAGGAGGAGGGGGGGGGGAGGAGGAAGAAGAAGGCAAAGGTGAGGGAGGTTCAGAGGGCGAAACAAAAGAGAGGCGGAGAGGAGACGGAGGGGGAGGATGTGCGCGCGTACCGACGGTCTCATTCACCCGAGAGAGGGTGCTCTTGATGTCGGTCTCGAGGTTCTTGATCTGGGCGGCGTACGGCCCGCTGCCGTACGCCTTGAGGACGGCCATGTCGCCCGGGTCGAGGGCTGGATTGGGACAGGGTGTCAGGCTCGGGCACACAGCCCACGGGCGGAGAGGGGAGGGGGATATGTCCACCAGCGCATGGTGGGGCCGTACCGCGGACGCTGTCGTCGGGCTTGTCATCGGTGTTCTTGGAGACTATGATGGGAGAGAGAGAGGGGGGGGGGGGACGGGGAGGGCGCAAGGCAGTAGTCCGTGGGTCAGCTTGCGAACGAGGCTTGGGAGCGGGCATGCACGCGGTTTTCCGTCAATTAACCCCCCTGAAGCAGCGGGCGGACGCACACTTCTCCCAGTTGGAGCCGGTGCCAGTGTTGAACTCTGTCGGGCGCAGGAGGAGGGGACGAGGAGGGGAGGGCGAGGGCAACAGGTCAGGAGGAACGCCGGAGCAAAGGACTCTCACGCGCGGCGCTCACACGCAGGGGCGGGGCAGAAGGGGGCGGGGAAGAGCGCCGGTGTGGACGCACTGCTCATAGTGGGCTTCTAGGCAGGCCGGGAGGCAGGAAACACACGGCGGACGAAATGGAGGGAGGGAGAGGGTGGAAAGAGGGAGGGGGATAGGGGGAGAGAGGGGAAGAAGGGAGTGTGGCAGGGGGAGGGAGGCGAGGAAGGGAGGGGAGGGGTGATCGGGGCTGTGTCGCCCCCGGGGCTTGCACAGGGCCCGGAGAAAAAGAAGCGCCTAGCGCCTGGGGGCGGGGGCGCGGCCCCGGGCGCGAGAGGGGGGGG
>NW_009242977.1:167267-175052 GCF_000388065.1 Fonticula alba
GGGGGGGGGGGGGGGGGGGGAAAGACCGAGAAGGACACCAACAGCCGCCAGCCCGCCCGCCCGCCCGCGGACAAGGGCAATGAGCCGAGCGCCGCACTGTCATCGCGCTGCGCCGGGCCCGGCCAGGCTCTCGACGGAGCCGCCCCCAGAAGGGGCACACAACGGCAATCGACGCGCCAAGCATTTTGAAATCCCCCCCATCAAAAGAGCGCAAGATCCGGCACCCGGCAGAAGCGCCAGCAACCCCCATGTTGGTCTCTAGTCGGCGCAGCGGGGCCTGACCGTCGGCCCGGCACCGATTGGTGTCGTATGCTCGTCTCCCCGGCCCGGCCCGGCCACTGGGAGGGGCTGTGGTGCATTGGTGGGCCAAACACCTGGCGGTCTGGGCAGGAGACCCCCCACACGCACACGCACACGCACACGCACACGCACGCACGCACGCATAGACCCCGGCCAGCCAGCCGGCACCGAGAACCAGGACAGCTGCCGGAAAAGTGAAGTGACATCAGGGGGGGGGGGGAAGCGCCCCGCTGCCGGCCCGGCCAGACCAGGGGAGACACACACCGGCGGCGAAGCCTACATGGGCGCCTCCGCTGGCAGGTCCCTCCCCCGCCCCCCCCCGTTGGGCAGGCGCCGCCCGTGCAAGCCGTCCGCCCGGTGTAATTAATGTCCACCACGGTGGGAAGTGCCCCCCGCCCAGCGCCTGTGTTGCAGCTCCCGCTGTGCTTGCGTTGCGCCATCGTATGTATGCTCCCCCGGCAGGACCCGCATCCTCCGGCGACCAGCAACGCAGAGAAACCACCTTCGAGACTCTCGTCTAGGGGGGGACGAGCCGGGCGTGCCGGTGACCAGCTCCCCCCGGACGGCCGGGCGGCGGGGCAATTCTGGCATGTTCCTCTCGCGTCCCCGGCGTTTATGGTGTTAACTCACATTGTATGTGTAACACGCACCGGATGAGTTTACATCACATGGGAGTCATCCCCGGAGTGGGCGCCAGCCGTCCGGAGCGAGAGAACAAGAGCGAGAAAGGGAGGGAGCGAGCGCGAGGAGGAGCGAGATCACTCTCAGCGGTTCGGAAGGAAAGTGCGAGACACGGCAGGAGAATGTACAGTTTGCGTGTCTATTTGGCCAGGGAGGGGGGATCGCAGGAACGTGGGGCGCCGGCCTGCGCCTAGCTCGATGCCCCACTGGTGCTCAAAAGGGACCCCGGCTCCTGTGCAGTGGCAATGGCCAGCGGGTCGCCTTCGGCAATGCGAGCACGCTCGTGACGCTCGTAGCAGTCGCGGAAGGCCTTCACCAGGGGAGCGCACACGCGCCAGTCCCGGTGATCGGCGTAACAGATGAGCACCTGGTCATTGAGTTCCGAGCAGCCCGTCCGGGCAATGCGAGCGTCATACTCGTCGGGAGTGTCGTCCTCGGGGGTGGGGAGCGGGGCGGGCTGCATTATGGGGTCTGGTGAGCCGTGGGCCGCGGGAGAGGGATGCCGGACAACAGGAGCCGAAGCAGGGGAAGGAACAAGTAAGGAGAGAGAGGGAAGGGGGGGGGGCGAGACGAGATGGCTATGAATCTCTAATTGGCCCTCGTCGCGTCGGACCTCTGGAAAAAGGCCAGCACAGATCTGCTACCAGCTACGAAGTGCCCCATCTTGGGGGAGTCTGGACGAGGGGGGAGGGGGGCGGGAGGGGGAAACGTGTCTGTCGGGGATTCACCCGACTTTCCACCTCTGGGTCGGTCGGTCCGGCCGCCAGTCGGGGCGCTTGAAGGGGGAACACACAATCCCTGTGTGTCTGCTGTCCCCGCGAGATGGAGGCGGGGGAAAAAGGGATAAAGGGGGGGGGCACATCTTGGCGATCTGATCGAGGAACATGGGAATAAATGCCAACGGAGTCTGACGTTATTTTTAAATCTTGCCAGGCGCCTGGCATGGCCCCGGCTGGCGGGGGCTTTTTTTTGCGGGCCACCGCGTCGATCTCGCCAGGGAGTGCCGACAGCTACACACCCCAGCCTCCCCCCCCCCCTTAGCACACACACACACACATACACACGTCCTGGCCTACCTCCCTCGCTCTCGCTTCACCCTTTCGCTGCTCGAGCCACATACACTCACCCCCACGGCCAAGCCATCCCATTGCCGGACCCAGACCGACGGTACCTTCTCCAAGCACACACACGCACACACGCACACATGCACACACGCACACATGCACACACACACACACACACACAGAGAGAGAGAGAGAGAGAGAGATGGAGACAGGGAACTCCCCCGCAGGGGCACCAAAGCAACGACAAGCTCTCGAGCCTCCCCTCCCCTCTGTGCCTAGCTGACCGAAAGCAGCGCACCTGTCTCCTTTCCTTGTCAAGACACCGCACAACGTGGGGAAGAAAAGCACACCTCCCATGTCTGACGGGATCTCCGAGCGACCTTCGCCACCACCGGCCCTGTCGCCTCCCTCTCCGCTGGGCCTGTCTCGGAAGCATCGGCGACTGGCTGGCACCCTTGGTGGTGACATGGACGACGAACAGCCAAGTCCGTCTGGCATGCTGAGCCCGCCAAGCCCGCTGAGTCCGATGGCTGGCTCGCCGGGGGTCGACACTGAGGACGACCTTCTTGGCAGCCCCTTCGGCGAAGAGTCAGATCTGGATGACATTGACCCGACCCTGTTTGATCCGATCGTCCCCATGGGCCCACACACCTCGGTGGATCGCCCGCCGCTGTCGGACTCGGAGGGCCTGGCGAACGGGCATCCCCCAGAGGCCGACAGCCGTTCGGCTCGTACGGCCTCTCGCCAGCCGAAGATCACCTCGTTTGCCAAGGTATGGCCCGGCTGCACACTCTGCCCTTACCTGCCGAGCCTGAACTGCCCCTGACCGATGGCCGCCCACCCCTTCGGGACTCTCTGTTGTTGTTGTTGTTGCTGTTGCTGCTGCTGCTGCTGTTTCTGCTGCTTTTGGTCGTGGTGGTGGTGTTGCTGCTGCTGCTGTTGTCTAGTCGATCGACGACCCGGACATGGCTCGCTTTGCCCTTGAGCGGGAGCTCGCGAGTGCGTACCTACACGTACACCCCGATACGCCCATCGGCCACATAGTGCTAACAAACACGCCCAAACACGCACAAACACACATCCATGCACCAGGTATGCCTGTGCGCATGCCACAGTCGGAGACCATTCAGATCGACATGCAGGACATCCTGGCTCGGGTTCTGCCCTCGATGGCCAGCTCTCCCCCGGCCCCGGCCCCGGCCCCGGCCCCGGCCCCGGCCCCGGCCCCGGCTCCCGGGCTTGACAGCCCCAAAATTGGCGCCACGTTCCTCGGCGACGATATCGATCTCGTTCTGGACCTGGATGCCACGGTGACCGATATGGCCCTGCTGTCCCCCTCGCGGTCGAGGCCGGCGGCTGCCCCGGTCGCCGGCCTGCTGGACCCGCCGCTGCCGGCTATTCTGCCCCGACGCGAAAGTCTCGGTCCAAAGGTAGACAAGGAGGCCGAGGCGGTTCTTCGCCGGCGCATCGACCCACTGACACTGATCCGCCAAGCCGCGGCCAAGGAGGTGCGCTTTGCCATGCCCTCTAGGGCACGGCTTTTCTGCATGTATCTTTGTTTATTGTGGGGGGGGGGGGTTGAGGGCTATGTGGTGCTTTGTACCCAGCAGCAAGGGGCGCCCACTCACTGACAAGCCTCGCCCCTCCTTCCCCATCCCCCATAGCGCACACCCGCCATGGCGCGGAAGATTTCGCGCATCTCAAACCAGGCCCGGCCCGGGGCCATCCCCGTGACGATGGCCACCTCGGCCGACTATGTCCTCGCTCGGCCCGGGCAGAAGGACGACTCGGACGAGGGAGGGCCCGACTTTGAGCCAAGCGACGGCACCACCGACTCCAGCGGCACTGAAGATGATGACGACGACGATGACCAGGACACTGAGGAGGAGGAGGAGGAGGAGGAGGGCGCCGAGAGGGGCGCCCTGCGGCCGAGCGTCCGTCGACTGCTGGACGAGCTGCACGCGGCGGATACCACCGAATCGGAGCTTGTGCCGGGTCCTGTCGGGGCGCCGACGGACTCCGGCCCGGAGAATGACGAGGTGGATGGGGAGGTGCTGCTGCCGCGGCACCGGCGAGCGCGCATCGCGCGCGCGCGCGCGCGCCTCGCCGAGCTGCAAGCCCTGGCCCAGGAGCAGGCCATCCGGGCGGAGGATGCCGAGATCGAGCGGGCCGAGCTGGAGGCCTACGTCCGGTCATTGGAGCAGCGCCCAGCGCAGCAGGAGGCTGGAACCCGGCAGCCGGGCGCCGAACGGGCCGGCCCGGGCCGCGGTGGGGAAAGCCTCTTCGAGCAGCAGGCCGATGTGCGTTGCACCGCCCTCCGGCCACCGGACCAGGGGGGGAGGGAGAGAGAGAGAGGGAGAGCGAGGGCTGTGGCAGGCATTTTCACTTGGACCCCGTGCCGCTGACCATGTAGCTGCTTCTGCCCCCGGCGCCGCACGCAGGAGGAGGATGAAGAAGGACAGCTGGTGTTCGACAGCGCCCTGCGGGGAGATGTGTCAGATGATGATGCAGCTGCCCCGGGCGAGGAGCGGCTGACCCGCGAGGATTTGACCTTCATCGATGTGTCACGGGCCACGGCCCGCGAGGAGGCCGCCACGGCCGACGCCAGTCGAGCTCTCTTCCGGGACCAGGTCCGCGCGTCGGATCGCGAGCAGTTCCAGCGGCTGGAGGCCATCGTGTCCGGGACGGCGGCCGTGGGCCAGGACGACCCCCTGGCCGGCGGGGGTGCCGACTGGCTGGCGGCCGGCGGCGCCTTCGGCGGGTCGGACCTGGACGTGGGCTCGGATGCCGACCCCTTCGGTCTGTCCGATGATGGGGATCTGTCGGATGGCAGCCCCGGCGGGGGGGACCTCAGCGGGCGACTGGCCTTCTACCTGAGTGAAGATCGCCGGCGGAAGCGCGATCGCGAGCGGCGCCGACGCGAGGCCGCCGAAGACGCGGACGACGCCCCGGCAAGTGACCAGGCGCAGGCCGACGAATCCCGGGCCACCGGGCGCCGGGGGCGCAAGGCTGCTCGCCGGGCCGCCAGCGACCAGCCCTTCGACCCGGCCACCTTCGTCAGTGCGGACTTCTTCGACCCGCCGGCCATGCGATCGGACAGCGACGAGGAGACGCGCGGGGCACAGGTCAGCGAGCAGATGATCCGCCGGTCGGTGCTGCGGTCGTACTCGTCGTCACTGGCGTCCGGGGCTGTCACCCCGGCCGGCGGGCCGTCCCCCTCGACCAGCACGCTGGACCTCCGGGCCGCCGTTGCCGCGAGCATGGTGCGCGTCGACCTTGTTCTTTTTCTTCTTTTTTTTTTTCAGGCGGGGCGCGGGGGGGGGGGGTTGACTGCGCCCCCTTCCCCTTGACAGGCAGGGGGGAAGAAAGAGCGAAAAGGAGGGACAGCCGGCGAGCCAGCGCATCCACGCGTCCTGTCCTCTGCCCAATGTGTGCACCATGTCGCGGGGCGGGGGGTAGAAACCTGGCATTGCCAAACCGCGCACCGTGGCCCACACTGACCCGCGAGGGGGGGGGGGGTACTCTGCCCACCATGTCTTCCTGTGCCGTGTGCACGACCCATAGTCCCGCAGCGTGGACAGCCTCCCGATGGGGGGCACTGGCGGCAGCCAGCAGCGCGTGCCGGCATCTGGGCCACCATCGGCCCGGGGGTCGGCGACCGCCACGCCGTCAGCCTCAACCGACTCGCTGGTCAGCCCGTCGTCCTCCTCCTCCTCACTGCGGAGTCTCCTCCCGCGGGCGGCACCGGTCGCCACAGCGCCTGCCGCCGGGCTGCTGAATGCCCGGGCCCGGAGCAACTCCAGCAAGGTGCGTGTACGCCCGGGTGCGGGGCGGTCTCCTGCGGGCATCTTTTCTGCGCGTGTGCCTCCCCCCCCCCCCCCCCTCCTGCTGCGCATGATATCTTGGTCCTTTGCCGCCAGCCCACTTACTCGAGTCCCCCGACCTTGCGCCGGGCTCATCCCTCCCCCCGCTCCCCCTCGGCCCCCGTTCGCCCTCGGCGGCTGGCGCGTGCAGTCGCAGTCCTTCTTTGACTATCTGCTGGAGGAGGACGCAGGCGGCCGGGGCGGCACCACCCCCAGCGTGGCCAGCGCCTCGTCTGGCGAGTCGCTGTCCCTCGAGCAGATGACCTCTCTGCTGGGGAACTTCGACCCGACAACCGATTCGCTGGGCGCCAGTGGCCTGGTTGGCGGTGCGGCCGGGGCTGGCGTGTCCACCCGCAAGCGCCAGTTCGTCTACCAGTCGGTCCAGCAGCCAGATCGCGACTCGCAGGATGCCGGCTAGTTGTGCGCGTGGGCCGCGGCAGAGGAGGCCGGGCGCAAGAGGAGGGGCGGGGGGAGGATTGTCCGCCCCGGCCGCCCCCCTCCCCCGTCCGTCCGTCCGTCCGTCCGTCTCCCGCACGCTGCACGGCGACCTCCCCTTCCCCCGGCAAAAATGCGTGCCCACACGGACATGCACGCGCGACGCGAGAGTGAGATAATCAAAATATAGCCACGTGGTTCGCCGTCCGTCTGGGTGTGCTCGGGTCACATGTCGGGTGCTACTTTGCCCTCGTAAAGGCCCTCTTCGGGGGGCGCCCTTCCCGAGGGGGTTTGACTCCCAAATCTGGCGGGGCTCCGCCCACTCAAGGCGCTTCGACCTGCGCTCCGGCGCGCGCGCGCACGCCCCCTTCTCGAGGGCAGACACACACTTGGGGATCGCCGCGAAATGGGCGTCCAACTGGCCAGCCCATGTGTGACGACCATCCACAGGGCGGTGGGGGGGGGGGGGGGGGAAAAGATGGGTCAGGCAAAGTAGCACATTAAAGGACATATTATATTGGATACTTCATTTGGGCAGGCGGCCCTACCGTTGCGAGCTTCCTTCCTTGACCGCGGTCAAGGAGGGCGGGGACCAGGGGGGCCGGGGGAAGGGGGGCGAGGGCCAGCCAGGCCTTTGGGCGAAGGGCGCTCACCGGGGTTCGGTGGGAAAGCGCGCCCCAGGGCGCTGCGTGGCTCTTGGCACCTAAATGCCTCCCGGCGGAGGGCGGGTCTCGCGCAACCCTGGCCAGGCGTGGAGGGGGCCTGCCGCGGCGGTTTCCCCGAGCCGGGGGCCACTTGGCCAGCACGGGGACAGGGTTTATGAAATGCAGGCGCCCGGCGTGGGGGGTGCGTTTCTTCCCCGGTGTGCTTCGCCGTGCCCCGGCCGCTGTCCCCGCCGCGCGCGCGTTCTTTCTCTCGGCCTCTCGCTCTCTACCTATGTTTCGCCGGGTCTCGCGGCGCTTTCTGCTCGCCCACGCTGGTTGGCAGTTGAGCCTGAGCGTGCGCAGGGTCTTTGGTTCGGAGGGGGGGGGGGGGGGCTGGCTTGCGTGCGCGCCCTCATGGGGCCCTGACCCTGGTAGTGTGCATGCTGGCTTCTTTGGTGGTGACGAGAGGGAGGGGGGGGGGGGGATGCCCCTGTTGAGCGGCGCCCCCGCCCCTCCGAAGAGTGCGCGTGGGGTCCCGGAGCATGCCTGTGCTCCGGGGGAGGTACGCTGGGCCGCCGCGTGTGCGCGTGCGGACCCCTCCCGGTCTGTGTGTGTGTGTGTGTGTGCCCCCGTCGTCCCCCCTCTCCGGCTTCTCGCATTGCAGGGGGGCTTGGAAGCCCGGGCGAGCGTCCCCCCTGGCGTGGCTTCCGCTCGCGTTTGGGCGCGGCCCCCCGCCGGTGTGTGCTTGGGGCGGCTGCCTCACCGGCGGGCGGGGCCGGACGCGCCCGAGGCGCCAGG
>NW_009242977.1:175089-187332 GCF_000388065.1 Fonticula alba
CCCCCCCCCCCCCCCTGCCCCCCCCTGCCCGCCCCCGCCCGGCACCAGGGCGGACGGGCGCACATTGTGTGCGTGTGTGTGTGTGTATGTGTGTGCGGACCGAGGGCCCGCGCGTGGACTGGCCCGGGGCCGGCTTGCATGTGCGGGAGAACTCTAAAGAGAAGGTATGCCGGACGCCTGCGTCGAAGGGGTCGGTCTCTCTCGGTTTTTGATTTCTGTTTTTCCCCCAGACATCATCATACCCACTGAAAGTACGCCTCTTTTTGCTCCTCTCCCCCTCCCCTGTCTCCTCGTTCCTTTCTTCCGGTTGTCGGCCGCGCGCGCGCGCCCGCCGGCCGGGCGTTCCCCCCTCCTCCTCTCGGGCCCCTCCCCCTGCCTTCTTCTTCTCCTCTCGCCTCTGCGAGCGAGTGGGCGTCTCTCCCGTCGCCGCCCCTCCTCGCGCCTGTTCTCTCTCTCCCTCCTTCTCTCTCCCCCTCCGGCGGGGCTGGGAGCTGCTCCGCGCCTTGGCCGGCTCTCTCTCTCTCCCCCCCCATCCGTGTGCATGTCTGCCTGCCCCCCGGCCCGGTGTCGCTGTTCGATCCCCTCCCTCGTGTGTGGGCCCGCATGTCCCCCCCTCCCCGTGTGGTGTGCTTCGTCCTCCCAGGGGGACCCCCCTCCTGCCAGAGGAGGAGGAGGCTCCCATCCCTGCCAGGGTCTCCCCCTTTTTTCATCGAGCGGCTCCCCGGGCCTGTGGTCTTGCGACACAGCATCTCCTCTCCCCTCCACCTGCGCCCTTGGCCGCGGCGCATTTCCCTCATCACCCCCCCTCCGGGAGGGGGACGAGGGCAGCCACACTCCTCCCCTTCATTGGCCTCGGCGCAGTTCCCGGCGCGCGCTCATACCGAGTGCATGTGTGTGTGTGTGGATGCACTCTCCATCTGCGAGATCATTCCGACCCCAGGGCTGCCTTGTTTGTGCTCCCGCGCTCCCGCACCTGCGCATGCTTTCCTCCCCTGCCTGTGTCGGCCCTTGTGAGCGTGCATGCCGTGGCCTGTCGTCGTTGCCCAGAAGTCCGGAGCCAGTGCTGTGGTCGACCCCTCATTCTCCTCACCTCTCTGCCCCCCGACATATCTCCCCCTTTTACATCGCGCATGCGCGACCCCGACTCATCTCTGACGCCCTTTGCCATCGTTCCTCTCCTCCTTCCTCCTCTCTCTCCCTCTCGCGCGCGCGCTCCCTCCCTCTCAGATGACTGTCCGTGACGTCCCCGCCCAGGAGTTCATCCACGCCCTCGCTGCCCACCTCAAGAAGACCGGCCAGGTTGCCGTCCCCGAGTGGGTCGACATCGTCAAGACCGGCAACAACAAGGAGCTCGCCCCGACCAACCCCGACTGGTTCTTCATCCGCACTGGTGCGTACTCTCTCTCTCCCCCCCCTTCGGCGGCGCCGCTCCTCCCTCTCACCGCCCGCCGCGTGTCCCCCCCCCTCGCCCGCTGCTTGCCTCTGACGCCGACCCTCCTCTCCCCCTTCACAGCTGCCATCGCCCGCCAGCTCTACCTCAACCACACCATCGGTGTCGGCTCCCTCAAGTCCATCTACGGCGGCAAGAAGCGCCGTGGTGCCCGTCGCGACATCCGCGTCGACGCCTCTGGTGCCGTCATCCGCGCCTCCCTCAAGGCCCTCGTTGCCCTCAACATCGTTGAGGCTCGCGCCGAGTACGTCCCCCTTTCCCCGCGTGTTTTCTCTCTCTCTCTCTCTCTCCCCTCCGCCCTGCCGACGGCCAAGTGCCAGGGCGGGCGCGCCTTCCTCTTCCTCCTTTCTCCCCCTGTCAATCAGCCACGTCTTGTGCGCGCCCCTCTCCCCTTCTGACCCCCTCTTCCGTGTGTCCCTGCCCCGCGTCTCTCCTCCTTCCCCTCCGCGCGCGCGCCCCCACAGTGGCACCCGTGTCGTCTCCGCCAAGGGTACCTCCCAGCTCGACAACGTTGCCAACGCCGTCCTCCGCAAGAACTAAATCACTCCTGTCCTTGTCGTTGGCTGCCGTCTCGCACGAGAGAGAGGAGAGCATCGCGCTCTGACTGTGGAAATACACTTTGCCAACCCCGGCATCTTGTCTCCCCCTCCGCTTCCCCTTTTGTGTGGTGTTCTTTTTTGCTGTGTCCCTCTTCTCCCCCTCTTCTCTCTCGCTCTCTCCCTCCCCCTCCCGCGCGCGTGCCTGTGTCTGCGTCTGTGTGCCCTGTGGCTCCGCGTTTCTCCCCCCATCTCTCTCTCTCTCGTCCCTTCCACCGTCTGCGGCTCCTCAAGGTGCGCGCCCACTCGAAGGGCGTGGGCGAGGGGCAAGTCCGAGCAGCCGTGGGGGGGGGTTTCTTTTCCTTTGCCGCCGAGGGGGGGGGCGTGGGCGGGGTGGGACAGGCATTTCCGAGGGACGGCCTTGCGTGTTGCATGCCCGCCCGCCGGACCGGCGTCCAGCCCAGGACCAGGGGAGGGGCTGTGGGGTGGTTATTTTTTTCTTTCGGCCACATGGCGCCTGGGTTTCCCGCGTGTGCTGGCCCCCCCCGCCCCACCCCGGTGCCGCGCGCGCTGGCCCCTCTCCCCGGGCGGGCGGACAGCGCGGCCCGCGTGTGTGCGTGTGTGTGTGTGTGTGTGTGTGTGTGTGTGTGTGTGTGTGTGTCGCATTGGGCGGGTGTATTGCCACGCCCTTTTCCCCCGGGGGCCACCCCGCCTCCGGGCGATGCTGCGGTTCTCTCCACACCTTCCTCAGACCCCGCCCATCTGCCTGTCTCTGTCTCCGCCCCCTCTGCTCTTGACACAGCAACGCGCCTATCGCAAGGAGGGATTTATTCGTTGTTTCAGCCCCCGTATGCTGGGGGGGGGGGGGGCGAGGCTTGTGCTGGTCTCCCACGCCGGGCATCGGAGACAAGAAACGGGGAGGGGTGCTGGGCGCACGGCGTGGCGCGTCTCTCTCTCTATGTCACCCATTTCCCCTTGCAGCGCTCCCGCCCCTCTCTTCGCACCAGCCCACCACGGGATGGGGGGGGGGGGGGGGAGGGGGAGGGGGGCGGGTGTGCACTGGCGCGGGCGCGCAAGATTTTTCACTCAAGGCCAACGGGGCTGGCCCGTTGAGCGGTCATGCGCTTGATCATGCCCCCCTTACTGCCCCACTGTACCCCCGCCCCGCTGCCTTTTTGCAGCATTGTGCACCACCTCCAAGAGGGGGGGGCGGCGCGGCGGGGCGGCACCCGGCCGCCGGTGGGGGGGCGCATACACGCGCACACGCGTCGGATCATGCGCAGCAAGTTGAAAGGCGACGAGTGAAAAAAAAAGAGGGCTGGTTCTCAGGATGCGAGGAATAAATATGATGGTGAATTATTGTCTTGTCTTCCCCCCCCCCCCCACACACCCAGGCCCACCCCGAGATCTCCACGGTGACTGGGGGGGGGGGGGGGGGGAGGGGGAGGGGCGCGCATGCGTACGCACACGGTCGTGCCGCCCCTTTCACTCAAGGCCGGCAGCCTTGGCCAGGGGCCCGGTCATGCGCTTGATCATGCCGGCGCCCAGGACGCCAATCGACCCGACCAGGCTGTGCAGGTCGGCGGTCAGCTCCGTGCGAGTGGCCGACGCCGGAGTGGAGACAAACATGTTGAGGACGGATGCATGGCGCGCGGCGTGGACATTCGGGCGCAGGACCACACCGATCTGCTGGCCACCATGGCGATCGTACAGGAAGAGGGCCAGCTTGCCATACAGAAGCTTCGGGCCGGGTCGCATCGTGTGTGTGTGTGTGTGTGTGTGTGTGTGTGTGTGTTGGCAGGGGGGTCAGTGCACGGTGGGCGCTTCCTTGCGGCAGCACGGGAGGGTGTTCTCTGCCAGCGGGCATGCAGACATGCGAGGCACATGGGCGCTCCCCGGTGTCCCAGCGCTCGGTGCCCTTCCGGTACGTACCTCCAGCTCCTTGACAAAGGCAAACACCGGGTCAAAGGCAACCAGGTCCTCATTGCCCGAGCCAACCACCGTGCCCGGCTTGTAGGTGACGCGCGAGGTGTCGGACGGGAGCCACTGCTTGACGTCCAGGCTCTGGCGCACGGTGGCCGACGCATGCCAGTTCAGGTGGATGACCAGGTCGAAGACATCCAGCGCCGGGCGGAAGAGCCCGCGCAGGTCGAACTGCTTGCTCACCAGCCCGGTCGACTCGGAGGACAGGGCCGACAGCGAGCTGGCCGCCAGCCGGGCCAGGCGCGCATGGATCACACGCCCACTGGCCGAGGCCCCGGCCGCGGTCCACATCTGCCCGGACGGGTCGTACGAGGAGAAAATCACCACAGCCGGGCCCTGGAGGTCGGCACCGCGGATCTCCGCGAAGGCTGTGGCCCATGCCAAGCAGCGGGGGAGGGAGGGGAGAAAGATGGACAGAGGGGGCATACCCCCGCAGTTGCAAAGGTGTCAGCGTCATGGGGGCGCGCGCTGTCGCACACACTCCCACTGATGGGGCAGGGAGGAGGCAGGATGCAAATGGCGGCTCAAAGGGCAACGAGATCGGCAAGGCAGGGACCCCCCCCCCTCCCCCCTCCCCGGGAAAGCACGCACTCTTGGAGTAGGCATCCGTCGTGGTGGCGTCGACGACCGGCACGACGAGATCGCGCGTGCGGGCAAAGGCAGTGGCACCGCCCGCCGACTGGGCGGCGATCTCAATACGCAGCTGCGCATCGGCCGAGTACTGGTGCGCGTGGTCGATTTGCTCCAGGGTCGGCAGGATGATCGGCTCATTGGCGAAGTCATGCCGGGCCAGCAGGCGCCAGAACCGGGCCAGGGCCACGATGGCCGATGCCGGCGGGCTGAAGGGCAGCGGCTGGACGAAGACATGCGCCATCAGCAGCTCGACCACTTCGTGCGGAAGCTGGTCGCTGGCCAGCTGGCAGGACACCCACCGGGCGGCCAGACGCACCGCGCGGCGATACGCCGGGAACTTGTCCGCCAGGGCGCTGATGAACCCATGGTGCGCCGGCTGGTGGAGGAAGTGCCGCTCGGTGAAGTGGATGGCCGCCTGCAGGGTCTCGGCGCTGACGTCCGTCGGCAGGGGATCGGACGCCACCTGGCGGGACTTCTTCTGGGCGACCAGGTGCTGCACGCGGGCGCGCATGGCCGTCAGCTCGGAAGTGCTGTCAATGCGCAGGCGGAAGACAAACCCATCAACATCGACATCCACAAAGCTGGCGGTGACGGCCACCGCGCGCAGGCCAGCCGGCAGGGTCTCGGCAATGCGCATGTAGAAGGCGGTCTTGGTCACCTCCACGGCCACCGGGTCTTCGGGCCAGCGGGCCGACGGCTCCAGCCGGATGATGGTCTCCACCGGGTCCACCAGCGACTGGACCGGGGTCAAACCGGCGGCACTGGTCTTCGGCGACGGCAGCCGGACCTGGGCCGCATGCGGCTCCGGCGGGAAGGGAGCCGTCCCGCGGAAGAGGGCCGAAGTGCTCCGGACACCGAACACCTCCAATGGCAGGTCCATCCCCTTGAGGGCGTGGCTCAGGGCGTCGAAGGCATTGACCAGGTCCTTGTGAGGCCCGGCCGCCGAGGCGGGCGTGTCGCGCCAGCGCCGCAGGATGGTCGTGTCCCGGGCCGCCGAGTAGGTGAACCCGGCCCCGGCCAGCGCCGCGGCCGAGGTCAGCCCCTCGTGATGCGACAGCAGGGCCGTGACGGCCTGCTGCACGACCAGGTGCCGGCTGTCCTCCGGCACCAGGAAGGTGGCCGCCTGGATGATGGACCCGTCCTTGAAGCGGCGCATTTCCGAGTGCGGACCCCACAGGGCGCGGAACTGCTCCACGAAGTCCGGGAACCCGGCCGACGGACCACGCGACACCAGCCGCGAGGCAAAGGCCGGGTCCAGCAGCAGGCCCCCGGTCAGCGAGCGCGGCTGCAGGGCGCTCGGCGGCGCGGCGTCCACCTCCCAGGCGGGGACTTGTTCCAGGCGCAGGGACAGGATGATGCACCGGTCGTAGAGGGCGCGGCGCATGACATCGGCCAGGTGCCGGGCGCTGGTGGTCGCCGCATCCGGGTAGCAAGTGCTCTTGGCGCTGGCAGTGCCGACGGCAAGTCTGGCGCGGGCACGCACAGGCACGCACAGGCACACGCACAAGTGCACGCACAAGTACACGTACACGCACACGCACAGGTACACGCACAGATACACAAACAGGTACACGCACAGATACACGCACAGATACACACACACGCACAGATACACACACACACACACACACACACACACACACACACACACACACACATACGATCAAAAGTTGAGGCGAAGGTCAGTCACCAGTTCAATGTCGGCCAAGGACAGCACGTAGGGGAGGTCATTGTGCAAGACGCACCGGAACATGTTGTCATAACGCAGCGATGCGTCCAGACGCGTGAGGAAGAGCGAGGCAAACTGGTTGACCGAGGAGTTGAGCATCTTCAGGGAGATGGCCGCCTCATGGGCCACCTCCAGCATGGTGGCCAGGGAGGTCCGGGACAGGATGTTCAGACGCCCCGAGCGATCCAGCAGCACCAGCTCGAAGTGCGAGCGGAAGAGCCGGGCCAGGGCCGGGTCAATGCCAGCCGGGGTGTCGGCCCCGGCATTGGCCGGGCGGAAGGCCAGGGCCTCCTGCGCCGCGTGCGGGACCTCCCCATCACGCAGGTACGCCGGCAGGTCGCCCTGGTTGTACCACTGGTGGGTGGCCACAAACTGCAGGGTCATCTGGAAGAGCTGCAGCGAGGACATCTCCCGGCGCACGCGGCCCACATCCAGCAGGTACGCCAGCAGCATGGACATCTGGAAGCCGGTCAGACCATCAGGCCGGTCGAGCTGGCGCTGGCGCAGCCACACCTTCAGCAGGATGACCGCATCGGCGAAGCCCGCACAGCCGGTGGACATCGTGTGCAGCAGGTGCAGATTGTCATTCATGAAGATGTCCTCCAGGATGGCGGTGTTGTAGTGCGGCGAGGGCTGGGCCGAGGCTTGGCTGGTGGAGGAGTCGCCGGCGGTGGCGGCCGTGCTCTTGAAGCCGGCCTGCTGGAGCTCCGGGTCGGCGGACCGCTGGCCATTGCGATCCGGCAGCAGGGCATCCAAGTCAAAGACATCCGCCGCCACGGACAGCAGCACGCGAATGGTGAAGCCGGTCCGGCGGAAGTTGACCGCCGGGTTGGTGGTCGACGACTTGATGATCAGCACCGGCCGGCGCAGGTCGCCGGACAGGACGTCAAAGGACACATTCTCCAGTCCGGGAACCTGGCGGATGCCCTCCGCCAGGCAGGCCAGGTAGTAGGCCCGCTTGTGGTGGTAGATGTGCTTGTGGAAGTGGGTGGCGGAGAAGAGCTCCTACAGGAGGCCGCGGGGAAGGGGGAGGAGGGTGAGTGGACTTGCCCGATTGAGCGGGGGAGGGGGGGGGGGGCGGGCTTGGGTGGCAGGCTGGAAGCGGCCACCAGAGCGGGGCACCCCCGGCGCGCAAACATACCGATGGCATGGTGATGTTGACGTCGGCGACGAGCTTCGGCCGGGACACGAGGCCAGGGATGTACCCGCCGACCAGGCTCATGGTCTTCGGCGGCAGGAAGGCCAGATCGTAGTTGCAGTTCGGCACCGCCGGGAAGGGGACCTGCACACCGGCCCGCTCGAGGGCGAGGTAGGCGCGGGAGGCCTACAAAATGCGCCGGGGAGCAGGGGGGGGGGGGGAACAGAGAGAGAGACAGGCAGAGCACGTCGGGTGAGAACGGTCATGGGCCAAATGGGCGCGGAGAGGGCACTCGAGGGCATGGGCACGCGCGCGTGCGCGCGCATGTCTGTCCATGCAGCAGCATCAGGTGTGCCTGTCGGTGTGCAGGCAAAGCCCATAGGGCGTACCTTGGTGGCGGGGCGCGCCGGCAGGGCCAGGATGGTCTCCTTCAGGAGGCGCAGGCAGGCCTCGAGCTTGCTCAGGTCCGCCGGGGCCTTGGACTCCTTCAGGAGCTCCTCGAGCTGTGGCCGGGAAAGGGGGGCATGTTAGCAGGGGCACCCAGGCGGGCGTATGTGTCCTTACATACACACAGCGAGACTGAGAAGAGGGGGGGCGGGGGGGGGGGGGGGGGGGACAGCGCAGGGCAAGGCCAGCACCGGCAGCGACGGGCGCACCTGCAGGCGGAAAAGGTTGGACTTGAACAGATTCTCCGTCTCGCGGATCTGGTTCAGCTCCTCGTTGGTGGCCGGGCGGTAGAGGGTGTTCTTGAGACCGGCCTCATCATCGCTGTCGTCGTCATCATCATCGTCGTCGTCATCGTCGTCGTTGCCACCAGCCAGCATGGAGAGGACATCGCCGCCGATGTTCCGCGCGAAGGGGCCGGAGTCGCCGTCGCCATCCGAGTCGTCACCGGCCGAGTCGTCGTCCATGGTGTCGATGAAGTCCCCGGCGTCGGAATCGCTGCCAGAGTCCTCGGACTCCGAGGGGGGGACGATCTTGGCCCGCTTGGTGCTCGGGGCGATGGGGCGGTCGGTGGCCTTGGCGGATGCGCCGCTGCCGCCGGCAGACGACCGCTTGGCCACAGCGACGGCGGAGGGGGCCGAGCGCTTCTTCGACGACATCTGGGAAGGGGAGGAGGGGGGGGGGGAGGGGAGGGGGAGAGGCGAGGAGAGGGAGGACGCTCGTGGAGGGGGGAGGGAATGGATTGTTCCACAAGGGAGGGAAGGGGGCGGCGGGGCGGGGGGAGGGAGGCGTCGTATTTCCGGCGGGTGGGTCCGGGATCGCGATCCTGGCGGGGTCCTTTGAGTCGACCGCGCCCCCATCCCCGCGCCCCCTTGCCCCCCGAGGGCAGGAAAAGGGGGGAGGGGCGAGACGCCCGGGTGTGTGCGCGCGCGCGCACGCCCCCAGTGTCCGGGGGCGGATGGCGTTGCCAAAAGGTCGTGGGCGGCCAGGGGCACCGGTCGCCGTTCCCCCCCCCCCGCCACCCCCCCCCCGTTGCCTCGCTCGCCCGGGGTGTGGCTCCCAGGCCAAGCGTGCCGGCGGGCGCGAAGGGCCCCGCGCAGCGTGGGCACGGGTGTGTGTGTGTGTGCGCGTGCGAGTTGTGGACCAGCCGAGAGGCGCCCAATGTGGAGCCCCGCAGGCCCAGACCATGCGCCCAAGTGTGGCTGTGCTGTGCGCATGCGGGCAGAGCACGCCGCGGAGAGCGGCCCCCGTGCGGCCAGCGTCAAGGGCCCTGCACACGGCCAGGTCCCCACGATCGGGCGCACACGCACGCGGTCCAGCCGGCGGAGGGGCGCCGCGGTCACGGTACCAGCGAGGCGAATTTCGACGTCTCGTTTCGGGACCCAGGAACACCATTCTAAAGGACTATCGCGCGTTAGCCCGGCTTCCCGCCGCCGGGTGTGTGTTCCGCCGTTTCCGCTGGGCCTTCCGTTGGCGTCTCCCGCCAGCTGCCGCCTCTTGCGCTGCGCTGACTCCGGTTCCGCGGCCACCGGAAGTGGGGCTGGGACATGGGGATGGTCAGGGTCCTGGTGGCCCCGGTGTCTGCGCTAGATCTGGGCGGCCGCTGGGGAGGATGGTTTCCCCGATTCTGCCCCCTGCGGGAGAGGCAAAAAGCCCACCCCCATCGAGGTGCGACACAGGGGGCGCCGAGAGTATTCCACCCCGGCTCACCTCTTCGCCCTCCCCCACCGCCTCCTTCCTTCCGCACAGGCCCTTACGGTCTAGTGCCTCCGTCTGGCACGCACACCCCTTCCCCACGCTCTTCCCCCCTCGCCGCCCCGAGTCATGACTGCTCCAGCCGGATCTACCGTCCCGGTTGAAGCGAAGCGCGCCCGCCCGGATGGCGAAGCCCCCGGGACGGGGCTGTCGCAGCGCGAGGCCAAGCGCGCCCGCGATGCCAAGCTCGCCACCAGCTGCCCCTTCCTGGACACGATTGACCGGCGGAAGTTGGACTTCGACTTTGCCAAGGTCTGTTCGGTGTCCAACGCCAACCTGAATGTCTATGCGTGTTTGGTGTGCGGCAAGTTCTTCCAGGGTCGCTCGCCGACGAGTTTCGCGTACCTTCACAGTATTCACGAGAACCACCATGTTTTTCTCCACCTGGAGACGCTAAAAGTGCGGCCGCCGGTTGCCTTCCTTTCCCTCCTTGTTCCTGTCCCTTTGTCTCCCTCCCTCTTGCTCTCTCTCTCTCTCTCTCTCTCTCTTTCTTTCTCTCAATATCCCCCCATGTCCCCCTCTGCCTTTCGGCAGCTGACCTTTGTCCGTCCCCATTTCCCGGTGCCTTGGCATCCGGATTTCGAACCCACCCTCATTCCTGGTGTTGGCCTCTCTCTCTCCCCCCCCCCCCCCCCCCGGACCGGGGTTCAGTTCTACTGCCTGCCGGATGATTATGAAATCATCGACTCCTCGCTGGACGACATCAAGTCCCAGCTGCGGCCGGTCTTCCGCTCGGAGGACGTGGCCGCCCTCCAGTCGACCGGCCAGCGCCGCCCAGCCAAGGACCTCTACGGCCATGAGTATATGCCCGGGTTCATCGGCCTCAACAACATGACCAACACCAATGACTATGCGAATGTGGTGATCCAGATGCTGGCACACGTGCCGCCCCTGCGGGACTTCTTCCTGCTGGCTGGCGGCCCGGACGCCGGGTCGCAGACCACCCGGGTGGCCGAGTCGTCCGGCTTGCTGCGGGCCTTCGGCGAGGTGACCCGGCGCCTGTGGAACCCGCGGCTTTTCAAGAGCCACACCAGTCCACAGAGCTTCATCGAGGCGGTCAGCATGGCCAGCCGCCGTCGCTTCAACATTACCCACCAATCGGACCCGGTGGATCTGCTGTGCTGGCTGCTGAATCGCATGCATGCGGATCTCCAGAAGGCCGCGCGCAAGGGCGATCCCTCGAGTGCGTTGCCGCCGTACCGGCTCATCCGCCATCCCCCATCTGCGCCCTGTTTGTGTGTGTGTGTGTGTGTGTGTGTGTGTGCTGTTTTCCCGTCAGTTCCCAGCCCCATGTCCCGACATCCCAGCGTGTTGTCATATGCCGTGGCGCCTCAACGTGTGCTGCTGTCTGCCACATGGGCGCCATCTCTCTCTCTCTCTCTCTCTCTCTCTCTCTCTCCCTCCCCCGATCTTTCTCTCCCCGTCTCCCATCTTCCATCGATCCTGCCCGTTTGCTTGGGCTTGGGGCGCTGACCACCCTCAACTGCTGTCCCTCTCCCCTGCTATCCCCCTCTCGATAGCCCTCATCACCAAGGCCTTCCAGGGCCGGGTGCGCGTTCAGTCGGAGCCGCTCATCTCCTCGGAGAAGGGGGCGTCCAAGCATGCGAGTGGCCCCTCCGCCCCGGGGGTTGCCGCCGCCGCCACCACCACCGACTCGAACTTCTTCTTCCTGACGCTGGACCTGCCCAGCATGTCGCTCTTTACACCGGAGGAGGATCAGACCGACACCGGGGCCCGGTCGCTCCTCCAGCAGACTACCCTGCCGGTCCTGCTGCAGCGCTTCGACGGCCGGACCCCGGTGGCCGACCTCCGGACCAAGACCCTTCGGCGTTTCCGCATCCTCGAGGCTCCGGAGTACTTGGTCCTCATTTTCCGGCGTTTCGTCAAGAACCAGTTCCTGCTGGAGGAGCGCAACTCGACCGTCGTCAACTTCGACTCCGACCATCTGGACCTGAGCCCATGTGCGTTTGCCATATGCCCACCACCATCCATGTGGCCGGTGTCGTTCCTTCCCTGCCCCGGTGCCTGCACATGCGCTGGTGGCGCATGTCCATGTGCTTGTTTGGTGGATCTGCTCCCACGCGCGCGTGCACGCATGCATGCACGCACAATCAGACACACGCACACATGCACGCACACACACACACACACACACACACAGGCGCAAACTAACCTCCCTCTTCCCCCCCCCCCACCTCCCTCTCTGTGCCTGAACCGTTCTCTCATCCTTCTTTTTTATGCCCATGCTTCGCTGCGGGCCCTGCGGCGGTTGCAGTCGTCGAGGGTGCCAAGCACGGGCAGGTGACCTATTCCCTGATGAGCTCCGTGTCGTACGAGGGCGCAGCCGCGCTGGAGGACCTCCAGGAGAAGGTCACCTCCGGGGAGGTGTCCCTCTCGTCGGAGACCACGCGCGATGGGCACTACACCCTACACCTGGTGGATGACACCTCCGGGCGGTGGTTTGAGCTGCGCGACCTGACCGTCCGGCCGGCCGACAAAAAGTCCCTCTTCTTGCACGAGAACTATTTCCAGATCTGGCGGCGCAAGCCGGCGGCCCCGGCGCCCTCGAGCGGCA
>NW_009242977.1:190147-193248 GCF_000388065.1 Fonticula alba
GCCCCTCTTGCCCCCGCCCGCACACCCTCCCATCCTCCTCCCCCCTCCCCCTCCGAACCGCCTGGCATGAACAACCTGCTTGGCGCCCTCCCGGGCCCGGTGTCCCGCAACGAGTCGTCGGACTTGTGCCTGCTGCGCGCGGCGCGGGCCCTGCCGCCGGCCGACACGGCCCCGGACACGCGAAAGCTCGAGGCCCTGTCGCTGGCCGAGAGCGCCTGGCCGCGCCCGGTTGAGTACCTGCTGGTGGTGCTGGACCCGCTGCAGGGGCAGCTGCTGGAGCGCGCCCTGGCGGCCGATGGGCCCGGCGCCGCGGACACCACGGCCGACATCCAGGCGTCGCCGGTGGGCCGGCTGCTGGCGGACCTGGCCCCGCACCAGGGCGCCCCGGGGCCCGCCGGGCCCGGGCTCCTTCGGTCCTTCTGCACGGCCGACGGCCGGGTGGCCGCGGTGACGGTCGACGAGCGCCGGCTGAATGGCGCCTGGGCGCGGGCCCTGCGCCAGCATGCGGACCGCGTGACCCAGGCTCTTCTCCGGCAGCAGGCGGCCGCCGGGGCGGACGATCCTCCGCCCGGGCGCCTGGAGCGCCCGCGCCCCGAGGCCGGGTCCACCCTGGCGCGCGCCCTGCTGGACACCTTCCGCCCCACTGCCGGGTATGTCATGCGAAGGGGGCCGCCCGGCTGTCCCTCCCCTCCTGTCCTCCCCCCCCCCCCCCCCCTCCCAGCCACCTCGTCGCTTGTCATCCGCATCCCACCATGACCGAGGGTGCCCACGTCATAGAGATGGATTCCATCGCCGCGGCTGTCGCCCTGGATAGCCCTCCCACGGCCGACGCCCCGGCCGTGGTTGGGTCCTCTTCCGGGCTGTCTGGCGGGTCATCCACCGGGTCGGTTGCCTCCAACCCCGAGAAGTCTGGCCACGTCGCCATCCCCGTGGCCCGGGGGACCGCCCTCCCCGACAAAGCTCGCCTCGCCCCGGGCGCCGTCAGCATCCCCATGCCCGGGCAGACCTTTGCCCCGCCGACCCAGGTGACTCTCACCTGGACGGATCTGGTCCATGTTGTGGATGTGCGTCCCCCCCCCCCCCCCCCCCGTCCCCCCGCCACCATCGCACCCCGCAGATCAAGACCGGCCCCCTCTTCCGTCAGAAGACCGTGGAAAAGGTCATCCTTGACAAGGTGTCCGGCCAGGCACAGCCCGGCCGTCTGCTGGCCATCATGGGTCCTTCCGGTGGTGGCAAGACCTCCCTGCTGGACTCGATCAGTGGGCGTCTGCGCACGCGCGGCGGCACTGTCACGGTCAATGGCGGGCCGATGCCCAGCCACTTCCGGCTGCTGGCCAGCTATGTGATGCAGGATGACCTGCTCTTTGAGAGCCTGACCCCGCGCGAGCTGCTGACCTTCGCGGCGCGGGTGCGCCTGTCCAGCTCCCTCTCCACGAAGGACATCCGCTTCCATGTGGAGCGTCTGCTGGACCGCCTGAGCCTGACCCGGTCGGCGGACACGCGGGTCGGCCAGGCCGGCGGTTCCGGCAGTGGCTCGCGTGGTCGACGCGGTCTGTCCGGCGGTGAGCGCAAGCGCGTGGCCATCGCCTACGAGATGATCACCAACCCGGCCCTGCTGTTCCTGGATGAGCCGACCACCGGCCTGGATGCCTTCATGGCGCTCAGCCTGATTGAGCTTCTCCGGTCTCTGGCGGCCGAGGGGCACACCGTGGTGACGACCATCCACCAGCCCAGCTCCGACATTTTTGCCCTCTTCGATGATCTGCTGCTGGTGGCCCGGGGTCGGGTGCGTGTTCCTTCCTGCCTCTGTCTCTCTCTGTCTCTCTCTGTCTCTCTCTGTCTCTCTCTGTCTCTCTCTCTCTCTCTCTCCCTCTCTCTCTCTCTCCCTCTCCCTCTCCCTCTCTCTCTCTCTCTCTGTTTGTCTCTCTGGCAATTGGCCTGCTTCCGTCGCTCGCCTGTCGTTGTGCTGACCCCGCTTCCCTTCCTCGCCTCCCGTTTGCAGGTTGCCTTCCGCGGGGAGGCCTCCCGCGCGGTGGACTACTTCGACAGCCTGGGCTACCCCTGCCCGACCTTCTCCAACCCCTCTGACTTCTTCATGAAGACCCTGCACAGCAACACGGACGAGGATATGGTTCGCATCCGGGCCATCACCGACCGGTGCCCCCCGTTCAAGGCCATCGATGATGTGCGTATGCCGGCTCTCAGCCCCCTTTGCTGCCTTGGCGTCCCTTGTTCTCGCCTCTTCAGCCTCGTTCGCCCACTCCCTCGCACGGGGCCCCTTCCTGTCCGCGCCTTTCTCCGTGTGTGTGTGTGTGTGTGTGTCTGAGAGAGAAAGCTAACGTCCAACCTGCCCCCCGGATATGTGGCCATGTCTGCGTCTGTCTTTCTCCCTCCTCTCGGCCGGCCTGTCTCCATCTTTCCCTCGCTCGATCTCCCTATCCGGCCCATCCGGCCCATCCACTCAACTCCCAATGTGCCTGTGCACCTCCACAGGGCGTGCCTCCCATCAAGCCGGCCAAGCCGGAGAAGCCCTCGAAGAGCGTGGTTTTCAAGGCCCTCCTCGGGCGAAGCAACCGCCTCTTCCTGCGCAACCCGGTCACCTTCTACGCGCGCCTGGGCCAGACCATCTCCTCGGCTCTCATGTGTGGTCTGCTCTTCTGGAACACGACCCTCACGCAGACCGGTGTCCAGGGCCGGGCGGGTGGTATTTTCTTCCTCATCACCTCGGCCGTCATGTCCTCCATGATGAACTATGTCCTCTCCTTCCCGGTGGAGGTGGCCTACTTCCGCCGCGAGCAGCTTAGCCAAATGTACTCGCCTGGCCAGTATTACTGGACCAAGTTCTTCAGGTGCGCACGCGCGCATGCACCCATCCATCCCTTGATGATCAGGCCGTATCCCCCTCCCCCCCTCCCCCCACTAACCCTGCCCCCCTCTCGCCCCTCCTCCAGTGAGCTGCCATACAGTGTCATCTTCCCCCTCCTCTTCTCGGTCATCAGCTACTTCATGCTCAACCTCGAGGCGACCGCGCCGAAGTTCTTTGTTTTCCTGCTGGTCCAGTGGCTGCTCAGCACCCTGTCGGCCTCCCTCGGGTGCGTGCC
>NW_009242977.1:193258-194446 GCF_000388065.1 Fonticula alba
CCCCCCCCGCCCGCTGCCGCCCATCCCCCACACCGGCTTCGCCACTCCTCCCCCGGGTTCGATCGCGCGGTCTTGTTTTTGCTTACGCGCCGGGCCGGACAGAATGGGGCCCGCCCGTCCGCGCGCACTAGGAGCGGTTGGGACACACGGCGCCCGCGCCCCTGGTTGGTGTCCGGCCGGGGAACAGCATGTCAAGCCCTGCCCCCCGCTGCCCCACCCAGGGGGGGGGGGGTGCAAACACGGGGTAGCCGTTATCCGTTTCCTGTCCCGGCTGCAGGTTTTGTGAGTCATCTGGTTGTTGGTGTGGTTCTTTTGTGCCTCCCAGTCGGACCGGCGCTGTGGTGTTTTTCGCGGCAATTTCTCTAATTCTGGGGGGGGGGGCGGGGGGCGATGTGGCCCAGGCCGCCGCGCCCTCCTCGAGAGCTTGAGACGCGCACCGGGGCACGCGGCGAGGCGCGTGGCGCGCCGCAACGGCCACCTCCGGCCGGTTGCTCCTGCGACAGTGGAGCCCGATGTGAAACACGGGTGCTGGTTGGCAGCCGAGGCCTGCCCCGCGTGGCGGTGTGCGTGCGTGTGGTATGCATGCCGAGGTCGTGCGTGCATCTGCGGCCCTGCCTCAGCGTTTTTCGCCCCGGCCCCCATGCCTAGAGTACTGTCACACGCCCAGTGGAGGAGACAGGCAGCGTGAGGAGGCGCCCTCCCTCGCCACCGTAGCTTGGGCCTCCCTGTGGAGGGCCTGCCCCAGGCATGCATATACGTATGCATGAATCTGTGTGTCCGTGTGTCTGTGTGTCTGTGGGTGGGTGGGTGTGGCCACCCTTCTCGCCCTCGTCACCATGGGCGGCTGGATGTGATTGCCGCGTCTGCCGGCCACTTTCCCGCCTCCCTCCCCCTCCCGGCCCCCATGCTGGACAGATCCCCACGCCCCTGTGGGTGGACATCCAGTCGGAGAGCGACCAGATCGCTGTGCCCAGAGGCGAAGGGAATAGATGATTTATAAGCCGGCACCCTGGGGCCATGTTCTCCCCCCCAGGTCGGCCTCCCTCCTGCAGCTCTGCTCCCCCACCTCCCCATCCAGGATCTCCCTCTCCACCTCTTCCCTCTCCGCCTCCCCTCCCACGCCTGCCCCCCTGCACCAGTCTTCGCCCCGGCCCCAGGCGGCCGCCGGGGCGGACGATCCTCCGCCCG
>NW_009242977.1:194456-195830 GCF_000388065.1 Fonticula alba
CGTCCGGCCGGCCGACAAAAAGTCCCTCTTCTTGCACGAGAACTATTTCCAGATCTGGCGGCGCAAGCCGGCGGCCCCGGCGCCCTCGAGCGGCAGCCATGCATCCTAATACATGGGTTTCCCTCTCTCTCCCTCCATCTCTCCCTCCATCTCTCCCTCCATCTCTCCCTCCATCTCTCTCTCTCTCTCTCTCTCTCTGCCTGTCCTTGCCAAGTGCGCCTCTACGGTTGCCGCTATTGCCTGCGCCGGGGCCCCGCCGTGTGCCGTGTGTTCTCTTTCCTTTTCTTTCTGCCCTTCCCCCGCCCCACCCAGAGCCACCCACCACCGGTGCCATGAACGACGTTGTGTTCCCCGTCCGGCGGGGGGTGGGAGCCGCTCCCCCTTTTTCAGCCCCCGTGCCGGTGCGTGCCGTTCCCGGCGCTCGGGGATGTTGGCTGCGGGGCCCGGCTCTCTTGGCGATGCTGGCTGCTGTGTTTGGTCATCACCCTGCGCGTGAGCCAGGAGCCGCCTGGATTTCGAGCAAATTGCGCACGTGTAGAGCTGGAGGCGGGCTCCAGATCCCCCCCCCCCCCCCGGCGCGGCTGGCTCCGGGGCCATCGACGTCTTGCCAGACCGGGGCCGCGGTAGACTGCTTACGACAGACGTACCAGAGACCGCCCGTGGCCCCTCGCCCCGCGGCCCGAGGGCGGAGGCCATCGGCCCCCTGCTTGTCCCCCTGCAGGGGCACAGGCCGGGTGGCAGATGCGGAGACCCTGCCCCGATGTTTGCCCACGATCTCTCTCTAAATGGATGGGTCTCTCTCTCTCTCTCTCTCTCTCTCCCGCTGTTTCTCTTTCTCTCAGCCTCTTCCTCTCTCTTTGTGGCTCAATCTTTCGGGAGTGGTGTGTCTGGCAGCCCGGAGCGGAGGTGATGGTGGTGGCAGGCAATTGCCCCCCCCGCCCGCCCGCCGGGTGCCCCCACGAACAAAGGCAGGGGTTGGGGCCGGCTTCGGAGGCCAGATGCCAACGAAGCCGTCGGCCAGGCGATTGGCTGCCTAGCAAAGCGCGCGCCAAGGGCGCTCTGGCGCGGGCCTCTCCCAGGTATGGGGTGCAGGGGTGCGCCCCCTCCTCCCCCCCCCCCCCTGCCGGGTGCCCCCCGAGGGGACGCTCTGTGGGGCTCCGGCCGGGCGGGCATGCCCGCGCGATGAACGACAACACGGCCACCGCCGGGCCAGGGGCGGCTGCTGAGGTAATTCCGACATGGCGAGGCCGGGGCTCCTGTGCGTGTGTGCGCTCGGTGCCCCTTGCGTTCGGCCGGGCGAATCGACCGGCGCCTCGACGGGTTCCTGGAGGGCGGGGGGGGAAGAGGGAGGAACAGGGGGAGGACAGGGAGAGG
>NW_009242977.1:200101-201334 GCF_000388065.1 Fonticula alba
GGGGGGGGGGCGGGAAGGCACAGGGCGCAGGGCGGTCTCTTGTGTGCCGGCACATTGCAAGCCAGGGCAGTCGCCTGTTGCCGGCCAGATCTTCGCTCCTCCTCTCCCTGGCCGCCGCCCACCCGCCCCCCCTCCCTCTATTTGCATCCTCTTGCCTAAGTCTCGGTTTCGCCATCACCCCGATGCGCATTGTCTCGTGGAACATCAACGGCATCCGGTCACTGCTGGAGGCGCCCGGGGAGCTGTTTGCCCCGGCGCAAGCGGCCCAGGGCCGGCCGGTACTTGGTCGCCTGGCCCCGGAGGAGGCCTGCCGTGCGGTGGCCGACACGCTGGCCCGCGCCGGCGGCCTGGCCGACGCCCAGGCCACCCCCTTTGACCAGATCCTTTATCGTTTGGGCGGAGGGCCACGGTGTGGCGCCGGGTGTCCCTGCGCCGAGCCGGGCGAGGCCGCGAATCCGGACATTGGCCCGGGGTTTTACGACTTGCCGGACATCGTGTGCTTGCAGGAGACCCGCGTCCAGCGGGACACCTTGCCGGAGGCCGCCTGCCGGGTCGGGCTCTATGATGGGTACTTTGCATTTGTGCACGCCACCGGCAGGGGCGGCTACTCCGGTGTGGCGACGCTGGTCCGGCGGCCGGCTGGCCGGGCGGCCTGCAGCAAGCTGCCCTGCCCCCGCGAGGGGGTCTGGTCCGTGAGCGAGGCCATGTCCAGCCTGCTGGAGCCCACCGAGGCCGAGAGCACTGCCGCCCTGGCTGCCGGGCACTCGGTGGATGATTGGCGCGTGGCTCTTGCCCACGAGGCCGGTCTCCAGCCGGGGCGCCTTCGCACCCTGGACAGCGAGGGCCGAGCGGTGCTGACGATGCACGGGCGGCCGGGCGGTGCTGACGGCACCAGCGACTCGCGCTTTCTCCTCGTCAATGTGTACATCCCCCATGCGGATGACTCGCTGCAGGTGGACGCGTCCGCCGGCGATGCGTCCGAGCTGGAGCGCCTCCTCTTTAAGCTGGACTTCTTGTGCCTGCTACGCGCGCGGCTGGATCGTATGTGCATCGCCGCTGGCCCGGCCCAAACGACTGGCCCCTTGACTGACCCGACCGTGCTTCTCGGCAACCAGGCTTCCGCCAAGTATCCCGCGTGCCCATCATCCTGGCCGGGGACTTGAACATTTGGCGCCGAGCGGAAACCGACACCTGGCGGGCCTTCTGGCCCGGGCCCGGGGCGCATTCATCCGT
>NW_009242977.1:201344-201917 GCF_000388065.1 Fonticula alba
CGCAAGCCACCCCCTTGCCGGCAACTCGGCCAGTTGTTGGCGTTCCAGATTTTCGGCGGCTTCTTCGCCAACCAGTCCGGCATGCTGGTCTGGCTGCGCTGGCTGCAGTACATCTCCCCGCACAAGTGGAGCTTCCAGGCGCTGATGGTCAATGAGTTCCGCGACCGGGTGATCACTTGCACGCCGGAGGAAATGATCATGACCCCAAGCGGCCCCATCTGCCCGGTGACCACCGGCGAGGATCTCCTCCGGAATTTCGGCTTTGATCCCTCCCTGCGGGCGATGTGGAAGTCCGTTTGGATGTTGGCCATCTTGTTCGTCGGGATTCGCATCCTTGGCTGGCTGATGTTCGAGTTCCAGTCTTGGCGCACCACCGCCCGCCGGTCCCGCAAGTAAGCCTCCCCCTTCGATTTTCCCCTTCTTCCTCTCTCTCTCTCTCTCTCTCTCTCTCTCCCTCTCTCTCTCTCTCCCTCTCCCTCTCCCTCTCTCTCTCTCTCTCTCTCTCTCTCTCTCTCCCTCCCCCGATCTTTCTCTCCCCGCGTCTCCCATCTTCCATCGATCCTGCCCGTTTGC
>NW_009242977.1:203463-209200 GCF_000388065.1 Fonticula alba
CCGGTCGCCCGTGGGCTGTTCCTCGCTCCCCTTTCCAAAGGCTCACCAACCTTGTCGGTCCTCCTGAGCCGTTGTCCGGTGGCGCCTCGGGCGATGGTGGCGCCCCCGCCGTCAGTGCCGCTTCCGGTACTTGTGCTGCTGCTGCTGCTGCTGCTGCTGTTGATGATGGTGATGGTGACGGCGACCACCATACTCAGGCCGCCTGCACGAGCGATGACACGGCCACCGTGCCAGACAATGCCGGCGCCCTGGACCAGGGGACCGGCGCCTCGAGCGGTGACATCGACAGGTCGATCAGCACGGCTGAGCCCACTGAGCCTGGCCAGGCAGCGCAGCCTGCCATCTGCGACGTCTTCGCAAGCCACCCCCTTGCCGGCAACTCGGCCAGTCCGTTCCTGGTGGACTCCTTCCGGCATTTCTTCCCCGAAAGCCCGGCCGGTACGGGTCTCATGTGTGTGTGTGTGTGTGTGTGTGTGTGTGGGCTCCCCATCCACTTGGGGGTTCAATTGACTGACCACTTGCCCCGCACTGATGTGTGGCCCTCGCCGCCGGGGTGTGGCCCCTTTCCCTGTCGCACCGCAGAGTACACCTGCTGGGACATGCGTGCGCTGGCACGCCGCCAAGGGTCCTCCCTGGCCAATGGCCCCGGCTCACGGATTGACTATATCCTCACCGATCGGAGTATGGTGCCGGGCATGGCCGGCAGCCACCCATGGCGCTTGGCGCAGGCGATCCAATGCCCGCGAAACCACCCGCGTGTGAGCGACCACGCGGCCGTGGTGGTGGACTTCGCCTGGGCCGACGACCATTGTCCCCGGGTGGAGGCCAGGGCTTTGGCCGAGCGGGCATCGGCCGCCGGGACTTACTCCCCGCCAGGGCCCTGCTCCCGGCACTATCCGCCGATCGGGCACGACCCGCAACAGAAGTCCATTGCCTCTTTCTTCGCGGCGCCGAGCGCATCCGGCCCCCCTTGCCCGGACGAGGCAGCATCGGTGGGACCCCCTGGGCCTGGCCCGGGTGTGACGCCGGCCGCGCGGCCGACCGGCCTGGGCAGCCGGCCGGGCCCGGTCCCCGGGCCGAGACCCGCGCGCCGGATGCCAGCTCGACCGGGCCCGACCGGCAAGGCGCGCCCCCCGGCCGGCGCATCGCGAGCGATCTCGTCCTTCTTCGCGGCCGCGCCGAAATGACCCCCCCCCCCCCCCTGGGCATGTGTCCTCCCTGTCCGCCTGCCTGCCTGCCTGCTGGTCGGTGACCGCCCATGTAAATGCACGCGCCCCTCGGCGGGGGGCCACGCATACACACACATACACACACACACACACATAGACACATAGACAAACACACATGCGCACACATGTGCATGCCTGCGCACGCATATATCGACATGGGCATGGGCATGGTCACGCAGGCGCGCACTCACAAGCAAACAGGCAAGCAGGCAAACAAAGCAACATGGGAGCATGGCATGTGTACCCACGATGTGTCTACGATGTCTATTCATGCTGGTGGTTGGTCGCGAACACGGCGGCCATTGTAGCACGGCCATCGGGGCAGCAGCGGCAGCCTGAAGCATGGGGCACAGGCAGCGGGACAAGGACAAGGCCGGGCGGCGTCAATCGCCGTCGGAGGAGTCGCTCAGCGAATGGTCATCCGAGGCCGAATGCCCGTCCAGACCCCGGCGGCCGGAATCCGAGGAGGACCCTTCCGACAGGGAACCCGCACTCAGACCGGCACCGGCCTCATCGTCGGGCTCCGGCTCGCTGTCATCCCGGTCGATGTACTCGTCGTCCCCATCCTCGCCATACCCGTCATCCCCATCGCCGAGCCAGCGGCCATCGGCGCCTCCCGGCCCCGGGACATCGGACTCGTCCGACAGCAGGGCGATCGCATCCAGCGAGGGGATGAAGTGCTGGGACAGGGTCTCCTCATCGGAGCTGTCCACATCCACCACACTGCCCATGGGTCGCATGGGGCCAAAGTGCAAGCGCGCGCCACCGGGATCCAGACCGGCGGCCGCCTCGCCGGCCTCCCTCTCGGAGTCGGATCCGGAATCCAGGCCGGGCTCGGGGCCGGCCGATCCCGCGGCCGGTCCAGCCAAGGGGACACCGGCGCCCCCCTCCAGACCGATGCGCCGCAGGAGCCTGGCGCGAGCACGCAGCCGCGCGCCCACCACCGCCGGATGCCCTGCCCCGAAGTCGGATTCCAACTTGATGGCCCGCTCGGCGGGGTGGTCGCCCGGCGGGGGGCCGGTTTCGCGTGAGAGGGCCCGCGCAAACTGCCGGTTGCCGGCCAGGTGCCGGTCCTCCGGGGCCGGGAGCTCGGTCCACTGGCCGAGCCGGGCCCGCGGGATGGCCGTCACCGGCGGCAAGTACGCCAGCCCGGCGGCCAGGGCGCCAGGCCGCTTGCCGGTCTGCACCCACGGCGACCGGCTGTCGGTCCAGTCCAGGAAAGACCCCCACGGGTCGGTGCCCATGGCGGTTTCCGCGTGCTGCAGATCCTCCACCGCCCGGCGGTAGGCGGCCGTGTCTTGCGAGTGCGAGGCCAAGGACCGCACGCGCGCCCGCAGGGCCTCGCGCTCGGCTCGCTGCAGGGCGAAGGCCAGGCGCTCGATGGGCTCCGCAATGCCCAGCCGATAGCCGAAGGCCGTGCGCCGGTCGGCCAGCGGATCGGCCGGCGGCACGGCCTCCGTATAGAAGCCCAAGGAGTGCCGCATGATGGACTCCAACAGGACGCCCACCGCCACGAGCCCCGAATGATCCAGTGACCCGAAGAGATCGTGCTCCAGGTTGTCCGGGCCCTGGAAGACCGCCTCCGCGAAGAGCGACCCCGCATGGTGGATCTGCGCCAGGAAGTCCGGCGACGGGAGCGACGGCACGCCCAGCCGCATGCCAGTCAGGCTAGGCTCTACGGCAAGGGGCGGCCGAGTGTTCGCCCATGTGTGTGTGTGTGTGTGTGTGTGTGTGTGTGCGAGCACGTGTGGATGTGTGTCAGCCATGTGCCGAGGACGTGCGGGCGACCGCGCCCGGGGCACGGCACCAGGAAAGCATGAAGGGCGAGGGACGGGCAAAAAGAGAGGCAAGCAGGGAAGCCGGGAAGGGGGAGGCGCAAGCGGGCCCGGGCCAAACCCAGGAGGAGGGGACAAAATCACACACACACACACACACACGCGCGCGCGCGCGCGCGCGCGCACGCACGCACGCACCTGCCTGATTGACGCCCTCCTCGAACTGCCGGTGGGCGATGGCTCCATCCATGCGGTCCAGGAGGTCTTCCCGTTCGCGCACTGCCGGTGCCGTGGTGCTCAGCCGGCGCCGCGGGTCATCATACCGCTGGCCATGGCGCCAGGGGGCCGCGTGTCGGGGCCACGCGCGGGCCTGCTGCGCACGGCGACTGGCTGCCACGGCCGCCCGAATGGCCCCCCGGTGCCGGGGCGAGTCGCGCCGAAGCGACCCGGCCCCCATGCGTCGGTCCCAGGATTGCAAGGAGGAGGACCGGGAAAAGGCGGCCCGATGTGCGGGCCCCATGCCGGCCCCCAGCCCGAGCGGATTGTCGAGGGTGGCCGGGGCCCGCGGCCGGCCCCGGTACCCATACTCCCGGGCCAGGATCCCCGGGTCGCCGTGGGCCGACCTCCGGGCCGCATCTTCCGCGGCCAGATCCCGCGCAATGGCCTCCAGCCGGCCAGCCCGCGGGTGGCCCAGGTCCCGAGCCCGGCGCACCCGATCCAAGTCCATGGGCGAGGCGCGTGCCCCGGCCGGCAGACGCTCCCAGGCCAGGGCCGGCCGCGTGGGGTCCCGGGCAAAGGGAGCATCGCGCGTGTGGCCGGCCTGCGGCTGGCGGGCCAGCTCCAGCGGCGTGAGCCGGCCCTGGCCCCGGGGCTGCGATGCCGGCCACTCACACACCCGGCCGAAGGCGGCGCAGGGGCCGCAGGCGGCCGGTCGCGCGGCCACCCGCCGCAAGCCGGCCGCCCGGATCGGCGCCGTCTCAGCTGCCCGGTCACTTGAGGCGACTTGCTGCTGCTGCTGCTGCTGCTGCTGCTGCTGCTGCTGCTGCTCCTGCGAAGGCGACAGCGACGGTTGCGAGTCTTCCGAGGGCAGGAGGAGCCGGGCCGCGCGCGACCCACGATTGGCCCTCAGGCGCTTCGTCACGAAGGCCGACCCGGAGTAGTTGACAAACTCCGCGTCATCGGAGTCCTCATCCGACAGGAAGGTGCCCGGGGTGCACTGGTTGACCAGGTGCGGCTGCGACTGGCATTGCAGGCATGGCCCCAGCGGCCCGGAAAGCATGGACGAGTCGGCCCTCGGCCGCGCGGGCAGCCGACCCTCGAGCGTTCTAAACACCCGGCGCTGCTGGACAGCGCGTGCCTGCAGGCCCAGGTTCAGCCGCGCCGAGACCGTCCGCGCCAGGAGGAAGCGCTCCTGCGCACCACGCCGGGTTGACTCATCCGCTGCCAGGGACTCCGGCAGCGGGGGGGCCTGTGGAGGGCCACCCGGCTGTGCGCGATCGGGCCGCATGGTGCGAGCGCGCGCACACGAGGCGAGGGAGAGGGGGGGGGGGAGTGCGGGGTGCGGAGTGCGTGTGTTTCTATGTGTATGGGGTAGGAGCGTGGGCGTGCGTGTCTTCTGGGCGCTGGTTGCGCGAAAGGGATGGAGGGGATGAGGGGGAAGGAGGGGAAGGAGAGCAGGGCACTCGCTTCTCGGGTGCCGATCGCCCCCGGGGACACGCGCGCGCGATCGCCGCCGTCTGATGAGCCCAGCCCGCCCGGGACGACCTCGAGCGTTGGCATCTCCGCGAGGTCGTGCTTCCGAGTCTTTTTGTGTGTGTGTATATTGCACAGCCGGGGGTGTTTTTTCTTCTTTTTTTTTCCCCCCGACAAGAGGGGCGAAAAGGGGCGGACAGGGCACGAGGGGAGGGAGATACACCAGACAGGAGGGCCCGAAATGCGGGCAGGGAGGGGAGATCGTCGGGAGGCGGCGCGGACCTGCCGAGTGCGCCTTGCCGGGCCTCCCTTCTGCGGCAAAGGGGGCCAGAGGGCGAGCGGGGGGGAGGGAGGAGGGCATGGCCGGGCACGGGGGTGTCGGCAGGCCGGTGGCTACTTGGAGCGCATGCGCAGACTGATGGCCGACAGGACACGGACCACGACCACACAGGCGAACAGGCCCCACAGGAGGGTGGCTGTCGAGGCAATCAGATGCGTCACGCCGCCGCCATTGTTCATGTAGTGGTGCCGCTGGAGGAGAGCACTATGTGCGCCAGGCGCGGGTCGTGGGTCGTGGGTCGCGGGTCGTGGGTCGCGGGTCGTGGGTCGTGGGTGGTGGAGGTGGGCGTGTTAGTGAGCGGGCAGGCGGGCAGGCGGGCAGGCGGGCCGGGCACAGGAATGCAGGAGCCACAGGCAGCAGGCCAGAACCAAGGGCCGGAGCCACGTACAACTGCAGGGGCCCGTATTTGCCATTGCCATACAGCTCGGCGATGCAGCAGCCAGCAAAGGCATAGTGCATGGGGTTGATCCAGAAGATCCACCCCCAGGTGCGAAGCATCAGCGGCAGGTAGACAAAGAAATTGCCGAAGGGCACGATGAACACCAGCGCGATGAAGGTAAACAGCCGGGCCGCCGCGCCGGGGCTCTGGCACAGATCGATGGTGAACTGCAGGTCCGAGGGTCGCCCGGCACCGGGTTGTGTGGACGTGTCAGCGTGCCGAGCGTGTGGGTCTGGGGGAGGGGAGGGGGGGGGGGGGGGGG
>NW_009242977.1:209290-211862 GCF_000388065.1 Fonticula alba
AAGACAAAGACGCACATCCAGCAGACCCAAACCGAAGAGGCCCATGAAGAGCGTCGACAGCCAGTACTGTCCGAAGATGCCGGGCCAGTGGTAGAGCGGCAGGGAGTAGACGACCGGAACCACCCAGAGGACGGCCAGCATGGCAACAAACAGGGCATCCACCAGCAGGGTGCTCAGGGTGAAGAGCCACGCCGAGTCGGTCCCCAGGCGGGACTGGCGCACGGCCACCCGGCGCGAGAGGAACCGGTGCCCGGGGTTCCAGCCGGAGGGCGACCGGCCGGCCGACAGCAGCAGCGGCACCACCACCAAGAAAAGGCTGAGGGTGATGAAGAATTGCGCCAGCCGGGCGCTCGCCTGGTCCGAGTGATCCGGCCGCATGTCGTAGAAGATGGACAGGAAGAAGGCCATGGCCGGGGGGAAGACCGTGAGCACGGGGAACAGGGGGATCAGGTGCAGCCGCGCTTGGACCTGGTCCAGCATGTTCAGCCCCAGCAAGAAGGGGATGCGGCTGCGCAGGGCCGGGCGCCGGCGCCTGGGGCGGTCGGGGGGGGGGGGTGGGGGGGGGGAAGAGATCCCAGCGGCCGGGGTTGCACTCAGTGAGTTAGGATGGCAAGCGAGAGGCCGAGCGGGACCGCCGGCCCGGGGGGCAGGGGGGCGAGCCGGCCCGAAAGGGCGACCGGGCAGCCAGGCAGACCGAGTACACACCAGTATGGCGCCCGGAAGCAGGCCAGCGAGTCGGCTCCGGCAAACGGGGAGACCCCATCTCCCGGGGCCTCGCCCGCCAGGGCACCCATTTCGGGGAGGGCCTTCGACAGGTCCATCTGCTGAATGGCCGAGGGGGTTTCGGAAGGGGACATCAGCGCCGGGAGGAACCCCTCGACCAGAAGGTCTACTCAGGGCAGGAGGGAGGGGGGGGGGGGAGGGAGGGAGGGGCGAGCAGGTAGACACCTGTGTAGGTCAGTGACCGGCAGGGCATCGTGCACATTGTCCCGCGAGCCGCACAGTCACGGAGGGCACGCACCCGCGTCGCGTAGCAGGGATCCACGCGCCGCGGCGGCGGTCTCCGGCGATGCGAGCACATGCTCCGGGTAGAGGGACTCCAGGGCGGCGGCCAGCGCCTCGGCTCCGGGCCCCGGGGCCCCGGAGAAGAGCAACTTCCCTGACACGAAGAGCAGGAGCTGATCGGCATTCGAGAGAACCGACGCCTGGAGGTCGTCCAGCTCCGAGACAATGGTGTACCCCTGGGCCGCCAGCCGGCGCAAGATGATCGAGTAGGTGACTGCGTCCGAGTGCGAGAGGCCGGCGGCGAAGCGCTCAATGCAAATGACACCTATTGTCAAGAGTGGAGGGGGAGAGAATGTCCGGGTGTGGGGTGAGTGGTGAGCAGCAGCGGCAGCAGCAGAAGGCGCATGGTGGGCGACATGCGCCCAGTGGCAGCGAGAGAGAGAGGGACAGGGAAAGAGACAGAGAAGCGGAGCGGGGAACATACCTGCCCGCTGGAGGATGACCTGAGCCAAACACAGGAGCTTGAGCTCCAGCAGGCCCAGGCGCAGGGGCAGCGGCGCCGGGCGCAGGGACTTGTCCCCGGAGGCCAGCTGCTCCAGGTGATCCATGTCCGGCAGGTCGATGGCCGACGCGGCGATGGTCGAGACAAAGCGCTGCCCGGGGAGCCCGGTGCCGGCCACCTCGGCCACGTCGCAATCCCGCAGACACAGGGCCGCCAGGTGCTGCAGGCCCAGAGCCCGGAGGACGTGGGCCACGGCAGCCCGCGCAGCAGCCGGCGTGCCATGATGCCGACGCGCCGTGGCCAGCAGCACCTGCGACAGGCGCTGGTGCGAGTGCCCGATGGCCAGGTGGGCGTCGGTGGAGATGTGCCCCACGTGCGGCTGGTACCGGGCCCACACGTCGGCCTCCTGCTCCGGCGTCGAGGAGAGCGACAGTTGCCGGGCGGCGTGGCTGTTCTCCTGGCCCGGGTGCAGGGCCACCGGCTGACACAGCCCGGCGATGGTGCCGGAATTCTTCCGGCAGGCCAGCAGATCCAAGAGAATGCGACTGGTGCAGCCTGCCGATCGGCGGCCAAAGGCCCGGGCAGACGGGAGGCGGGGGGAGGTGGTCAGCTGCGGGTCTCGCGGCCCAGGGGCGAGGGGGGGGGGAAACCCGAATGGGCAGGGCCCCAAGGGGTGCCCAGAGGCCCGGGCCATGCTCGGCCACACGAACGCACCGCGCAGGAGCACAAACTTGCCGCCCGCGATGTCGGTGCTCAGGCCAAAGAGGCAGTCCACCCGCGAGGACAGGTCCGATCCTTCGAGCTCCGGCAGCACGGCAGCCGCCGAGGCCCCGGCGCGCGCCGATGAAGACAGCCGATCTGGCAGGAAGGAGAAGTTCCGGAAGGAGAACCCATACGACTCGGCCAGGGGGTAGAGCCCGGCTCCCGGGGGCAGGGAGTGTGCCGGGCTGAAGTACTCCGCGTCCGAGGCCAGCTCGCCGGTCGGCGCCGGGGTCATGTACACATCGCGAGCGTCCCCGAGCAGCGAGAACTGCTCAGCCGTCGACATGGCTTCAAGGTGACACG
>NW_009242977.1:212511-223849 GCF_000388065.1 Fonticula alba
CCCCCCTCCCCCCGCCCGCCCCGACAGGGGAGAAGAAGCAGCTCCCCTTTTCGTGCCCTCGAACAGCCTACCCCTCGCGCTGTGTGCTCGCCCGACCGCACGAAATGAATACCAACTGAGTTTGAGCTCGCTTGGGTGCTCCCTGGACCGGGGTCACGCCCGTCTCGATGGGAAGCATGTGCGCCGCACATGATCACACTGCAGTCGTGGGAACACCAACCCATGGTGTTCCTCCTCAAGGGTCGCCAGGCGCGCGCGCGGGGGGGGGGCCGCACGGAGTACACCGGTGCCCCTGTTGGCGGCCCGCCCGCCTGGCCGTGGGGCACCTGGCCCTGCGAGCAAGCCCGAACGGCGTGCTCGCTACCGGCCCCCGCCCGCGCTCGATGTGCAGTCGGCTGCGACCAGGAGGGCCGGGACCGGGCGCGGGCCTCTGCGTGGCTGCCGCGCCGACATACACCGATGTGTGCGCGCGTGCGCGCGCCCCCCGATCCCTGCGGCAGATGAATGGGGCGGGTTCGTAACGACCCGAAACGCCCCCCCACTCCCCGGGAGGCGGTTGGCGCTGCCTGCGTCTGTCCCCCTGCCCACCCCGCGAGGGGGCGGCCAAGGAGGAATGCGCCTGCCCCCTTGCCGCCCCTCGTCCGCGAGGGCGCGGCCGGGCACACGGCACCCGCGGCGGCGCGCCCCGGCCCGGAGGTCGACTCTGGCTGGGGCGGCCCGGTTGTCAGTTGTCACCTCTCGCCCGCTGGGGGCGCCCATTCGAGGCCCTGGTTCCAGCGGATTACCCCGGTTCTCGGGGGGGAGGGGGGGGGGGGGGGGCGTATGGGGCCCTGCGTAAATGTGCCTGGGACATGCCTTGCCGCTGGCCGCCAGGTGCCGCGCACCTCCGGCCCTCCCCCTCTCCCCACGCACGCCGGTCCGCCAGTGCCCCTTCCAGGGTCACCCATCCGGCCGGGGTCGCGCGATGGGCCGGTCGCCCGTGGCCTGCCCCCCCCCCCCCCAGGGGAGGATGGGCCCGGCTGGGCCACGCCCGAGTTGATGTTGCCCGACGGAGCAGTGCCCCACATTGGTAATTACACTCACCTAGCAGGCGGGCCCCGGCAGCCGCCGCCCCCCCCCCCCCCGCGCGCGTTTGTGTGTGGGGCTCCGGGTCCCAGAGGGGATTGTTTACCCCTCGCCGAGCCCGTCGATCTCTTTCACACGAGCGCGACCCAAATGCCCCTGGACTGCCGGCCGCCGGCCGCAGGCCGAAACACCTTTTCTCTCGGCCCGCCCCTCCCCCTCCCCCCCCCTCCTCCTCACCCCCGTTCCCCCTCCCCAGGAAGACACCCACCCACCCACGGCGCCGGCCATGACCGCTACCCATTCGGGGTTCCAGCCCCCCCCTGCGCCGCCGGGCTCGGCGGCCCCCATGCCGCCGGCTGTCGACGAGGTCCGCCCCGGCGCCGAGACACCAGTAGGCCTCCGGAAGAACCTGTCCTACCGCTTTGGCAACTGGTTTGTCAACGAGGGGCCAAAGGTACGCGCACATCCTCCTCTCTCTGATCCCCTCGTCCCGGCCCGCCCCCCTCCCCCCCTCCCGGCATTGCCACAGACACTCACCCGCCCCATCGCCGGCCAGGCCTTCTTCCTCGTCATCTGGACGGCCGTCAACCTGGCCCTCTTCCTGGACAGGTTCTTTTTCTTCCGGAACTCGGCCTCCTGGTCCAACATGCGGGACATCATCGGTGATGGGCTGCCCTGGGCACGCGGGTCGGCCCAGGTCCTGAACTTCAACTGCGGCATCATCCTGCTGACGGTGTGCCGCAACCTGATCACCTATGTCCGGCGGATCCCCGGCATCCGGCGTCTGGTGGACAAGCACATCACCTTCCACCGGGCCGTGGCCTGGACCATTGCCTTCGCCACGTATGTCCACGTCGGGGCACACTACTTCAACTTCCTGCACATCGAGCAGGCCACGCCGGAGGCCCGCAAGCGGGCCCTCCTCCCGGACGAGGGCACTGCCCTGCAGGTGGCCGTGTCGGCGGTGGCCGGCTGGACCGGGCACCTGCTGGTGCTGGTCATGTTCGTCATGTACACGGCCGCCGTGGAGGGCGTCCGGCGGAAGTACTTCGAGCTCTTCTGGTTCAGCCACCACCTGTTCGTGGTCTTCTTCGTCCTGCTGCTGGGACACGGCGCGCAGTGCCTGCTGCGTCCGCAGAATGCTGGCGCGGTACGCAGACCCTGGCACGCATGTGCCCACACATCCGGCCGATCACCGTTGGCGCCCCGCTGCTGGCCCGCACTCGCCCCCCCCCCCCTTCCATCCCAGTGTGAGTCTGACCCTCCTCCTCCCCGCCCCCCCCCCCCTCTCCCCCCTTCATGTGTGCTCCTGCTCCCCCGGTCGAATTCACAGGGGTACATTTGCATCCCGGCCACCTGGAAGTGGGTTCTCCTGTCGCTGGTGGTCTACCTGCTGGAGCGCATGATCCGCGAGATCCGTGCTCGGCGCACGACCACCATCGCCAAGGTCATCCAGCATCCCTCGCGTGTGGTGGAGATCCAAATGAACAAGCCCAGCATGACCTATCGCTCCGGGCAGTACCTGTTCCTTAACTGCCCGGACATCAGCCGCTTCGAGTGGCATCCCTTCACCATCAGTAGCGCCCCGGAGGAGGGCCACGTCAGCTGCCATATCCGCCTTGCCGGCGACTGGACCAGTACGTCTGCCACACATCGCCATGTGGTGGGCTGCCCGGCCTGCCTGGGCCCCCCCCCCTCCTCCCTGGGGCTTGCCTTTCCCCCGGCCACCGGCCGGCTCCACGCTTCCCTCCCCCTCCCCTCCCCCATGATTTCGAGATCGCTGACGCCGTCTGCCCTCCCCCCGCTGCTCCGACCAATGTCCCCTGTAGCCGCTTTCGCCCGGCGCCTCGGCTGCACATTCGACGGTGCTCCCGGCAACAATGGCCTCACCCTGCCGCAGGTGTACATCGACGGGCCCTTCGGTGCGGCCTCCGAGGATGTCTTCAAGTATGATGTACGTGCCGCACGTGTCCCGGGGCGGCGCGCGCACGCGGATCCCCGCCCTTTCTCGCCTGCCTGCCTGCCTGCCTGCCTGCCTGACACCCACGTCGCCCTCTTGTCCTTTTTTCCTCTCTACATGGTCCCCCCTCGCTCCCGCCCCCGCTCCCGCCCCCGCTCCCGCCCCCGCCCCCGCTCTAGGTGGCTGTCCTGATTGGCGCCGGCATCGGTGTCACTCCCTTCAGCTCGGTGCTCAAGTCCATCTGGTACCGGGTGGTCTCGCCCAACACCAAGGTCAAGCTGAAGAAGTGCTACTTCTTCTGGATCTGCCGGGACACCGGGGCCTTCGAGTGGTTCCACGACCTGCTGCGCGCCCTGGAGGCCGAGGACATTGGCAACTTCTTGGAGATCCACATCTACCTGACCGGCGGCCTGAAGCTGGACCAGGTGAAGAACATCATGGTCAACGACCGGGCTGGCCTGGAGGATGGCCTGACCGGGCTCAAGAGTCCCACCCGCTACGGGCGTCCCGACTGGGACACCATCTTCGGCAACATGGGGGTCCAGCACCCGGATACGGAGATCGGTGTCTTCTTCTGCGGTCCCAAGCCCCTGAGCAGTGCCCTGCACATTGCCTGCAACAATGCCACCAGCAGCAAGAAGGGTGGTGCCAAGTTCTACTACCAGAAGGAGAACTTCTGATGGACCCTCGACCCCGGGCGCCGGCACACGCATCCACACACCCGCGCATATGCATGCCGGGCATCGGCGCGGGTGGGTGCCCACACAGACACACACGGACACACCCGCGCACCTGCGTGCGGCCATTCGTCCGGTGGCAATACAAAGAGAAACCTTTGCCCCAGTGTGTATTCCCCTGTTCTACCCCACACGGAGCTTTGTGGATGGGGGACAGAGGCGTGCACATCATTGCGCCTCGTCCAGCTTTTGCTGGAAGTTCCGCCGATTTGGGTAGGACCAGCCCTCTCCATAATCCAGCGGGGGGACCGGCACCGGAAGGAGGAGCTCCAGATACCGCCTAATATGCGCGTGCGTGTGCGCGTGCGCGTGCGTGTGCATGTCGGGAGGGGGGGGGGGGAGGGCGGGAGGGGAAAGCGTGAGAACCGTGAATTGGTGGCCGGAAGGGAGGAGGGATACGCACCGCCGGCTCGTCAGACGGAAGAAAACGCGCAGATTGTTGAAGAACCCCACGTCAAAGGGATTCTCCTCGCAGGGGTCCACCGTGTCTGGGCTGTTGGGGGCGACGGCCATCAGATCCGTCATGCCAATGCGCCAGTTCCCGTGGTACTCCAGCTGGGACTTGCCCATGGAGGCCAGGTACAAATTCCAGAAGAGAAGGGCCAGCGTCGGGAAGAAAATGATCAGCGCCAGGAAGAAGGACAGGTTCAGGAAGAAGGACGTCCAGGGGGAGCTGAAGATGGCCGGGTCGAAGCCGTGGTACTATGTGCGCGCGGCGCTCACGAATTAGCGTGCGGGAAGAGGCGCGTGCGGGGGCCGGGGCAGCGGGGTGCGCCTGTGCCGTGGGTGGGTCGAAAGAGGGAAGGCAGCAAGGGCGGAAGGGGGGCGGGCAGGGGGTGCAGGACCACACAACACGCACCGGCCGGTCGAAGTAGTGCGACAGGATGAAGGGAAGGCACTTGTAGGAGAAGTATGCGCAGGCCAGCGTCAGGTAGGCCAGGAACAGGACAAAGTACCGGTGGTTGTTGGCTCCGACACAGGTGGCAATCCAGGCTGGTGGGGGATAGGTGCGGGCGAAGGTCAGCATCAGCGCGGGACGATGCCATGGCGGACGAGGCGGGGAGGACAAGGAAAAAGAGGGGGAGGGGGAAGCACTGCCAGATTTGACCGTGCTCCTCTTGCCCCCGCGTATGCCTCTTCTTCCTTCTTTTTTTTTTTTTTCGACGCACGACAGTGGTGGTCCATGCGGTGAACGCAGCTGTTGATCGAGGCACGGAGATGGCAGGCGGGTCAGGCAGCGGCACACCGAGACGCGGACAGACGGAGAGGCAGGGAGACGGAGGGGCAGAGAGGCAGACCGCCGGAAGGGCCGAGGGACACAGACAAAAAGGGAGCAGGCCTCTCGGCACGCACCGGTCACAAATGCTGCAGTGGTGCGACCGCGGCGGCCGGGCCTGGTCACAGCGCCGGCAGTGGTCGCGCGACCCGGGCCCAGCCCGGCGCCCGGCCTGGAGGAAGGGCTCGGCCGGGTTGTCCCCGAGGCTGCCCTCGGCGGGGCCGAGGTCCTCCGGCGCGGGGGCCGAGAGGTCGCTCATCAGCATGTCGGCCAGGGCCTCCTGCCGGTGCATCGGGACATAGCTCTTGGCCATGATGGCCATGTAGAAGTTGAACCACATGCAGGCACAGATCCACACGGCCACGGCCAGGTCCAGCAGGAGACCCACCGTCCGGCCGGGGGTCATCTCGGGCAGGGGCATCCCCCCGCGCGAGTAGTCCGGCACCAGGGGGGTCCCATCCGGCCCGAGGGCAAAGAAGTACCGCAGCCGGACGACAAAAACAAAGTAGAAGATCGTCACCGTCCCCAGCAGGCCGATGGCGAAGGTGACCAACATGGGGCCGAGCGCGCGGAGGCCCTTGTCGGCCACCCGGTTGAGGAATCGCCGGTGCCGCGAGAAGAGCATCTCCAGGGCACCGAAAATGGCCTTCGCGCTCATGGGGGGCGGGCGGGCGGGCGGGCAGGCGTGCGACGCGAACGGAGACCCGGGGCCGAGGAAGAACGAGGGGGATGCGGCACAGGAGGCGCAGTAGAAAGGAGCAGGAGGGGAGGGAGGAGGAGCAGGGGCAGGAGGGGGGGGGGGGGGACCTGCAAGAATGGGGCGCGAGTGGACCAGCCACCAGCGGATGGCCGATTGCCCGGCCACAATGCGGGATCCACACCGGTGACTAAGGGGGGCGCAAGCGCGTGCGCGCGTGACCACCATGCATCGGGGCCCCGGCCCGATTGGCCGCGTCGCGTTGGGCATTTAATCAGCGCCCCCAGCAGGCCGGCCGGCCGCCCCGGGCCTGGGCGGCACCCGCTCCATGCGCCTCTTGCCTGTCGCCCCCTGCCCTTCCTCCACCCCCCTCCCCCTCCGCCCCGCCCCCGCCCCCCTCGCTGCCACACCATGCTCGCTCGGACTTCGCAGTTTGCCCGCTCGATCCACCTGTCGGTCCTCCGGGCCCCGGCCACCACCGCGGCCCTTGGCCGGCGCTTCGAGTCGTCGCTGGCTGCGCCCAAGGCGGCCGATGGCTCCGACGAGGAGGTTTTCGTCACGCACCTGCAGGGCGCCGACCAGGGCGTGGCCGTTCTGTCGATGAACCGCCCGGCGGCCAAGAACGCCCTGAGCAAGAAGCTGCTGGCCGACATTCGTGCCACTGTGGATCGCCTGCGCTCGGACAGGTGCGTGTGATGTCCTACCCTGGCGCCTCCGCCCCCCGGTGCCACATGCGTCTATGTGTGTGTGTGTTTGTGTGTCGCGCGCGCAGCTGCTTGTGCGGCCGTATGCGCAGTGGCACACGCAGTTACACCCACACGCCGGCATACGCTCACACTCGCTCTCTCTCTCTCACACACACACACACATTTACATGTGCGCGCCGCAGCTCTGTTCGCGTCCTCATCCTTCGCTCCCATGTGCCCGGGGCTTTTTGCGCCGGGGCCGACCTGAAGGAGCGCGCCACCATGCCGGCCCACGAGGTGTCGGACTTCGTCCACGGCATCCGGTCCCTCTTCAACGACATTGAGAACCTCCCCTTCCCGACGATCGCCTCGCTGGATGGCGCCGCCTTCGGTGGTGGCCTCGAGATGGCCCTGGCGTGTGACTTCCGCACGGCTGGCGCCGGCGCCCGTCTGGCCCTGAGCGAGACCAAGCTGGCCATCATTCCCGGGTGCGCGAACACCAAGCCGCCCCCACCGGCCTCGCTGGCCTGTCCTCTCGTTTGCTGACATGCATGCATATGCCTCCGCCTCCATGCGCGCTCCTGGCATGGCCGCCGCGCTTTTCCCCCCAGCGCCGGCGGTACCCAGCGTCTTCCCCGGCTGGTGGGCATGCACATGGCCAAGAAGATGATCTTCACTGCCAGTCCGGTGAACGCCTCCACCGCCGAGTCCATCGGTCTGGTCACCGAGGCCGGCGAGCAGGCATACCCCCTGGCCCTGAACCTTGCCCGGCAGATTCTGCCCCAGGGTGCGTGTGTCTGATCTGCTGTCTTTTTCCTTTTCTCCTTGCCCCCCCCCCCCCTCGCCCTTCTCGCGACCGCCTGCCGGTGCAGGCCCTCGCCCCGCCCCACGCCCCTCCTCTCTCTCCCGCGCTCGCTCCGTCAATTGACCGGCTCCCCTGCATGCGCGCGTGAAAAAAAAAACCGACCAAACCAACTGCCAGGCCCCATCGCCATCCAGGCGGCCAAGGTTGCCATCAGCAAGGGCGCCGGCACCGACCTGGCCACCGGCCTGGCCATCGAGCAGGCCTGCTACCATCGCGTCATCCCGACCAAGGACCGCCTTGAGGGCCTGCAGGCCTTCCGCGAGAAGCGCGCCCCGGTCTACAAGGGCGAGTGAGTGCATGTCCGCCGTCGCCGCCCCCGCCCCCGCCCCCCTCCGCCTCCCCTCCTTGTGTGTGTGGGGGGGGGGGGGCGTCATGTTGAGTGGGTGGGTGTGTGTGTGTGGCCACAGCTCGCCTAGAAACAAGGCGCCCATGCCTGCACTGCAAGCGCGCACAGAGACGCCAGCGCTGGCACAAAAATACACACGCGAACCCACGACCGTGCGCGTGCAAAGGGGCCCAACAACACCAATGACAATGGCGGCCAGGAGGAGGAGCACACAATGGCGCGTATATTTCTCGGGGATGCGCGCACGCGCGCACAAGGACGGCAAAAGGGGAGGGGGGAGTCAAGGAGGAAGTGCACACCTGGGGAGGTGCGAGATATATGGTACAAACTGGGCGTGTGTGGGTGCGTGTGTTTTACATAACCATGCGAGGGAGGGGGAGAAAGGGAGGGGGGAGGGGGAGAAAGGGAAGGAGCGGGGGGGGGGGGGGGGGGGGGGGGGGGGGAGGGGGGACCTTCAATCAGGAAAGAAGAGGATACGCCCCCCCCGGGAAGCTGTGTGCAGATAGGCAATGCTTGGGTGCGTGCAGGAGGCCGTTAGGACAGCCTCCAGGACAATGGAAGCAGAGGCACGAGCATCGTTCAGGGGAACGCCCTCGAAGGCGATGGCCATGACGTTCTCCTCGAAGTCGAGGAGCGCTTCGGCGTCGAAGGTGGTGCGAGAGCCGGAGCTGCCGCGGAAGCCGCCACGGCCGCCACCGCGACCGGCGCAGATAAAGACGCAGGGGGGAGCCCACACAGGGGGGGGGAGGCGGAGGACGGCGGAAGCCGGCCTCAGGAGTCTACTACAGGAGGGAGGATGATACACACACACACTGCTGCGCGTTTACCAGCGCCCGCCACCACGGCCGCCGCCGCGACCGCCGCCGAAGCCGCCGCCACGGCCGCCGCCGAAGCCACCGCCACGGCCGCCGCCGAAGCCGCCACCGCGACCGCCGCCGAAGCCGCCACCGCGACCGCCGCCGAAGCCACCGCCGCGGCCGCCGCCGCCGAAGCCGCCACGGCCGCCGCCGCCGAAGCCACTGTTGTCCTCCAGCTCCGGCAGCTCAGTGCACACGGTGAGGGTGGTCCGGGCGTCGGACCAGGACTCCTCGGCGAACTGGCACTGGTCCAGCGGGATGTCGAACAGGGCCTGGGTCTTGTCACGAGAGAGCTTCATGTTGCGGACGCAGGGCCGGAAGTCCGGGCCCCAGTTGCGCTCAACCAGCGACCAAGCCAGGCTCGGCGTGCGCATGGGCTCGCTGAAGGTCATGGCATAGGTGCGGAAGCCACTCTGCGAGCTGAGCAGCGAGCGCTCCTCGATCTGGGTCGTCTGGCCGGAAATGACAGCCAGGGCGGCCGACAGGGTGTCCACCGGGCAATGGTCCTCCAGGTACTTGCTGACGGTCTCGCGGAAGAGCGGCAGCACGGCCGGGTCCACGGCGGCCAGACCCTGCAGAGCGTCGCGGGTGGCGGCCTTGACGATGTCCTGCTGCTGGGGGGCACCAATCCGACGGAAGGTGATCTTGTTCCGGCGCTCGATGTTGGTCAGCAGGTACTCCTGCTGGGGGGTGAAGAAAACAATGGCAATGCCGCTCTTGCCGGCGCGGCCAGTCCGGCCGGACCGGTGGACATAGTCCTCGCTGCGCTCGGGCGGGTCGCACTGCACCACCAGGTCCACCTCGGGAATGTCGATACCGCGGGCGGCCACGTCGGTGGCGATCAGGCACTTGATCTTGCCGTCGCGGAAGCGAGCGAGCGACTGCTCGCGCTGGGCCTGGGTGATGTCACCATGGAGGGCGACACACTCGTTCTGGATCAGACGGTCCAGGGCCAGGTCGTTGGCCTCGCGCTTGGTGTTGGTGAAGACAATGGTGCGGCCGTGCTGACCGGAGTAGACTGGCGGCGGGCGGGCGGGCGGGCGGACGGGCGGACGGGCGAGGGGAACGAGTGTCAATGAGCATACCCGGAGAGAGCAGTGCCGGCCGGGGGGGGGCGCACAGTTGGCAGCAAACGAGGCAGAGGAAGCAGAGGAAGCAGGCATACGCACCGCGGATGACGTCACGCAGGGTGGAGGCACGCTCGGAGAAGGGGCACCGGATGGCCAGATGCTCGATGGTGTTGGAGGTCTGGTTGCCATCCGAGTGGACCAGGTTCACATGGACACGCTCGCGACGCAGGTACTTGCTGGCCACGGACTTGACCCAGGTGGGCATGGTGGCCGAGAACATGATGGTCTGCGGGCGGTTGGGGAAGTCCTCCGGCACGGCGCCATTGCCGGACTCCTGGCCGTCCGGGTGGTACAGGGTAAAGAGGATCTTGTCGATGGCCTCGGCGAAGCCCACCTCCAGCATCCGATCCGCCTCATCGAGCACCACATACTTGATGGAAGACAGGCTCAGCCGGCCGCGGTCCAGCAGGTCCTGAATGCGCCCCGGGGTGCCGGCAATCACGTCCACGCCCTGGCTCAGCATGCGCTCCTGCGGCTCGTACGGCGTGCCACCGTAGACGGTCATCATGCGCAGCGACCGGCTGCCCACCAGCGACCCGAGCTCCGAGTCGATCTGCTTGGCCAGCTCGCGGGTCGGGGCCATGATGATGCACACCGGGCCGCGGCCGCGACCGGAGCGCGGCTGCTCGAACAGGCGCTCCATCAGCGGCAGGCCGAAGGAGATGGTCTTGCCGGAGCCGGTACCTGTACATGCCGGCACAGGGGCCGGGGCCGGGGCAGGGGCAGGGGCAGCGAAAGACATCGCGTTAGTGCGAGAGGGTTAGCGAGCCGCCAGGAAGAGCGTGAAGCGCGGGGAAGTGTGCCACAGCCGGGGCCCGGTCCGGCCCGGCAGGGGGGGGGGGGGGGGGGAAGCACGCACGAGCCTGGCCGATGACATCCTTGCCGTCGTAGATGGCGTCGTAAGTCTGTGCCTGGATGGGGAAGAGGGCGGTGATGTTGCGCTTGGCGAACTGGGACACGGTCTCCTTGGAAATGCGGAAGTTGGTCAGGGCCAGAGGGTTGGGCTTCTCGGCCTCCTCGACCTCCTCGACCTCCTCGACCTCCTCGGTGGCGGCCTCGGCGGCGGCCTCGGAGGACTTCTTGTCCTTCTTATCCTTCTTGTCCTTCTTGTCCTTCTTGTCCTTCTTGTCCTTCTTCTCGCTGCCGTCAGACTTCGAGCGCTTGGAGGAAGGCTCCTCCTCCGAGGAGGAGGAAGACTTGCGCTTCTTGCTGTCCTTCTTGGAGAGGGGAGCAGCGGCCTCGGTGGCGGCACCGGCCTCGGCGGCCGTGGCGTCAAGGAGAGCCTTGTCGGAAGAAGACATGGTCAAGGGGGAAGGGGAGGGAAAGGAAGGGGAGGGGAGGGAGGTGGAAGGATGTGCGTGCGTTCAAGCGGCGAGTTTTCGATGCGTAGAAAGAAAAGTCGGGGGAAGAGGGGCTTGGCAGACGTGAGTGGTGCGGGCAGTGGGGGCCAGTCCACAGAGGGCGGGGGCATGCTGTGCGGGCCCTTCAGTGAGTCGCTTTGGTGGACACGGGCCAGGGGGAGGGGGACGCCCAAGGCGGTGCAACTGCCCGTGAGCAGCCGCACCTGGCAAGACGGTCTCCACTCACACACACACACACACACATACACACATACACACACACACACACGCGCGCGTGCGCGCCTCCTGCCCCGCCGCCTGAGGCAGTGGAGTCCGCATGGACCACACTCCGCCCTCGGCCGGGTACCAGGAGGGGGGG
>NW_009242977.1:224025-225244 GCF_000388065.1 Fonticula alba
TGCACACACACATCCACACACGCACATGCCCGGCCATCAAACAGGGCGGATGGGGTGCCCTCTTGTCTTGCCGCCCCCCCCCCCCCCCCCCCCCCCCCCCCCCCCCCCCCCGCCCGTCCCCCCTGCCCCACCGCGCCAGGCCACACACCCACGAGGCCCGCGAAGTGCCACCGGACGATGGTGACATGTGACAAGTGGAATCAACAGGTGCCGTGCTGGTGTTAACTGTATTGGTCTTCGATGATAGACCGGCAGCGAGCCCTCAGAGCTCCAGAACAAGGAAAAGAAGAGGGGAGAGAGGAAGGAAGACCGAGGGAGGGGGAGCGGCGCCGGCCAGGCACATCAGCCAGACTTGAAGCTCACAGTGCTGGAGGACTCGGGCGAGTCGATGCGCTTGGAAGCGGCCGCCTTCATGGAAATGGTCGAGGTGAGGTTGGCCACATGCGCAGCGGACAGCCCCCAGTCGTAGCCATAGTTGATGTGCTCCTGTGCCGAAGAAGGCGGGGCAGGGAGCGGCCGGGGAGACAAACGGGCACATGGGGCGGGGGGGGGGGCGGGGGGAGATATGGGTGAGCGAACGGCAGAAGGGCGAAAGGACCAGGCGGGGGGGGGGGGGGGCGCGGAAACACGGAGGGGGCAGGAAAGAATGGGAAGCAGCGAGGTGCGCGCGCGTACGGTAAGGCCGCAGCGCGCCTGAGCCTGGCAAAGGCGCGGCACGGAGAGAATCCCGTCGACGATGGGGACATCGGTGTTGATCTGAATATCGAGCAGGGACTTGGTGATGGCACCAAGGATGGCGCCCTTGCAGGCAGCGTTGAACTCGTTGTCCGGGCCGACATACTGCGGGTTGTCGGCCATGATGCAGCCGATGGCCAGGACGGCCGAGGGGTTGAGCACTGTGTCCGGACGGCGGCAGCCCAGGCCAGGGAGGAGGGTAAGTGGGTTGGCAGGGGTCGGCAGGGGGAAGAGGCAGTCACTGGGCCATGCGAGCGGGACCTTGGCGAGAGAGAGAGGGGGGGGGGCAAGAGAGAGAGGGAGAGAGACAGAGAAAGAGGGGACGGGGAGCACGAACCCTTGATGGACTTGCTGGCGGCGAAGGGCAGGTCCGAGGGGGTGGGAACTTCGATGATGTGGATGCGCTCCGGGGGGACCATGCAGCTGGTGAGAGCGCGGCTGAGGCGTCACCACAGCGGGGGGAGGGGAGCGAGCGAGCGAGCAG
>NW_009242977.1:225528-226750 GCF_000388065.1 Fonticula alba
GGGGGGGGGCGGACAGCCGGTGCCGGGGAAGGGAAAAGACGTACATGGCACCCTCGACCAGGGCGCGGTTGATGGTGCCGTAGCGCCGGCAGTGGAGGATGACGAAGGTCTGGTCGCTGGCGTCGACCGAGTTGAAGGCCCCGGAGCCGCACTGCTGGTCGTGCGAGCCCTCGGTGTTGGAGGCCTTGACCGCCTCGCCTCGGCTGCGGCTGCTGGAGAAGATGGACCCACGCATGGTTGAAGGAGACAGGTGGGAGAGAGAGAGAGAGAGAGAGAGAGAGGAAGAGGGGGGAGGGGGGAGACAGATAGGTATAGGGGGAGGGAGAGAAGGGAGAGATTGCCTTTCCCCGATGCTGGGAGGAGGCACGAGGAGCAGGCTGGGGGCAGATCGGTCACTGACCGGGCCAGGCCGGGCCAGCAAAGACGGGCCCACGTCCCGAACGGGAGGCCGGGGGAGGGGGGGGGCGGATCAACATCCTGCCTGTCGGCCGGGCGTCTCCTCCTCCTCCGGGCCGGCGCCGGCCGGCGGGTTTCAGTTTTGCCCCAACGCACTGGTGGAGCCCCCCATTACCGGAGGCGAGAGGAGAGAGGCCTCCAACGTGGGGGGGGGGGAGGGGGGGGGGCGCGCTCACGTATGAAGGAGGGCGGGGGCACTTTCCGAATTGGGCGCGTGTGGGGGGGGGGGGGGGGCCGGCCGGGGGCGGGGGGGAGGGAGGGGCGGGGGCCACCCCGGGCGGAGGGGGCGCCCCCCGGGGCCCCACCCCCCCGCCGCCCCCCCCCCCCCCTCTGCGAGTTCTCGGCCAGCCGGGCCGCCTGGGGCTGGCCGCGCGAAAGCGCCCAGACCGCCGCAGGACGTGAGGGCCTCACCGGGGGCAATCGGGCGAGGATGGTCCCCCCGCCCTCGTCCGGCCCCCCGGCCGTGCCCGGAGGAGCGCACGGCCCGGCGAGGGGGGGCTAATTGGGACATGCCGGTGGATGCCACTTTTGGGGGGAGGAACGGGGCGGGGAGCCACTGGGGCTTGGGTAATATTGTCCGGACCCCTCGCCGAGCACCCTCGGGGGGGGGAGGGGGGGCACGGGTGAATCGCGCTCCAACGGCCGCCGGGGCGCCGCGGCCCCTTCCACGGCCGCCGCCTCAAGGCCGCGAATTTCGCCCTAAAGTATTGCGACACACATATGCACACAGTCGTGGAGACCTCTTCGCCCCGCCCCCCCCCCCCCC
>NW_009242977.1:227905-228830 GCF_000388065.1 Fonticula alba
TTCCAGAGGCCCTTCCCGACGGGGCACATACAGCGCATACGCGTGGTATGTGCGCCCCGACGCCAGGCTCGGCTGAGGGACGAGAGCCCAACCCGTGGACGCCGCCCGAGAGGGGCATGCGCGAGGGGGCTGTCCCCGGGTCGCACACACGCGACGGGGACACGGGCGGGTTCCCACGTCCGGGCGTACGGCGCGGGAGGGAGGCGCGCCGGGGCCGGCCGGCCCCCCTGGCTGGTAGGGTCAGGAATGTGCCCCCCCCTGGGACGAGCGAAGACCGGGGGAAAGAATAAATGGCCAATTGGCCGGGGACCCAACAAGCGTCGATGGTTTAGTGGTAGAATTGCCGCCTGCCACGCGGTAGACCCGGGTTCGATTCCCGGTCGACGCAGTCTCTCTTTTGTCCCGGCTACGCACGGTGCACGTGGTCTTCGACTCGCCACGTGCGCATATCACCCGCCGATTCGATCTCCGGCTGAGGCGCATGGGCGGCCTCGGGCCGGGGGGCAGAGCGCACGGGCGTGGACTGCCTCGCGCGCGCGCGCGCCCACGAACGCCATCTTCCGTTGTCGGCTCGCTCGCCACCGACGCACGATCTCCCTCGGCTCCTGACGGGGCTGGTGCGGTGTGCGCGCGACGCACGCACGGCATGCTCCTCTCCTCCGTGTGGGCGGCGTGCGTCTGAAGGCGCGGGGCGGTGGCCGGGCCTGCCACTCCCGGCGTGTGCCATCCGCCCCCCCCCCCCCCCTCCTCCCCTCTCTCCCCTCTTTCGTTGTTTGCCCCCTCCCCGTCTCTTCCCCCGGGGGTGCTCGCCGGCGGACGGGGCGAAGGAACGGCGCGGGCCAGCCCGGTCGGCATGGGCGCACCCCGGTGCTCGCACCCGCCTGCGCCCCCCCCCCCCCTCTGCGAGTTCTCGGCCAGCCGGGCC
>NW_009242977.1:229181-230406 GCF_000388065.1 Fonticula alba
CCCCCCCCTCGCCCCATTCTCCTCTCTTTTCCCCGGTCATGTCCGCCCTCAAGCGTAAGAGGACCTCGGGCATCGGGTCGATTGCTGGTCGGGCTGCTGCTGCCGCGGCGGCCGCCGGTGGTACGGCCTCCAGTGGCAACAAGCGGCGCCTTACGCGCGAAGAGCGCGAGGAGCTGGCCGAGTTCGGTGAGATCCTCCCGGTCCCTGGCGGCGCGGACTCCACTCCCGGGTACGCGCACGCCCTTCCTCTTTCCTCTCCTCTCCATTTCTTCGGCGCATGCCTCCCACGAGCATGGATGCATACAGCACACACACACACACACACACACACACACACACACACACACACACACACACACACACACACACACACACACACACGTGTATGCACGCATGAGCATGTCAGCCATTAACCGCCCTCGTCTCTCGCCTTACGTCTACCCCCATGGTTTTGGCGCAGATCCGGCGACCGCCCTGTGCGTGTGCTAGACTTCTCGGCCGAGGCCGAGCACTCCGCCAAGCGCGGCCGCTCTGATGCCCTCGACGCGGGAGACGAGGATCTTGACTGGTCGACGCCGGACCAATTCTCCAGCCTGCTGCGCTCCGCGCGCAAGGCCTCTTCCACCAAGACCGGGCGCCGGTCGATCCTGGCATCGGCCGCCCTCAGCAAGAGGGCCACCACGGTGGCCGCCCCATCGGACACCGCCGACATCTCCGCAGGGCGCGCGCCGATGGTGCGCACCCCTCCCTCCTGGATATGGCTTCTGTGCTGCATTCGCTCACCATGATGCTCCCCCCCCCCCGCCTCAGGATTCACCCCAGTCCAGGGACTCCGGTCTTGGTGTGGTCACTCAGCGCCCGGGGGCCAAGCTCCGACAGCTGAGCGAGTCGCGGCGCTCCACCGCTGCTACCGCCGGCGCTGCCACTTCCGCCACGGCCGATGATGGCGAGCATCTCGACATCGAGGGGGATCGCAGCCAGGCCACCTCGGCCGCCGACGTCTCGTCGGACGAGGACGCCGACGATGTGGTTGTCGGCTCCGACGACGATGCCGACGCCGACGAAACCGACAGCGAGGATGAGGACGAGCTCAGTACGTGCTTCTGCCCGGTTCTCCCCTGCACCTTCAGGTCCTCCACCTCCGGCGCTAACCCTCCCCTCTCCCTCTCCCTCTTTCTCCCTCTCCCCCTCTCCCTCTTTCTCCCTCCCCCTCTCCCTCTCCCTC
>NW_009242977.1:230623-235970 GCF_000388065.1 Fonticula alba
CTCCCCCTCTCCCTCTCCCTCTCCCTCCCCCCCCGCTCAACCCTCCCCCCTGGGTCAGACTGGTTCGAGCTGCACTTCGGCGAGTCCGTCAGCGAGGAGATCCCCGACTCGGTGGAGATGATCCGGTCGCTGGAGGCCGCCGGTACCCGGTGGCCATGCACCCAGCTGCCGGCTGTCCCCCAGCTGGCCGATGACCAGCCCTCGTACACCAGCCTCCTCGGCAATGTTGCAGTCAGTGACCTGCTCGAGGCACCGGAGACCGAGCAACTTCTCGGCGACCTGATCGTGGACCCGGCCGTTCCGGCTCCCCTCTCGCAGCTGGGCGTGCGTGGCTGGGGTCCCGCCATGTGTCTGTCTCTGGCTTTTGCCACCATCCTTGCCTGCTTTCTGACCATCTGCCATTCTCTTTCTCTCTCCCTTTCTCCTTCCCCCTCGATCGCGGGCGCATGCACAGTACTCCAAGCGCATGGAGGATGCCTGGCTGGAGAAGGCCTACTCCGACGCGAGCGACGGTACGCCCCGCTTTCCTCTGCGAGCTTCCCTCGCCGCTCGCCCTGTTTTTTTTTTGCAAGCGCGTGTACACACACACGCACACACACACACACACACACACACACACACACACGCACATACCATACACACCGCCCCTTTCCGGCCCTCTCCCTCCCCCTTTCTCTCCCTCTCCCCCTCTCTCTCCCCCCCTCTTACACACACGCACACCCATATGCTACCCGCAACAGGCTGCCTCCCGCTGCATCGATCTCTGCTGGCCATCATGGCACAGTATCGGGACCTGCTGTTCGACGGGATGCCGGCGGCCGGGCCGGATGCGCTGGCCACCCGGCAGGCGGTGTCGCTGCACGCGGTGCACCATGTGCTGCGCGCGCAGCGGGCCATCCTCCGGCATAACCAGATGCTCGCGCAGCCCGGGGCCCCGAGTGACCTGGACTGCCGGGACCAGGGGTTCACCCGGCCGCGAGTGCTGGTGGTGACCCCCCTCCGCTCGACGGCCCTGGTCTGGCTGGACACCCTGATGGGCCTGGTGCCGGGGCAGATGCGCCGGCAGGTGCTCAACCGCAAGGCCACTCGCCGGGGGTACCTGGCGCCGGAGCTCTCCAGCCGCGAGAAGGCCCTGTACCAGCGGAAGCCGGCCGATTGGCGGGACATCTTCGGCGGGAACAACGACGATTGCTTCCGTCTTGGGATCAAGCTCAACCGGAGCTCGGTGGCCCTCGGCGCGGACGAGTACGAGAGCGACATCATCATCGCCAGTCCGCTGGGCATCCGCCTGCTGACCGGTACCGAGGGCGAGAAGAAGCGCAATTACGACTTCCTCAGTTCCGTGGAGATGGTGGTCGTGGACCAGGCCAACACCATCGCCATGCAGAATTGGGATCACCTCCTGGTACGCGGGGGTTGCGCCTGGGCGCCTGCGTCCCTCCTCTCCCCCCCCTCTCTCCCTCCGGCTCTGCATGGTCTGACATTCCACCCCCCTCCTCCCTTGCCATTGGTGTAGTCTCTCTTCGAGCATCTGAATTTGCAGCCTCGCGAGGCGCGCGACACCGACTTCTCTCGGATCAAGAACTGGGTCCTGGATGGCCAGTGCGTGCTGCCGCTCCTTCCTCTCCTTCTCCCTTCCTGTCCGCTGTTCGTCGGTGCTTTTGCTTCCTCCCTGTCCTCCTGACCGCGTTTCCACGGTCCCTCTCTCCCTCTCCCCCCCCCCCCCCTTCCCCTGCGCCGGGCGCCATTTGGCTTGCCACAGCTCCAAGTACCTGCGGCAGAACATCTTCCTGTCATCGTTCCTCTTCCCGGAGCTCAATGCGCTCTTCTCGCGCTACTCCCTCAGTGCGCAGCAGACATCCACCCGACATTTGTCCTTGTTCTTTCCCCGGCCACCTCCCTGCCTGTCCATTCGCCCTCGGCCGACCTGCTGACTCCCCTTCGGCCCACTTGCTCAGACCACTCGGGCCGCGTTCGCGCCACGCAGCCCGTCCCTCGAGGCACCATCGGCCGTGTGATTGCGCCCGTCCAGCAGGTCTTCCACCGGGTGCGTGTCAAGTCCCTGTCGGGGTTGGATGACGAGCGCTTCGGCTTCCTGGAGGATGTCATCCTGGCGCCGATGCTCCACAAGCACCGGCGCATCTTGCTGGTGGTCCCCTCGTACTTGGAGTTTGTGCGTGTCCGGCGCATGCTCAAGGAGCGCAGCATCAGCTTCGTGGCCGCGCACGAGTACCAGTCTTCCGGCGAGAACAGCCGGGCGCGGTCCTTCTTCCGGGATGGCCGTGCCGAGCTGCTGGTCTACACCGAGCGTCTGCATTTCTATCGCCGGTGCGTGTTCCCTTTGCCCCCTCCTGCCTTTCCGGCTCCTTCCTCCTCGCCGGCGCTTGTGCCTCGCCTCTCTTGCCCGCCCGCCCGCCCGCCCGCCCCGGCCCCTCCCTACCGCGAACTCACATGCACGCCCGCCTGGCCACCGGCTCCCAGTCTCAACATCATCGGCGCCAAGCACCTGGTCTTCTATGCCCCTCCGACCAATGGCCAGTTCTATCCGGAGCTGGTGAACATCCTGTTGAATCCGATCCCGGCGGACACGGCTGGCGGCCCTGCGGGCCGGGCGACCGGCGGTTCCGATGACGAGGATGGGGCCGGCAGTCGCCGGGCCCCGACGGCCACCCTGGACAACGACGGTGACCGGACCTGCTCGCTGATCTTCTGCCAACCTTTCGATGCGCTGGCCCTGGCGCGCATCGTGGGCGAGGGTCGCGCGCGGAAGATGCTCACCGGCGAGCAGGACGCTTTCATGTTCAGCTGAGTACACGCATCGGCGGGACCGTCATACACATAGAGAAAAGGGAGTCCCCCCTCCCCCCCCCCCCCCCCCCTCCCCTTGTTGGTATCAAATGGACTCCCTTCTGTTGACTTTGTCGTGTCGCTGCTTCAGCCTCGCTCCCCTGCCTGGGGAAGGGGGAGCATGGGCAGACGCGGCGTGCGCGAGTGTGTATGCACCCGCGCACGCGCACACACAGGCGTTCACAGGGAAAGCGGATGCGCGCAATGCCCAAGGGCGGTTTTGATGGATTGAGGTTTATATAGTCGGTCTGTGATGGGAAAAGGGGGGGAACGGAGGGCCATGCCCGCACACGGAAGGGAAAGCGAGCATGTCCCCCGGCTGTGAGGGGCGCGCGACCGGGAAGGGGGAGATAAGGGGAGAGAGCGGGCAGGAGGATGCTCTGGAGGCCTCTCTTACTCGGACTCCTCCGAGGCCATGACAGCGTACTTGGCACCGAGAATCGGGATGTTGGCCAGGACGTCGCGGCGGAAGATGGGGATCGGCTCGAGGAAGAAGCTGCCACCCACAGTGAGGGTGACACCCCAGATGGCGAAGGTGGGCATCCTGCAAGGCGCGGCGTCGAGGGGGAGGGTCAGTCGCGTGGGAGGAGGCGGAGGCTCTCGCCGGGATGCATGCGTAGGAGGGGGCCCCGGTCACGGGCGCGCCTTTCAGAATGGGGCGGGGCACGCACCAGTCGATGAAGCGGGCGACAGAAATGCCGAGGAAGCGGGGGGAGCCGCCGCGGTAGACGATGGAGGAGAAGCCGGCCATGGCTGTGCACGGGTACAGACACACGCACACACGTGCACGCGCGTGCGTTCGAACAGGGCGGTGGGAGCGAAGTACCAGTTAGCCAAAAGATCAAGAGACACCAAGTGGGAGTGCCCCGCACGCATGCGAGCGGGAGGGACAAAAGGGCAGGTTTCCCCGGCCCGGCACCGGCTCCTCCGCGTCGCACAGCGCGTGGCTGGTTGTCCAAGGCGGCAGCCAGAGCCGGGCCCGACGGGTCGAGCAGGAAGGCGAGTGCGGGGAGCGGCCCCGGGGCGGGGCGGGGCGGGAAGAGAGAGAGAGAGATGGAGCGGGAGAGAGAGAAAGAGGGGAGGGGGGGAAGACAACACAAAGGAAGACAGGGAGGGAAAGGGAGGGCGGGGGGGAGATGGGCGGGAAGTACTGGAGGAGAGCAAGAAACAACGGGAGGGGAGGGGAGCGTTGCGACTTTGGTTGGCAGGGCACGGGTTGCAGAGGGCGCCATTTGGCTGCCTCTTCGGCGGGCGCCCCCACCCCGGCCGCAGTTGCCCCCCCCCCCCCCCCCCTCCCCTGGCCAGCGCCGGCGCCTCTGTTGACACGCCCCGTCGTTGGCCGCGCCCATGACGGGCGCCCATGTGCAGCGGCGGAGTGTCCCGGAGGGAATCGCATCCGGTTGTGCGTGTCGCGTTGATCGTGCACGCCGCAGGCCCAGGTCGCGGGAGTCGACGGCCCCCGCCCGCCTGCCCGCCCCCCCCCCGCTGGTCCCGCACCCCGGTCCGTCGGCGTGCTCGCGCGAGGGTTTCACGTTCTGGGATGAGCAGCTCAGCGCCGGCCCGAACGGAACGGCATTCCGGCCCCACCGCCGCCGGGGCACATGATATCGCGATGCGTCGGGAGCACTCGTCAGTGGCGCGTGTTCCCATCTTCGGGCGGCGGCCGGGGGGGGGGGGGGGGGGCAGCGGCGAAATTGCGCGTGAGTCTGTCCCCCGGTGTTCCTTCAGTCTGCCCCCTCTCCCTGTTTTTTCCCTTCTTTTGGCGCTAATTATTTGTCTATATATTGTACATTATTTGCCAGACCGCGCGACACAGAGATCGCGCGGTGTGTGCGTTTCCGGCGCATGCTCTTGCTCTGATCGCCACCGGCCGGCGCATGTCCCTGGAGGCACGCGCGCGCGCGCGCGCGTGCCAAGCCCCAAAAAGCAATGCCAGGCGTCCTTCTCGCGCCGGCCGCCCTAGAAGGGCGGCTCGCCGGAGCCCTCCGGCACAAGGAACCCCACCAGACACTCCTGCAGGAGGAATTCGAAGTTCACCCAAGCATGGGTCTTGTCTGCAGGCAGCCGGGCGGGGAGGAGAGGGGGAAAAAAAAAGAAGATGCGTGCGCCGGTGAGTGGGCAGGCCGGGTGCATCGTCAGAAAGAGGGGAGGGGGGGGGGCAACGAGGGCGGGCCATGCCGCGCGCGCCGGGCCGCCATCGGGGAGACACGTACCGAAGAGGGCCGTGGCGTCCTTGCCACACCCGGGCTGGAGAACCTCCGCGCCGCCGGGGTGGAAGTTGGCGTACTGGCGGATGTTGTACACCTTGCCGCGGATGGCCATCCAGGGGTCCGGCGCACCGACCGGCGCATAGATATCCCCATGCTGCCGCAGCTCGCTGGGGTTGATGCGGCGCGGGCGCGGCTGGCCGGACTGCGTTCCCAAGCCGGCGACAGGAGAGGCATCGGTCAGTCGTCGGCAAACATGCAGCACGTCATGGCGACAGCAGAGGGGGGGGGGG
>NW_009242977.1:236090-241392 GCF_000388065.1 Fonticula alba
GGGGCGGGGCGCATTTGTCAGGCGTGCCCGAACGCACCCTCAGGGAGGGATGACCCGAGCGCTTAAGGCGCAGCCAGTCCCCCGGGCCGTGGCCCGGGGCCAGGGCCACCTTCACACGGGAGGGCGTTTGCGAGCCACCGGAGACCACCTGCGGCCCGCCGGGCAGCGGGAACTGTGTCATCTCGGCCACGGTCAGCCGAGGGCCGGGGGGTCTCCTCCCAGGACCGGCGCCAGAGGCGGGGACAGGCCCGCGGGCGACGGCCGAGGGCCGGCCGGCCGAGGCGGCGTGCGACCCTCCGGGCCCCGGGGCGCCGGCCGACGCGGTGGTGAGTGTGGTGACTGGGACCCGGAGAGCGGTCATCGGAGCGGTCAATGCTGACCCCGGGGCGGGATTGGGTCCATCGTCGGTGTCCTCCAGGTCGGAGAGGGAGAAGTCCGACAGGAGATCGCTGTCGGAGTCGGAAGACATGGGCGCGCGTGTGTGTGTGTGCGTGTGTGTGTGTGTGTGTGTGTGTGTGTGTGTGCGTGTGTGTATGGGGCCGGGGGAATGGGACGGGGGCGGGGGGCAAGGGAGGGAGGCGGAAGACAGGCGGCTGTGTTGTGCGCGGTGTGGCTGGTCCGGTGCCCTGTGTTTTCTTTTCCTCCTCCTGCCAGCACACCCGCAGGCCCTCTGCCCTGGATGGTCCCCCCCCCCCCCCCGCCCTGCCTTACCTCAGCCCGAGCGCGATCGGGAAACACATGTCACATGATGTGGGTGTATTGCGACTAGCGCCGCGACGAGGCATCCAGCTGGGAGAGGCCTGCATTGCGGTGTGTGTGTGTATGCGATGTGCAATGTGCGTGCGATGTGCGTGCGATGTTGTGTGTGATGTGTGTGTGTGGGTGTGAGCATGGCATGAAAGGGAAAGGGCTCCCCCCTTGCAGGCAAGACCCCGAGAGGCGCGGCGATGGAAGACGCGCGACGTACCCTCCTGCTTGCGCTTGTCGATCATCTCACGGAACTGCGCGCTGACCGTGCGCTCATACTCCTCGCGCTCGCGCTTCATCTCGATCAGCATGGCGCGCGTCTCCTCGGCACTAACCACCTGGTTCTCCTTGCGCATGCGGATGGCGTTCATGCGCCGGTGCCGGCTGCCACTCATGACAAAGCCCACATCCTCGTACTGCTGGATCTGCTCCGACGAGAGGCCGATCTCACCGCGTCGGGGGATGCGCTTGCCCTCCTTGACGTAGGCCGCGATGGCCGAGCCCTCGCCCGGCATCAGAGCACCACCATACTCCCGGTTGGAGGCGCCGCGCTGTTTGTCCGCCAGCCCGGCCGCCTGGTCGCTGGGAAGGCTCGGCCCGAAGGCGCCATCATCCGAGTCCGAGTCATGGGCGGCCCCGGCGGCAGGAGGGTCGACTGTTGATGGAGGTTTGTTTTTTTTTGTTTGCCCCCCACCACGGCACCCGTCCGCTTGCATGGTGAGTCGACACGGAAAGCAAAAGACCAAGAGGGCCACGGCCGGCATGGCAGGAGCGCGGGGGCGAGGCGTGTGCGTACCAATGCGCTCCTCGAACACGGCACCCATGTCGCCTGTCGGGAGGAGGATCTTGCCGTCGGCCGTGGTGCGAGACCCGGCCGGGGAGACCGAGCGGTCCGAATCCGAGGAGGAGCATGAGGAGGAGGACACACTGCGGCGACGACGCCGGCGCCGGCGCCGGCGGTCATCACGCTCCGGCGAGGCCGAGTCGTCACGCCGCGAGCGCCGCCGCGAGCGCCGTCCCGAGGACCGCGAGCTCCGGTCCCGGGAGGACCGTCGGCGCCGGGAGCGTCGACTCCGCGAGCGCGACCGGGAGCGCGACCGGGAGCGCGAGTCATCCGAAGCACTGTCATCCGAGCGGTCACCCCGAGCCGAGGCAAGCTTGGTGCTGGTGGTGGAGTCGGTCGCGGCCGGCGGGTCGGGGACTGGCGGGGAGGGGGAGGAGGAGGAGGAGGAGGAGGAGGAGGAGCAGGGAATGAGCGGTGGTCGAGGGACGGAGGCTTTTGTATGGAGGGTCCGGGAGGGGGACAGACGCACCCAGGGTCTTGTATGGCGGGGGGGAGGGGCTTCGCTCCCAAATGTCGACAGACTGGCGCTCACGGCGTGAAAGGCGACTACAATCCGGCAGCAGGGAGAGGCTGGGTCAATCACCGGGCAGGGGCAGAAGGGGAGGAGGGAGGGAGAGAGAGAGAGAGCAAGAGGGAGAGAGGGACGAAGAACAATGGCATGTAGGTTATATACGGCCAACGCACTCCAGGAAGAAGGTCGAGTCGGGACGCGGGCCGTTGTCCCCGCCAGGGCCGCCACGGCGATCGCGGTAGCCACCGCGATGGTCGCCGCGATGGTCGCCGCGATGGTCGCCGCGTTGGTCTTCGCGTTGGTGGGCGGTTGGGACGTCGCGCCAGTCGCCCGGCCGGCGGTCCGGGCCACGGGCATCTGGACGACGCGGAGGCGACCAGTCGCGAGGCCGGTGCTGATGTTGCATCTGACGATGGGGATGTCCCTGAGGGCGATCGCGGAAGCCGCCGGGCGAGCGACTGCGGCCACGGAAACCACCGGGCGAGCGGCTACGGCCACGGAAGCCGCCGGGAGAGCGGCTACGGCCACGGAAGCCGCCGGGAGAGCGACTGCGACCACGGAAGCCGCCAGGCGAGCGGCTACGGCCACGGAAGCCACCCGGCGAGCGGCTACGGCCACGGAAGCCGCCGGGCGAGCGGCTACGGCCACGGAAGCCGCCAGGAGAGCGGTCACGGTGACGGAGACCACCAGGTGAGCGACTGCGACCACGGAAACCGCCGGGCGAACGACTCCGACCGCGGGACTCCATAGCCGGTCGGTGCCCCTGGTCTTGGGAAAGGGGCCCGGCCGACGGGGGGCTATACGCGGTCATGCCGGGACGGAGCGGGGCAGGACGCGGCGAGAAGGGGATCACTATTTGGGGACACACACGCGTATGGGGGGGGGGGGGGGGGAGAGCACACGTCTGAACTCGGGGGGGGGGGGGGGGAATGGCAAGGCAGAGGTGGGGAGAGGCGCCGAGGGGGACAAGGAGTCAGTTACTCCCGGCCTGGTCGCCGCGGCCAGGCACCAGCCAGGCGCGTCGCTCTTGGCTTCATGCGCCCCCGGTCCACGGAGCGCGCGCGCGCGCGCTTCGCAGGCCCGCCGAGGCGCGTGATTCCCCTCCAACATGACCGCCGTCGGGCGCCCGGCCCGCCCCGTTGGCACACCGCGCTGCCACGATGGCGGCCATTCGTCTGGTCGGCCCAGCTGCCGCCGCATCGGTCCGGCGCTGCTACTTGAGGGGAGGCCAGCATTCCGGGCGATCTGGATCGCGTTGGTCTCCCTCATCCGTGCATGTGTGTCTCTCCCCCTTCGGGCCCACCTGCTCCCTGTCCCAAACTCGCGCCGCCCCCGTCCCGCATCGAGGCACCTCCCTCCTCCTCCTTTCTCTCTCTCTCTCTCTCTCTCTCTCTCTCTCTCTCTCTCTCTCTTTACCTCGCCTCTCTTCTTCGCACCTCGCCATGTCTGCTGGCTCTGAGAAGCGGCCCGCCACTGGCGCCGCGGCCCCCGAGGATCGTGACTCGAAGCGCAGCCGCCCGGCTGACAATCCGAATGAGGTCCGTCGCTCACGGGGTCGAGGTTGCGTCTCGCTGGGCGCCCCCCCCCCCTTCCCCCGGCTGTGTCGCTGCTCGCCCTGGTCCTTGCCCTGTCCCGATGTCCGTGCTCACTCGCCGCTTCGATCCCCCCCTCGCCTGGCCTTTGTCCGGGTGTCGCTGGCCGGCGCAAGCCAGGCCGTCGTCATGATGCCGACCGGCGCCACCAATGACTGGCTCGAAGTGGAGGCCCTTCTCGCCGAGGCCCTGAAGGAGAAAGGTGCGGCCCGAGCCCAAGTGGCCCGGTGCGTGTACGCGCACGGGGGGGGGGGGGAAAAAAAAGAAGAAGAAGAAAAGGCCTCCCCCTTCTGCCCTGCTCGGCCTTCCGCTGACATGCCTTTCCGCCGGCACTGGGCCCCTCCTGCGCCCCGGCTGACCGGCAGAGAACCACAATGCCGTGCGCTTTGCGGCCCTGCTCCAGGGCACGATTCACGAGTGCCAGCGCCTGCTGCGGGCCTTCCCTCGGACCTCGGCGGCGCGGGTGCGCGTGGCGGTCGGCGACAATGGCCAGCCCCTTCGAGATGCCGAGGTCCTGAAGCAGGCCTTCCTGGCGAGCCCGGGCGGCGTGTTCCGTGTCTTTGGCGATGCCCTGCGCGAGTATGCCTACCTGCACCACCTGTACCCGAATGAGGCGATGCTGCATGCCGGGGCGGCGGGGGGCGACGCGCCGGCCGAGGAGACCACGGTCAACTACCTGCTGGCGGCCATGCAATGCTATGAGCTGGGTCTGGCGCAGACCGGTGACGCCGGGCTGCGGGCCCTGCTGCCCGAGCTGCCGGTGTCCTTCTTCGGCGCGGAGCTGGACCTGTCCACGGCCGACGCGCTGGATGAGGGCCCGTTGGCGGCGGCGGCGGCGGCGGCGGCGGCGGCGGCGGCGGCGGAGACTGTCGCCGCCTCGGAGTCCGATGCCGCTGAGGATCGTCTCTGGCGCGACATGCATGCCCTGCATCTGGCTCTGTCGGCGGCGGCGGCCTCGAGCGAGGCATCGGCCCTGATGTTCGCCGAGGAGTATGACGCGTTCAACGAGCAGGCCGGGGCGGCCTCCGACGGTGCGCCCCGGGCGCCCACCTTCCCCCTGGGCAATGCCTTGTGTGATCGTGCGCAGGCCATCGTCAAGTGCGTTTTCCCCTTCTGGCTGCCGCGTTGTCCATGTCTTCCTCCCCCTGCTCCTCCTGCTCACGCGTATCCTGCCGTCTGATGTGCGTTTCCGTGCATCCCCGTTCGCCCGTGTGTGTGTGTGTGTGTGTGTGTGTGTGCATGTTTTTCGATGCATGCACACCCGAACGCCGGTATATGCCTGCACCCACGGACGCACCGGCACGCGTGCAATGTGTCCATGGATCCACCGGTCATGCGCGCAGCCACATCACCCGCCCCAGTGGCCCCTTCCATGTGGAGTACTTCTGGCTGGTACGCAAGCTGGTGGAGTACATCGGCCGGGTGCACGACACGCACGAGGCCTTCATCCAAATGGAGGACGAAGACACCGAGGCCACTCCCGGGTCGCCGGGTGCTGCCGGCGCCCGTGTCAGTGAGCTCTGCTGCCAGCTGGCCGAGTGGCTGATCTGCAAGGGTACGCGCGCGTGCTGCCTTTGGCGACTTGGGCCATCCCGCCGGCCCCCGCCC
>NW_009242977.1:241742-243662 GCF_000388065.1 Fonticula alba
CCCCCCCCGCCTCCCGCCCCGGCTCGGCAGCCATCCGCATCATCAAGCACGCTCTCAAGCGGGCCTTGACCAACCGCGATCTCACCCCGGAGGACATGGCCGACATCTATGTGTGGGTACGGACGGCTTTCGCCTGCCGGCCTGGGCACTGTCTCCCTCCCGGGCCGGACATAGCCATCTCGGAGGCCGGTCTCCTCTCGCCCTCCCGCCTCCTCCTTCCCTGTCTAATGTTCGCACCATGTCCCCTGCCCTCCCCCCCCCCCCCTTCCCGCGATGCAGCTGTCCGAGGCCTACCTCCTGCGCATGGATGCCGACCGTGCCCTGCTGGCCATGACCAAGGCCCGGGGCTTCCGCCCGAACTTGGACGAGGCGCTGTTTGACCTGATCACCGAGCAGAAGGCCGCCAATGAGGCCGAGGGCCTGACCGAGGACTTCGAGGATGTGGCCGACAGTTCGGCCAACGGCTTCGACGATGAAAGCGACCCGCACTTGCTGCCGCTCGACCAGCCGGAGCGCCGATGCACCGACACCAACCTCTTCTTCAAGGCCGACTAGGGGCGGCCTGAGCCCGCGAGAGGAGGTGCGGCACCCGCACTGCACACACATGCCCGTGTGCAGGCGTGTGTGTGTGTGTGTGTGCGCGCGCGCGCGCGCGAACATGGCCGTCCCTTCGGCCGGGGCACATGCGCTCCCATCAGTTCCACCCGTGCACGGCGCCCGTGCCCCACCACCCACAGTCCTGTCCAGTCGACTGGTCTCCTTCCCCCGCTTGCCCCCCCGTTCCTGGTGGTGGGTCGCCCTGTCCGCCTCTCGCCCCCTTCTGGGGCACTATGTGCCGGGCTCGGGGGCGAAAAAAAAATGGAACTCGAGACCCGCACTTTCCCCACACAGTTGCTCTGCTGTTCTCGCCTCTCCTCTCGGTGGTCGGCGACGCGCGTGGAGCCGGGGCCTCGACGGCCAGCCCAGGCGGGAAAAAAGAAGTGGGGACTAGAGGGATCGAACCACTGACCGCTCGATCTGGAGTCGAGTGCTCTACCACTGAGCTAAGCCCCCTCGGCGTTGGGATCCCACATCGGGGCGGGGCATTTATCGCTTCCGCCAGAGACGGCAGGGGTGCCACCGCACCGCTCTGCCCCGCCCCGGCACGCCTGGTGATTGTGTGCTAACAAGCGCACGGTCGCAAGGGGCTGCGTGTGTCGGTGTGTGTGTGTGCGCGGGGCTCCTGTCCATGCCGGCTCCCCCGTGCCCCGAGGGGGGTGGAGGGACATTCGCCCGGGCGGCCCGGACGCAGGGGCGGCGGAACCCCCCCCCCTTGCCGGCAGCGGCAGATAATCACACATATGGGGGCGCGCCCGAGGCGTCGGCCGGCGCAGCAGGCCTATTCCCCTTGGCCGGGGGAGCCCTTCTCGGCTTTCCCGGGCTCGGGTGTTGCGGCATCGTGCGTTTCCCCGGAAGCCAGGGCCGGCAGATAGGGCTGTACGGCCGGCGCCGGGGAGGGAAGAACAAGGGGGCGATTTGCTGGGGGCACCGGTGTCCCGCGCCGCGGAGCCCCTCCCCTCGCATACCCCGCAATCGTCGGCCCGATCGGCGGTTTGCTTGTGGCTTCGGGGCCCGGGGGAATCGGCCGTCTCGTGGAGCGGACTGCCCGGCTTCCCACACTTCGCAGGTCGCGCCGCATGGAGGCATGTAGCCAGCGAGCGAGCTACCGCCAGGCCGAAGGGGCTGACATCCCCCTCGCTGTCGGTCGGTCTTTGGTGGTGGTCCTGCTGCCTGCCTGCCTGCCTGCCTGCCTGCCTGCCTGCCTGCGGGCGCCGGGGCCGCCCCCGGGCGGCTGTCGGGCGATTGGGCCGCGGAGTGCCCGGGCCCTTATCAAAGGCCGAGTGATTGTGTGGACCGTAAATGCCCGGCGTCTCGGGGGCG
>NW_009242977.1:243672-245320 GCF_000388065.1 Fonticula alba
GTGTGGACCGTAAATGCCCGGCGTCTCGGGGGCGGACGGGGGGGGGGGGGGGGGGGCATGCCGGGCGCGGCGCCCCTTGTGTCGGTGCATGGGCCGGGGAATCCTCCGTGTTCGGCATTCTTCATGGGGGGTGAGGCTGGCATGCCGGCCGGATAAGGGGGAGCTCCCTCCGCCCGGGAGTTGGTGCTTGGGGCAATGCGGAGGGGTGCATCTGTGGAGGAGGGTGGCGCACCTGCCGACATCCGGGGGCGGGCCTGCCGCACAGATGGACGGGCTCTCGCTGGTGGGGCCAGCGAGGGGGCGGTGGGGAGGCCTTGTGCAACCTGCGATCTGCCCCGGTACCCTGGCGCTGGCCGGGCCCCTGCGACCGATCCTCGCCGCGCCGCTCGTCAGTTAGCTGGGGGAGGATGCCCGGGGGGGGGGGGGGGGGGCGTGGTTGCCAGAGCGGCCCTGGGCCCCCTCTTTGGGGCCCCCGGGCGCGCGAGACCCCCGGGCGAGAGGTGTCCGGGCGAGGGGCGAGGCGGGGGCCGGCGCACAATAATGGGCTCACCCGGCGTTGCCAGTTGGCACATTGACCTGTCCTGGTGAGTCACTCTGTTGCCCTACAGCTGGGTGGGCGTGATGTGCGCGAGGTCCCGGCGCCCTGCCTCGGGATGCATGGCGGTGGGGGGGGGGGGGCGGGCGGATGACCCCGGTGCCGGAGTCGATGACCGAGGCCTGGGGCGGTCCCCGGCTCGGCGCCTGCCCTGGCCGGCGGGTGCTTGTATGGACAGGCCGGCTGGCGGGTGCGAGCCGGCTCGCGAGGCGAAGGGCGGAGGGGGAGGGCCAGGAGAATGGTGCCGGTCACTTGGCCCTCGGTCACCCCTCGCCGGCCGCCCACGGGGTGCCAATTGTGACAGGTGTGTGTGTGTGTGTGTGTGTGTGTGCGTGTGTATGTGTGTGTGAGCGTGGTACCGGCCCATGTAAGCCCAGGGCCCCATGGTGTCTGCCCTGCGCCGCGACCGGCACCGGAGAGCGCAGGCGGCCCCCATACCTTTCCCCCAAGGGGGCCCCCGTGCGACGCCGGTGACCTGCCGCGCGACGTGGCCCAGCTGCCGGGGCGCGAGTCCGCCCCGGCGCATGGAGGGGAGAGGGGCCACTGGCGGAGTGCCTCGGGGCGCTGCCACCGCCCGGGGGGGGGGGGGGGGGGGGGGGGGGGCCGGGGGCGCCGCGCGCACACGGAGGCAACCCCAACCAAAAAGAGGGAGCGGGAACCAAGGCGCAAGCACGCCAGCAAAAAAAATACAGGAAGTACGAAGGGGCGGCGGAGATCAAAAGACGGGGCGGCCGTGAGCTCATGGGTGGGGGGGGGGGGGGGGGGGGGGGAGGCAGGGGCGCGCGGGGCGCGCCAGGCGCACGTAGCCCACATACTCCCCAGGCCGGGGAGCGTCACGTATGTGGGTGCCGCCGTGTTCGGGCGCCTGGCGTGGGAGGGGGCCACGGGTGCCCCGGGGGCGAGGCGTCGGCACGTCGGACGGTCGACTGGAAGGGAGGGAAAACCGCCCGCGGGTGGCCCGGCGTCCGGGAGAGCCTTCTCGGGCGTGCTGAGGACGCACCACCCACATGTCGGCCGGTTCTGCCTGACATCATAGCCCTCGGGGAGGGGGGG
>NW_009242977.1:245750-247329 GCF_000388065.1 Fonticula alba
GGGGGGGGGGGCGAGGACATGGGGCGGCTCCCCGGCCTTCACATGGGAACAGGCTGCCCGGGGTGTATACCGTGCCCCGCGTGCAGGGGGGCGGGGCAATGCGAGAGCCCTGCACGAGTCAGCAGGAGGGAACCCCGGGTCCTGGATCGCCTTCACGCCTCCCACTCCCCCTTTCCCGGGGGCATGCCTGTGTCTGTCTGTCTGTCTCAATGTCTGTCTCAATGTCTGTCTCAATGTCTGTCTTTGTGTAAATGCATGTGCTTGTGCGTGTGTCAGTCGGCAAAGGGGCGAGGGGGCCAGGATGGCCCTCGGGCCGGGCGCCCATGGGCCGGCCGCACCGGTGACATATTGGCCATGGCCCCGCGCCACTGCCCGGTGGCAGGAAAGAAAGGCCCGGGCCGCTCGTCGTCTGGGAGTGCTTCCGGCCGGGCCGGATGACGCCCGGTCGAATGAGGCCGCATCCCTTTGGCGCTGGGGCCTTCTCCCCTGGCTGATCATATCCCTCGGTCCGAGAACCCGGCCGGCTATCTCTGCCGCCCCCAAGCCGGGCGGCCCACGGGGGAGGGGTGGGGGAGACGAACGGGCGATCCTGGCGCGAGGGCGGCACGGCAATGGCGGCCGAAGGCCCGCCGGCTGGCCGGCCCCCAAGATACGCATCCTGCCTACCTGCCACAGCCATGGCGACCGTGCTGCGCGTGGTCAGGGCGCCCCGGGCTGCTGCTGGACCAGAAATCGGATGTGCATGCGGGAGGGGCGCGGGGACGGGGCGGGGGGAGGGGGAAGGCGGAAGCCGGGCGCCAGGGTCCCCGCGCAATGCCGGCGAAAACCTCCAGCTACTGAGCCGCGCCGCGGGCGTGCTCCGGGCCGGGGGCCGGGGCCGGGCGAGGGTGAGGTAATGGGCGGTCACCGGGGGCCCCATGACTTGGCTGCTGCTGCTGCTGCTGCCCGGGCGTGCAGGCGCCTTTTGCCCGAAGCCGGCATGGGCCGCCTTTTCCCCGGCGATCTTGGCACGCGAGTCGCGGCGGCCCCGGCCGGCGCGGGGGGGGGGGGGGGCGCTCCGGGAGCGCCTCGAGCCACCCCGGACCCGAGCACGCCCCAAAGCGGCGCACGCATGCCCGGGCCTGCCTGGCCCGGCCCATGCTGTGTGGCCCCTGCCTCGTGCGTGGCCAGGCTCCTGTGCTTGGTCCGGCGTGGAGGCCGGTCCACCCGGGGGTGGGGGTGGGCCGCGCCGCGCCGGGGGAAGGCGGACCCGAAGGAGCCCCCTATGGCATGTACGGGGGGCGCGCGAGGTCCGGCGCGACGGGCAAGCCACCGCCTACCCCCATCAGCGCCGGGCGCGACCCGCGGCTCGCCCCCCCGCCCTCCCCCCCACAGAGAGAGTTATTCGGCCTGAGGGTGGCCGCGCCTGCCCGGCACGCGGGGCCGCCCGTCTTCAGGCATGTGTGTGTGTGTGTGTGTGTGTGTCCGCCTGTGCATTCACCCATGTGCACCTGGCACATGCCGAAGCTCCTCTCGGGCGCAGCCCCCTGGGCACGCCGGCGGGCGCTTCGCCGGACCCCTCGCCCGGGTGACCCCCGGC
>NW_009242977.1:248169-248941 GCF_000388065.1 Fonticula alba
GGGGGGGGGGCTTGTTCACTTACTAGTGCGCTTGCCCGCTGCCGCTGCCTCGGCCTCCTGTTTTTGGGGGGGGGGCTTGTTCACTTACTAGTGCGCTTGCCCGCTGCCGCTGCCTCGGCCTCCTGTTTTTCCTGTGTCCTTGTGGGTAACTGCTCCGCGCGGCTGGGCCCCGAGTGCGCCCTGGCCACCCTTGTGGCGTGGTTAGCGTGTCGCTCCATGGCGCAGGGGGCCGTGCGGCCATGGCTGTGAGAGGGCAGCCCACCACGGACCGGGGGCCGGGGTCCGCCTCTGCCTCCCCGCCCCCCGGTGAGGCATGGGATGCGGATGGGGTGCGCACGGATGCGTACAAGCACACACACACAGGCATACACACATGCTCGTTGGCGCACGTTCGCGGGTTACGCGCGCATGCACTCCCCGCACGTGCCCCCACATGCCGGGCCGGGGCCGGGGCCGGGGCCGGAAGACGCCCGGCCGGGGCGGGCCGTTTGGGAGGTGCGTGTGACCGATACAGCCCACAATTGTTCTGACGATCGGCCAAATTCTCACGCCCGTGTAGGCGCACGTTCGCGGGTTACGCGCGCATGCACTCCCCGCACGTGCCCCCACATGCCGGGCCGGGGCCGGGGCCGGGGCCGGAAGACGCCCGGCCGGGGCGGGCCGTTTGGGAGGTGCGTGTGACCGATACAGCCCACAATTGTTCTGACGATCGGCCAAATTCTCACGCCCGTGTATGCGTGGGTGCGTGTGCCGCCATTGCGCCCCGCCCCCC
>NW_009242977.1:249318-254156 GCF_000388065.1 Fonticula alba
CCCCCCGCCCCAACCAAGTATGTCTCGCATCTGCGACACCGGCCCAGCCGTCTCGCCCTCGTATCCGGGTTCTTTTTTTTTCTCCACCCACCGCGCTCACGGGCAATGCCCCGCACTGACCACCATGCTGTCCCTGTGCGGGTCGCCGCCCTGGCGCGCCGGGCGAAAAGGAAAGTCATGCGGCGCACCACCAGCTGGTTGAGCTGGAGCGCCGTGGCCACGGCTGCTCTGCTGGCGCTCCTCTCCAGCCATTATGCGACACTGGCCCGGCCGATCCCGGCCGGGTCGGCTGCCGCCCCCGCGGTGGCCATCCTTCCGGATGGCACCACCGGGGCTGATGCCGACGCTGACCAGCGCCTGCTGGTCAAGCTCAAGGCGGCCGCCGATCAGGCTGCCGTGCGGGGCCCGGGCCCCAAGCCCCAAGACGATGGGTCCTCTCGGCGCGAGCAACGAGGTGCGTCGTCACTGCCGGCTGTGTCCCCGTCCCGGTCCCGCTTTCCCCGGCGCGAGCCGCATCGGTAGTTGCCCCGTGTGTGTGTGTGTCTCTGTGTGTGTGTGTGTGTGTGTGTGTGTGTGTCTCTGTGTGTGTGTGTGTGTGTGTGCTTGTGTGTGCTTGTGTCCGTGGGGCCTTGTTCCTTGTCCTCCGCCCTCCTCTCCATCTCCACGCGGCTTCCGTGCCACCATTCTCCCGCATCCACAAGTGTCCGACCATGTCTCCAGCCAGGCGGCCGGGCAGCCGGGGGCCAGGGCCCTGTCATCCAAGTGAATGCGTGTGTGTGTGTGTGTGTGTCTATGTGTGCCTCTCTGCGTATTCGTGTCTGTGACCGTGTGGGAGCCCGCGCGCCAGCTTGATCGCACATCTGTCCGTGTGGGCAGGCACCTGGGTGCTTCGGGGCGCGCGCGCTTGTGTGTGTTTGTGCGTGTATGCACATACGTGTATCTGCGCGGAAGCACACACACACGCACGCGCAGGCAAGCAGGCCGGACACTGGCGCCGGCACCGGCAGCAACGTTGCCGTCGCCCCCCCCCCTCCCCTCTCCTCCCCGAGCACGATGGCGCCCGACCCTGCTGGCGCCGGGCCGCCCCCGCGCGTGGGTCGCCGCTTGACATCTGCGCGCGCACACACACGCACACAGCAAAGCAGCAATCTCATATTGATGACGCGCCACTCCCCTTCGCCCGCCGCCGCCCGGTGTTGCTTGGGCTCCCGATGTGTGTGTGTGTGTGTGTGTGTGTGTGTGTGTGTGTGTGTGTATGCCTGGGTGCATGGACACCCGCGGGCGCTCGCATGCCCTCGTGCACACGCCTTTCGTCCCGCCCCTGGTCCCCCCTTGGCCTCCGGTGCCCCCCCCCCGCCCCCCTGTCCCCCCCCCCCCCCCCCCCCCCCCCCCCCGCTCCCCCCGGCCGCGCACCCCTGGTGGGGCGGGCCAAAAGAAAAAGACCGCGATGACAAGGCCCCAGGCCGCCGCCCGCCCCTGCTCACTGACACGCTGAATGTCTTCTTCTCACACCTGCCGCTGAAAAAAATCGACGAAGAGTGCAACCTCGTGTGTGCCCAGATCTGGGACCCCATCTGCGCCATCGACGGAAAGACCTACAACAACCAGTGCGAATACGAACGGGCCATCTGCATGCAGGGGCTCTTTGCCATGGGGGTGCAGAACCGCGGCCCCTGCGCCGGAGACCTCCGTGCGTCTCTCATCCGCTTTGTTTGGTTTATGCATCGCCTTGTGAAGCAGCCGTCGCCGTCGCCCACGCCCACGCCCACGCCCACGCCCGCACGCACTCGCTCCGCCTCGCAGGCTGACAGCATGCGTGCCTTCGACACCGCCGCCGCCGCCGCCGCCATCGACACCCTCCTCGCCACGGCCACCGTCGACCTGGACCTGGCGTCGTCGGGCGCTCTCGGCACCCTAGACCGCATTGGCCGGCACTTCCCGGGCGGCCGCAAGGGCGCCACGGCCGCCGCCTCGCCGAAGGCCGACCGCGAGCTGGCCAAGGCCCGTGACTGCGCCGGGAACCTGTGCGCCGAGATCTTCGACCCGGTGTGCGCCACCAACGGCCGGCAGTACAACAACCGGTGCGAGCTGGACCGGGCCGCCTGCGCCACCGGGCTCACGGCCGACTGGCTGAAGGTGGCCCCCGGCGGGTCCTGCGAGGCGGACCCGGCCAAGCAGCTCCACGAGTGCGGCATCCACTGCCCGGAGGATGCCCTGCGCCAGGCCCAGGGCCCGCCCGGCAGCGGTGGCGGCCCGCTCAAGTCCGCCGTTTGCGGCACCGACGGCATCACCTATGATGGGCCCTGCTCGCTGGCCCGCGCCCGGTGCTTCTACCACGATGGCAATGCCGTGCAGGAGGGCGCCAATTGGCACATCGTCGCCTCGAAGGGGGCCTGCCCGGAGGCCCCGGGCGCGCCTCGGCCCACGGCCGGCGTCCTGGCCGCCGATGACGACCCGGTCCCGTGCGACGGCTTCTGCACGGAGATCTACCAGCCGGTGTGCGGCTCCGACAGCCGGACCTACGGCAATGCGTGCGAGCTGGCGCGCACGCGCTCGTGCGGCGTGTCCGCCGCCGGGTACGGCCTGTTCATCGCCTACGACGGCGAGTGCACCCCGGATGGCGAATGCCCGCAGGCCTGCACCCGCGAGTATGACCCGGTGTGCGCCTCCAACCAGGAGACCTATGCCAATGCCTGTGTCTTCCGGGCCAACCGCTGCGAGAGCGGCCCGAACGCCGCGCAGCTGATCATCCAGCATCGCGGCCCGTGCTCCGGCAACTACCCGGTCGATGAGACCGTCCCGGAGCCCGGCACCGGCGAGCTGGCCGGCAGCAGCAGCGACGGCAGCGACGGCAGCGCCGGCGTGCCCGGCAACTGCCCGCAATTCTGCACCCTCCAGTGGGCCCCGGTGTGCGGGACCAATGGCGTGACGTACGGCAATGCGTGCGGCTTTGCCGTGGCCAAGTGCTCGGACCCGGACATGGCCAATGTGGAGATCCGCCACAATGGCGAGTGTGGGGACGGCGGCAGCGGCGGCAGCAGCACCGGCGGCAGCAGCAGCAGCAGCAGCAGCGGCTCCTCGTCCGCCGAGGCGCCGCCCGTTGTCTTCGGCAAGTCCTACTGCGACAATGACGACGCCAGCGCCAGCGCTTCGGCCATGTGTGCCGAGGCCTTCCCGGATGCCGGGCCCGATGCCATCTGCCTGGACGAGCCGAAGCAGTGCCTGGTGGAGCCCTGCCCGCAGTTCACCTGCGTCCCGCGGAATGTTGGCTGCGGCATTCGCTGCGACCCGTCGCAGATCAACCCCGTGTGCGGGTCCGACGGCCGGTGGAGCTCCAACGAGTGTCTCTTCCTTTCGCGCCTGTGTCGCATGGAGGATGACTCGGCGGCCGTGTCGGCCTCGTCGTCGGCCTCGTCGTCGGCCTCGTCGTCGGGGTCGGCTGCCGTGGCAAGCATGCGCCGGGCGGCCCGCTCTGCCAGCGGGTCCTCCTCGTCGGAGGATCACTCCGACAGCGAGGGCGACTCCGACAGCGAGGAGGATGGCAGCGAGCCCTTCATGGCCGTGCACCAGACTTCGCGCTCGGTGTGTGGCTGCGATTGCGATGGCCGCGTCATGGTGCGTGTCTGCTTGGATGTGTGCTCGCGCCTTGGGGCCCGTGTGGCGGCGTGAGGGGCCGGCCAAAGCCAGGGCCTGTGCCAAGGGGAGCGCCGGCCGACCGCGGGAGGGGGGTGGCCAGAGAGAGAGAGAGAGACAGAGAGAGAGAGAACGGGCGCATGCCAGGCGTGGTGAAGCAAGAGACCTATGCCTCGCCCTCCTGGGGAGCAGCCCCCCAGGAGGGGATGCCAAGGCTCGTGAGCGAGAAGAGGAGGACGAGAGCGTGCATGAGAGTGTGACTGAGAGCGTGCATGAGAGTGTGACTGAGAGAGTGCATGAGAGCGCGAATACGAGTGTGAGTGAGAGCGTGACTCAAAGCATGACTGAGAGCGTGAATGAGAGCGTGAATGAGAGCGTGAATGAGAGCGTGAATGAGAGCGTGACCGAGGCCCCAGACACAGGCATCGAAGAGCGACAGAGCGAGCCAGCCCCCCCCGAGAACGGCCGAAAGTGAGAATGAAAGGAGGCGAAGGAGGAGAGCCAGCCAGATAGTAGCATGCGCACGCCCTAACCACACCATCCGGCGGGCACACCCCTACACACAGGACCTCTCCTGGAGCCAGATGCTGCAGCTGGCCCAGCTGCCGGCCGACTCGCGCACGCTGGACTTCGGCGACCTGGTCAAGATCCGCCGGGCCCTGAGCAACCCCAATGGCGAGGGCTTCGACGAGAATGACGACGGCACTTTCAACCGCAACGTCTCGCGCGACATGGCCCACCGCCGCCCGGCCCGCCGCCAGCAGGAGGAGGCCACCATGGATGTCATGGTCCGCGCCGACCCGGCCCTCGTGGACTACAGCGCCCTGTCGATGCTGGGTCTGGCCGACCACAATGGCGATGGCCTGATGACGGAGGACGAGTTCACCGACCTGAAGCGCTACTACCACGCCACGCAGGGGGTGCCGATTGACCCGGCCGAGGTGGCCGCCGGTTCGGCCACCGGGGGTGCTCGCTCCGACAAGGATCGCATCATGTCCCCGAGCGCCATGGGCGGTCTGATCGGTGTGGCGGTCATCGCCCTCGGTGTGGCCGGTGTCGTGGGCTCGCTCAAGGTCAAGGAGCAGATGACCTTCCGGCGGAACTGGTGCGTGTGTCGGGTTTGCCTTTTCTGCGCCCCCGCTTTCTTTCTCTCGGGCGCGCGCGCCGGGGCCGACGGAGAGGGACAAGCAGGGAGTGCCGGCGGG
>NW_009242977.1:254186-259691 GCF_000388065.1 Fonticula alba
GGGGGGGGGGGGGCAGCCTCCTCTCTTGCCCCCCGGCGCGCGTGTAAGGGCCGAAGACCGGCGCGCGCGCCTGCCTGCCCCCGACGCGCATTCGGCACACAAAACGACCGGCCGACGAGGGGCCGGGCATGGCACCCTGCCTGTTGGTCGGCACGTCGCCGCCTGATGTTATGAATGTGCCGCAAACTGACAACCCGAGCTCGTCTGCTCTCGCGCTCCCTCCCCCCCCCCCCCCGGCTCGCACGCCACCCCCACCGGCCCTGGTGGTGTGTGTTGGCGACGGCCCGCCGCCGGCAGCCGTCTTCACGACCAGGAGGAGGCCGCCGCCCGGACGTCGGCCCCGGCCTCGCTCCGGTCCCTGAGCATGGCCAGCCTGCAGGCCCTGCACGAGCTGAGCCCCACCTCCCCCGGGCGCCTGGGATACAGCCAGATCGAGATGGACACCCTGGGCCCGAACGTGGAGTCCGCCGTCGCCGACGCGCCGGCCGCCGCCGGTGATGACGCCGACGCGAGTGACACCCCGTCGGGTGCCGACTCTCGTGGTGCCTCGGCTGAGTAGAGGCGAGCATATTTGTCCGCGCGTGTCTCTCCCTCTCTCCTCTCTCTCTCCCCCCCCCTCTGTCCCGCTCTGTCCTGTGGCCATGCACGCATCGCCTCGCGGGCTCGGCGCGCCGCGCCTCTCTCCCTCGCGCGCCGCGCCCCCCCCCCCCCCGCCGTGTGACACTCTCAGGTCCAGGAGAGAGGGGGTCCGGCACGCCGGCGTTTGGCCGCCGAGAAGGAGAGGCATCCGGCGCTCGGGCCCGCGCGCGCGCCGCCGCCGCCGCCGCCGCCGGACACATCTACGGACACACACGCGCGCGCAGGCACGAGCACCCGCGACCGTCGGCGCATGGCCCACTGTCGTGTGTGTCTCCCATGGGGGCAGGGTGCTGCCATTGGCGCAGCGCGCGCCACCAGGGAGGCGGGGCCATGCTTCTGTGTGCGCGTATGTGCATGTGTGTGTGTGCGTGTGTGCGTGTGTGTGTGTGTGTGCGTGCGTTTCTATATGTGGCCGAGTGCGCAAAGAGGAGGGGCGCGCGCCGCAAGGGGCAGGGACGAGGGGGGGGTCCCAAAAGACAAGTGGCCCGAAGAGGACCGCGGAGAAAAGGCCGGTGTGCGTTGTGCCACGGCCCTTCGGGTCTTTTTTCTTCATGTGCACGCATCTCGGCTCATGTGCATGCGTGTGTGTCGGGGCGCGCCCTGGTGTGACTGGGGCCGCGCCCGGCGGTGCGCAGCCGGGGGGCCAAGGCCGTGGTCCGCCCCCGGACGCGTACACATGCACGTATGCGTGTGGGGGGCGTGTGTCCGGCGGCAAGCGAAATCTAGGAGCACCGAGACTGTTCGGCAATATCCCCCCCCCCCACCTCCGTATATCCCCCATCAATAGAGTGTAATCAGAAGCCGCAAAATGGGGTCACAGGTCTGCTTTTCGCCGCCCCTTTTCTAAGCGCATTTGTCATGGCGCTCGCCGTCCATGCGTGAATGTGTGAATGTGCGTGTGTGTGTGTGTGCGTGTGTGTGTGTGCGTGTGTGCGTGTGTGCGTGTGTGCGTGTGTGCGTGTATGTGCCACACGCCCCAGCAAGAGGGAGGGACGCGTCCATCTGGGAAAACTGACAAGGGCGCATGTGTGGCCCCAAGAGGCAGGGTCGCATATGGGAAGAGGAAAGACACATGTTTGTTTGCAAGAGGAGGGGGGCCGCATGCGGACGCGTCCGGTAGGGCGGCATCCTGTGCTGTGTGGTTGCCCGAGGGGAGGGAGACAAGGACGCGGGCGAGGCCAGTACAGGGGGAAGAGAGGGAGAGAGCGCGCGCGAAAGGGGCGCAAGGGCAGGGGCCAGGCCCACATCGATGGGCGAGCGGGGCGACGCGCTCACTTGTCCTTGCTGGACTCGCCAGCCAGACCAATAGGCATGGTGTCGCCCGTGGGCGCGGGCCCCGAGCCCGACGCCTCGGGCAGGGCGAAGTCCCGCAGGTCCCAATAGCACACACCACTGGCGTCGACCATCTTGCCGATGTTCGGGTAGCGCTTCTGGAAGAAGGACAGCCAGCTCCGCAGGGTGTCGTACTGTGTGCGCATCACACGGTCAGCATGGGGGGGGGGGGGGGGGGGGGGGGGGGGGTCGGGGGCAAACGTCGGGTCCAAGGGAGGGGCCTAGGGAGGCCGACAAGACGAACCTGCTTCTCGGTGAGGCCGCTGATCTTCTGGTTGCAGTCCTCCACGGTGATGGTGCTGCAGGCGAGCGCCTGTGCAGCGGCCGACATCCCGGCGGCAGTGGCCGTGGTGGCGATGGTGGTGGCCGGAGGAGGGGGAGGGGGGGGGGGGGGGACATTTCATGAGCAGGGGCCGGCAGCGGGGCGCACAAAAGAGGGGCAGGGTACACACGCACGCGCGAGGCATCGCGGCCGGCATAGACACTGTAGCTGCCGCCCGGGCCGTAGAAGCCCGGGCGTTCGGACACGTCGAACACGTAGCCGGCAATGCCGAGGTAGATCTTGCCCGGGGTCTGGACACCGTCGAACTTGCTCAGGCTCTCCACGGTGTAGGGGACCAGCTGGTCCTTGGGCAGGGACTGTCCACGGCGTGTACGCCCACGCGAGAGAGGGGCAGACAGGGCGGCCAGTGGCCGCAGGGGAAAGGGCATTAGCAATCGGGCTGGCCAGTCAGGGGGGGGGGGGGGCGGGGGGGCTGTCGGGGGCAGACGCACCCGCTCGGCGGCGCTCTTCATCCGAGCGTTCAGCCGCATGCGGTACACGGCCACGGCGCTGAGGACAACGCCGACGCAACTCAGGCACACCAGGTAGAAGGTGGACACCATGATGTCAGGGAAGACAGGGCAACGGCAAGAGGGGAAAAAAAAGGCCAGGCAACTTGAGGGGGGGGAGGGGGGAGGAATAGGCAGGGCGTGGCGAACATGACCGAGGGGTCGACGCGATCGGCCTCCCCCCCCCGAAAAAGCCCACCCCCGGCGCCCCGAGCCCCGATCGGACCCGGGCTAGGGCGCCTGTACGGCCGCCGGTCCGGCGCCCCGCCGGCAGCCACAGCCCGCGCACGCCCGTCTCTGGCGGGGGGAGCGAGAGGGAGATACACAGGGACGCGCCTCCCTGGTCGGTCGCCCGCCCCCCTCCCCCCCCCCCCCCCCCTCGGACACGACATTGTCACGGCCGCCGCTCGGGTCGATCCAGTCGGGCGGAGCTCCTCCAGAACCACAGCTGCCGGCGGACGGCCCCGGCCAGACACCGTGGGAAAAGGGGGCATGTCAGCTTGGTTTATTTGACTCGCGGTCGGGGGGCGGCGGCGACCGGTCCGGGCACGCGCGCGCCCCCTCGCTGAGGCCCAGCAGGGCATCGCACGAGGCGTAGATCGATGCGGCCGGCGGACACACCTTGTCCAGCAGGATGATGCCTGTGTCGCGCGGGGACAAGAAGCGGGAGAAGGGGGCGCCGGTGAGATACAGAGAGAAAGCCCGCGGCAGGCGCCGCCCTCCACGACCCTCGCCCGCCCACTTTCCCCCCCGGGCCAGGGCGCACCTTGGGTGTCGATGAAGGCAAAGACCGTGAACTTGGACCGCGCCACGCGCCAGGACCCGAGGAAGCGCCGATACGTGTGAAGGAGGGGGCCCTGGAGCTCGGCGCGTGAAATGACCGAGGGGAAGGTGCCATCATCTGCCGGTGGCATGTTCCCCCCCCCCCCCCGCCGTCCGGCGCGGAGGAGCGGAGGCGAGAGCGGCGAAGGAGGGGAGGGGAGGGGAGGGGAGGGGGGGCGAGGCCCAGAGGCCCAGAGGCCCGGGTGTCAGTACGGGAGTGCGAGACACGGGCCGGCGGGCATTCGTGGCACACGCACTGCGGAGCAGCGAGACCGTCTGGAGGGCGGCCATGACATCGCCATCGACCGGGGCCAGGGGCTGGAGAAAGAGCTCCGCCAGCAGGGGATACTGGTGGGGGTTGTAGGGCGGCGCGGGCCGGGCGGGGGCCGGGGCGCGGGCCGAGCCCGGGGCCGAGGTGCCGGCCGCGACGCCGGCCGCCCGAAGGGGACTGCCGGGCCGCGACGCGCGCGAGCGCGGCGTCAAGGGCCCCGGCACGGGCCGGCGAGCGTCCGCCTTGAAGCGGTGGTGCTGCGATTGGAAGGAGGAGTGCTGCCGCGAGGCGATGAGGGAGCTCCGCGCGGAGAAGGACCCGGTCAAGTGCCCGGCCCGCTCCCCGGCGTACAGGCGCCCGAGGCACAGCCGCGCGATGTGGACAAAGTCCCGGGGCCGGGTGCCGCACAGGGCCACATACGGGTCCATGTGCAGCCAGTCCACCCCGGGGAAGGGGCTTTCCCGCGAGTGGCATGACAGCCGGTCCCGGTGCGCGGGGCGGCCCGGGGCCGAGTGGGCCGGCGGCCGGTCCGGGCCGGCCCCCGGCCGCAGACCGGCCAGGCCCGCCGCCGCCTCGGACGGCGAGTAGTGGATGCATGGCCGATCGGCCGGGCCGAAGTAGCGCAGGCCGCCCGACGCGGCCGGCCAGCCCCGGACCCCGAGCAGGTGCGTGGACACGATGCGCGCCGAGGAGGACCCGGACGCGTCGTGCACATACCCGAGGCCGAAGATGCGCAGGGTGATCAGCTTCCAGGTGGCCGGGATGTTGTCCGGGTGTGCGACGTCATCCGGCGTGTGGCACTCGGCCACCATGTCCTCGGAGTAGCACCCGCAGATGAAGGGCAGCAGGCGGGTGCCGGGGACCACGCGCAGATCGCTGATCGAGGCGTTCACCAGCCGGAGGTTCTCCACGGTGACCGAGAATTCTGGCGCCCACGGCGTGGGGGCCGGGCCGGGGGCGGGGGCCGGGGGCGGCAGCAAGGGCGCGCCATGGTGAGGAAGTCGTCCCGGCCGAGGGCGGCCGCACCATCTTTATCACAGCTCGGTGCCAGGACCGAGTCGTAGGCCAGCACCAGGAAGGGCGAAGCAGAAAGAGGGCCCGCCGGAAACCCGATGCATATTCGACCCACAGTTGTAGTGGAATCCCCATGTGCACGATAGATGAAGATGCGCGTGTGAGACGTGGAAGAGCTACTACATCGAGAGAACGAGAGAGGGAACGAGAGCGAGAGAGGGGAGGGTGGGGGGGGCGAGGCGGGGGGTTTGCGCACTGTACAAAAAGTCGATCGGCTTCTTGGGGGTCGAATAGAGCCGGTGCCGGAGGCGCGCCTGCTCCAGGGCTCGGACAACGTACTCCGGCGGGGTCCAGGCAGAGCGGGCCTCCTCCGGGCGGTCGGCGTCCGGCGGGTCGGCCTCGGGCCGGTACCCGCTGCCCGGCGGGGGCGGCTGCCGGACGTGGGCATTGAGAGTGCGCGCGGCTGCCTCGGCCAGGGCCCGGCTGGCCCCGGGGGCAAAGCACGCCAGAAGGACCCGGCTGCGGCAGCCCTCGCCGGGCGTGTCGCCGGCGCAATCGCACGTCGTCGACTCGGGCCCGGGCGACATGCCGGCTGG
>NW_009242977.1:262946-264096 GCF_000388065.1 Fonticula alba
CCCCCCCACCACCCCCACCGGCCCAGCTCAGCGGAGGAACTGGCTGGCTGGCTGTCTATTTTGCCCCGGCGCACGGGCACATCAGCCCCGGCGGAAGAACCGGCGCCCGGCCACGGCCAGCACGATGGCCAGAGCCCCAGCCAGGCCGGTGAGCTCGGTCCACCGGCGGATGCGGTCGGCGTCCCCGGCCCGGCCGGCCGGCAGGGCCCAAAAGCTGGCCCGCACGGCTCGCGCGGCCGGCAATGCCAGCGGCTGCGAGGTGGACGCCTCCAGCGGAGGGGTCATGGTGACGGCCCCCGGCCGGGGGGCCATGCTGCCGGAGCAGCGCTGCACCGACACCGGCAGGACCAGATCCCCGCTCGGGGTGTCCCCCTCGGCGCCCAGGCCCTGGCAGATGAGGCTGGCCGAGGTGGGGCCCCACACCGGGGCCAGGACCAGATCGGCCCCGCCGTCACCAGCCACCCCGGGCACCAGCGGCGGATAGCGCCCATGCACCGGGAGGCTGAAGCGCAGCGTCAGCGGGTAGCCGACCGCCGCCGGGTGCGGGTCCTCGCCCGGGGCGGCGCTCGCCCGGAATGGCCGCCCGGCCAGCAGGGGCACCGCCAGCTGCACCATGCCCGGGGCACTGTGGATGGCCGGCGCCTCGAGCTCCCGCAGGCCGCCAAAGACCCGGGCCGACAGGAGCCGCGCCTGGCCGTCCTCCGGCGGGTGGTTCATCAGGTGCGTCACCTCGTGCGGGTCCACGATCAGGTCCTGGGACAGGTGCTGCTGGATGATGAGAGCCGCGCTGCGGCGTCATATGGCCGTTCACGAGGCCGGCCGACCGTCCGAGGACCGGGCGCAGGTTAGTGTGACCATCAGGGCCATCGGGCGAGCGTCGACGTCGGCGTGCGTACGCACCCCCGCGGGCAGCGAAGTGTCAAGGAGGATGCGTGCTCATTGGGGAAGATCTCCATCGAGTACTCGATCTTCCGATGGGACCCGGCCCCGGTGAGGGCCATGCCGGTGCAGGCGGTCAGCCCGGTGGCCATGCCGAGTGTGCTGGCATAGCGCGAGGGGAGGTCCAGCTGGAAGGCCGGCTCGCCGGCCATCGACCACCGGGTGTCTGTTTGTCGGCGCCGCCAGGTGTGTGTGTGTGTGTGTGTGTGTG
>NW_009242977.1:265817-267767 GCF_000388065.1 Fonticula alba
TGTGTGTGTGTGTGTGTGTGTGTGTGTGTGTGTGCGTGTGTGCGTGTGTGTGTGTGTATGCGTGTGCATGTGCATGTGTGTGCGTGTGTGCGTGTGTGAGAGAGAGGGCATGCGAAGACATGTATGTGTGTGAGCATGCGAAGACATGGCCGTAAGTGCGCATGACACATGCAAGTGCGTGTGTAGGGATGCGAGGATGCGTGCATATGCGCAGCCAAGGGCCGAGGGGCCCCGCCCGCCCGGGCCAATGTGCCCGACGCAGCGGGACACGGCAGCAGCACGCACCAGACTTGGTGACCTGGTGCATGTGGATGCGGTGCGCATCGGCCGGGTCATGCTGGCCGATGAACAACTGCATGGCCGACGCCGACAGGGGGCCGGAACAGCCGCACAGCAGCGAGGCCACCAGCAGGCCGGACAAGAGGGGGGGGGGGGAGGGGCGGAGGGGCGAGCGATTAGCGCCGGGCCCGACGCGCGGGCAGGCAGCCGAGCAGAGGGGCAAACAAAAAAAAGCACCCAACAAAGCGACCTACCTGGGTGCCGGCCAGGGCAACCGACTGCTCCGGGGCAATGGTCCCGGAGACGGAGATCTCCAGCTGCGAGGTGACCGACTCGGCGTCGAGCCCCCGGGCCACGCGCGCCGTGATGGACACCTTCTCCGGGTGGTGGACCCCCAGCAGGGAGCCGCCCTCGACGCCGTAGAAGGGCGAAATGAGCCGGCGGACCGCGTGCTCGGTGTTCGACACGCAGAAGGGAATGTGAATGCGCATGCTGCACCGGCCACAGGGCCCGGCGGGGCGACGAGCGATGTCAGCGACAGGACCAAGGTGCGAGGGGGGGGGGCGGGGGGAAGCCATGAAGCAGCAGCAGCAGCAGCAACAGCAGCAACAGCAGCAGCAGCAGCAGCAACAGCAGCAGCAGCAGCAGCAACAGCAGCAGCAGCAGCAGCAACAGCAGCAACAGCAGCAGCAACAGCAGCAACAGCAGCAGCAGCAGCAGCAGCAGCAGCAGCAGCAGCAGCAGCAGCAGCAGCAGCAGCAGCAACAGGAAAGGAAGGCAGGGCCCGGGGCAGCGCACGTGGTGGAGGCCGGGTCGGCGCGCTGCCAGAAGCGCGCGCGCGAGGCCACCTGCTCCAGGGCCACCTCGCAGGGGAGGCACATGGCCGGGATGGCCGGGCGCTGGGCGCCCTCCGGGCCGAAGGGCATCGTCTGGGCCACGGTGGCATTGGCCGGGCTGTCGACCAGCAGGCCGCCGGGCGAGCACCAGAGCCGGCCGATGGAGGGCGAGTCGCGCGGCGTGAAGAGCGCCTGCGAGATGACCCGAGCCGCGTGGCCGGCGGTCTGGTCCTGGAGCAGGTCGCGCGGGGCCGCGCCCGGGGCCAGCTCCAGCTCGGCATACACGCCGGTCGGGTGGTGGGACGAGGCGCTCAGCGCCGGGTCCACGCCCGGGGAGAAATGCTGCGTCCACACCCGCAGGGCCGACACGCCGGCCGCGTCGAGCAGGGACTACGCAAGCCCCAGGGGAGCCGGAAGGGGCCAGGTGGATGGCGGGGTGAGCGACACCGGGGGACGGCCACAGCCGGGGCCGAGCATGGTGCGATGTGTGGCGAGGAGCGCGCGCACCGAGGAATTGAAGGCCGGCGGGTTCCAGCGGGCCTCGAAGCGGATGGCCTGCTTTTCGACCGGCAACTCCTGGCCGGGTGCCAGGTCCAGCTTGAGGGGCATGCGCCCGGCGGCCGGGCCCCGGGGCGGGAGGATCGATGCATCCGGGTGGAAGACGGCCACAAACACCGGGCCGATGGAGGTGCTGCCCGGCGGCCCGGCGGCCGCCGTGGCGAGGGCGGCCAGCACGGCCAGCACGGCCAGCACGGCCAGCAGCGGGGCCAGCGGCCCGGCGCCGGGGCCGCGTGCGGGACCGGACATCTCTCGCGGCCTTTCTCGGGTGAGGGGG
>NW_009242977.1:269411-271684 GCF_000388065.1 Fonticula alba
CCCCCCACCCCCCGCAACCCCTCGGACCACCGCCACGATGGGCGGGGTGCACTCGTCGCCGCTGCCGGATGACCTGTTCGACTCGCCCGCCATCGAAGGCGCCTCGCCCGAGTACGAGCGGTGGCTGGCCAGCTTGTCGGGGAACATCTCGATCCCCGGATCGCCGGGGCCCGGCGGGCCCGCCGGCCCGGACGCCCCGCCGCCGCCGCCACCCCCGGCCAGCATTGTGGCCCTCTTCCGGAACATGCGCCGGCCCGGGGCCGACGCCCTGGCCGAGCACGACCCCTCGGCCGGGGACCTGCTGCTGCTGCCGGGGACCGGGGCCGGGGGCCCCGCCGGGGTGTCATCCGCCGCGCTGGCCGACACCGAGCTCGAGGCCCAGGCGGCCCTGCGCATGCTGGGCATCGACCCGGGGCACCTGCCGCCCGGGGTCCTGGCCACCGAGGCGCTGGAGTCCATCCAGGCCGAGCGCGCCCACGACGCCATAATCCACGCATCGCGGGTGTTGCGCTTCCGCCATGGCCTCACCGACCAGCAGATCTACCTGCTGCTGAATACCCTGCGCATGCGCCGGCAGGCGCTGAACTTGGAAAATTGCGTGGCCCTCATGCGCTCGGAGTCCGGCATGTACGACGACCGGGGGGCCCAAATGTGCCCGGTGCACAGTGTCCACACGCGGCTCCGGCGCCGGGCCCGGCGCTTGCGACAGCGTGATCGGGATCGGGCCGCGGCCGCGGCCGAGGCGGCTGCCCTGCGCCGGCGCCGGCCTCGCCGGGCCCCCTGTCCCGGGTGTGGCACCTGCGCCGATGCGCCGGGGGACCCCCGGCCGGCCGGCCACCCGGCCAGCGCCGGCGCCAGCAGCGGCGCCAGCGCCCACTCGCCCTTTGTTCCGCTGCTGCCGGAGCTGGACCCCGCCGGGCCGGCCGTCCGGGACGCTGCCCGGGTCTTGACCACCAGCCAGCGCTCGGCCTCCTGGTCCCAGGTGAACAGCCCGCAGATCGCCAGCCGCTTTGACAGCAGCGCCTCGGTGTCGGCCTCCTCCAGCGCGGAGTTCGTCCTGAATGAGGACTCCCCGGTGCCGGCGCACGGGGTGCTGCTCGTTTCGCCGGGCTGGCGCGACTCGCTGGATGCCGACATCGAGGACTGCCTTTCCTCCTCCTCCTCCGCCTCCGCCTCCGGTGCGGCCAGCGAGGGCCCGTTGAGGGCCGGCTCCGACCTGGACGAGGCCGACTCCGACCTGGACGAGGCCGACTCCCACCCGGACGAGGCCGACTCCCACCTGGACAGGGCCAAGTCCCCATTGGACGAGGCGGGCCCCCGGTGCTCTGGCGGCCCCCGGCCCCTGTTGCTGGACCCCAGCTACCAGGATGGCTGCCCCTCGGACTGCCCCTCGGACCGGCATTTCTCCCCGGGCCCGGGGCTGGCCATCGCCGGGTCCAGCTCCGAGGACAGCCCGCTGGTCGTCGGGGTCTCGGACTCCGAGTGCATTTGCGGCCAGCTGGCCGGGCTCTCGTGCGCCGAGCAGTTCCTCCACTCGGACCCCGGGTCCTCGGATGGGGAGGCGTCGGCGCCGGCGGCGCACGCCCTGGCCGGCGAGGACCTGGGCCACGGCCCGGCCCTGGCGGCCGGCGGCCTGCCCGGGCTCTTCCGGCCGTATCAGCAGCATGCCGCGCACCCGGACTGGATGGTCCTGCGGCAGCTCCTGGCCCGGGCCCCGACGCCGATGCTGGCCGACTTGAACTGCCTCGGGGTGCCGCACTTCGCCCTCCGGGCGGCGGTCCTCCTGGCCAACGACCAGGACTTCCCGGATCGCGTGGTGCTGGATGCCGTGCGGCTGCTGATCGCCCGCTGCCAGGAGGGCCTGGCGTCGGTCGACGCCCCGGGGCTGGGGATCCGCTTTCTGGCCCTCTGCCGGCAGGCCTTCCGGGACCTGGCCCAGCGCATGGACCAGGAGGCGTGGGCGGCCGCGGCGCTGGAGGCCGGGCCCGGGCCCCTGCCGGCCGACACCCCGACGGCCCCGATGGCCGCCCTGGTGGCGGACCTCGAGCGGCAGGGGCGCCTCGGGGCCGGGCGCCCCGGGGTCGACGTGGACCCGGTCTTTGTGGACCCGGAGGACCGCCTCGCGCCGCCGGCCCCGGGCAATCGCTTTTTGCACATCTTCCAGCGGGCCGTCCTCCGGACGTACTTTCACCTGCCACTGGACCCTGCCTGGCTGGGCCCGTCGCTGCCGGAGCACGGTGCGTGCCGGGCCGCCGCCAGCCCCCCAGGCCCGG
>NW_009242977.1:272350-274599 GCF_000388065.1 Fonticula alba
CCCCCCCTCCCCCCCCCTCACACTCGCTCGCTCGCCTCCCTCGCATTCCCATCCCGCGTCCCCTTCTGCGGCGCCCGCGCGCAGACGCCTTCTCAAGACGGCGGTCTTCGCCGGGGCCCCGGTCCTGACGGCCGCCGACTACCACCGGCCGCTGATCATGGTGGATCCGCGGCGGCCGGTTCGCTCGACCATGCACACGGTCAATGCCCTGTCCTCGGAGGACCTGCGCTTCCGGTTCCTGGTCGGGTACGAGGACTCGTCCCGGCCGGCCGGCAGCTCGTCCCGGCCGCAAACCGTGGACCTCGGCGGCGTCACGCGCGGGTACCTGTCCGACGTGGCGCGCGACCTGCTGGGCCTGGTGCCGCACCTGACCGCGGCCGAGGTCTGGCAGTCTGACCCGCTGGCCGACTCGTCGCTGGCGCAGCGCCTCTACTCCACGGTCAGCCGCCGGCTACAGGAGACCGTGGCCCCGGGCGGGGAGCCGGGCTCGGCGACTTCCTCGCCGGGCCCCTCGCCGGGCCTGGCCGGGGCCCTGGCACCGGACATCGCCGAGGAGATCGCCGAGTTCGAGCGCCTGCACAGCGAATTCCGCTCGCACCTGTGGACCGCCTACGGGCTGGGCTTCAACAGCGGCACCGCCACCGACATCTTCCCCTCGGTGACCGCGGTCGGCGAGGGCTTTGGCCCGGCCTCGGCCCGGCTCTTCTCCTTCATCGGCCGCCTGGTGGGGGTGCGTCGCGCCCGGGCCCCCTCCCTCTGGGCCTGCCCCCTTCTTTCCTCTTCTCCTTTTGCTCTCTCCCCCCTCCGCCCAGCGCCCTGACTCTTGTCCTTTTGCCCCCCCCCCCGCCCGGCCCGGCCCGGCCCGGCCCGGCCCGGCCGCGGCACTGGCGCCCAGGTCTGCCTCCTCCACCCGGGCAAGTTCCTCTTCCCGCTGCCCCTGTCGCTGTCGCTGTTCAAGCTGCTGCTGGACCAGCCGCTCAATGCCTGGGACCTGAAGCACCATGTCGATCGCAGCCTCTTCAACTCGCTGGAGTACCTGACCGACGTCGATGAGGCCATGCTCAGCAGCTTGGTGCTGAGCTTCAGCAACACCCTGCCGCCGTTCCCCAGTCCGGCCGGGCCGCGCGGCCCGGTCGGCCCGGGCCTCGGGGCCACCTCCTTCACCACCTTCAACCTGGCCCCGGATGGCAGCAACATCGACGTCAACAATGACAACCTCTTTGCCTTCTTCACATTCCACATCAGCGGCCGGCTGGGCGAGTTCTCCCTCCCGGCCATCGAGGCCTTCGTCAAGGGCGTGGCCAGTGCGTCGGGGGCCCCCGCCCTGCCCTGCGCCCGCCTTTGGCGCTTCTCCTGCTCCCCCCCCTCGGCCCTCCCCGACCCCCCCCCCCAATAGTGGTCGTCCCCTTGTCCCTGCTGCGGTGCTTCTCGGCTCGCGAGCTCCAGACCCTCACCTGTGGTCTGCACACCGTGGACCCGGAGCAGCTGCTGGCCCTGCTTGACATCCAGCAGCCGCTGAACTGCCCGTTCGCGGCCACCGGCTGCCCCCCGGCCCCGAAGGACGCCACCATGGAGCATAGCCCGCCCGACAGCCCGGACGGCCCGGACAGCCCGGAGGGGGATCTCGATTGCCTGGAAGCAGGTCCCCTCGGCCGCCAGGTGGCCCTGCCGGTTGGCCTCCGGCCGGCCGCCCTGCCAGGCATCATCACGCGCAATGCCTTTGGCCGAGGCCCGGCCGGGGGGCTGGGCCTCGGCTCCGGCGGCATGGCCGCCCGACGGCTCTCGGTCGCGGTGCCGGCCGTGTGCCACTGCCAGCGGCGCCTGGCCGCCTGGTTCCGGTGGTGCCTGTCCCCCCCGCAGATGGGCCCCGAGGACTTGGGCCGGTTCCTGGCCTTTGCCACCGGCACGCCGCGCATGCCGGTCGGCGGGCGCCTGGCCACCAACCACTCCGGGCGTCTGACCGTCCGGCCCATCCTCTCGGCCGGGTACCTGCCCACGGCGCACACATGCTCCGGGGACCTGGACATCCCGGTGTTCCCCTCGCGCGAGGCCATGCTCCAGGGCCTCCTCCGGTCCATGGAGACCACCGGCTTCCAGCTCACCTAGGTGCGCCGCTGCTCGCGCGTCCGCCGTGTGCCGGTGGTGCGGCGGCGCGGCCAGGAGCCGCGCCCCCCTGCCCTCTGTCCTACGGGCGTGGCGAGCCCGATGCCGGGGGCAGGGACAAGGGACAATGATCCCCCCCCCCCCCC
>NW_009242977.1:274886-278481 GCF_000388065.1 Fonticula alba
CCCCCCCCCCCCCCGGTGACAGTGACCCGCGGTGTATTTAGCCATCCGCCGGGGCGGCCACGTCGAGGCGGGCGGCGGAGACATTGGCATGCGCGCACACACACCGGCGCCCTCCTGCGCCCTTCTCCGCCCCGTTGCCCCCTCCCCCCCCCCTTCTTTCCTCCCTCCGCACCCACGCGCCCGATGACATCCCCCCTCCCGGCCGAGCGGCGCCCTGGCCAGCGCCATGTGCCGGCGCCCCTCGCGCCGGCACCCCCCACCCCGGCTGACGCCGGCCCCGACTGGCGGTACATCGGCCGGGCCCTGCCGTGGGCCATCCTGGCCGTCGGGCTGGCGGTGCGCTTCGCCGTCGGCCGGGGCGGTTTCTCCGGCCTCGGCGACCCGCCGAAGCACGGGGACTTCGAGGCCCAGCGCCACTGGATGGAGATCACCACCAACCTGCCCCCCCGGCGGTGGTATCTGAACGACCATGCGCCCGGGGGTCTGAACGACCCCGCCTACTGGCCGCTGGACTATCCCCCCCTGTCGGGGTACCTGGCCTTCGCACTGGGGAAGCTGTACGTGTCCCCCGGGGGCCCGCGCTCGGCTGGCTGCCTTCCTTGGCCCTTCCCCCCCCCCCCCCCCCCCCCCCATCCGCCCCTCGGCCCATCGTCCCAAGGGGCCGTCGCTGCTGCCTCTTCTGCCCGACGCTGGCCCCCTGGCCTGGACTGACCGCTCTCGCCCCCCATGGTGCCGCCAGATGTGCGGCCTTTTTCGACCCGGCCTGGGTGGCTGCCGTCTCCTCGCGCGGCACCGAGGCCCCCGGCCTGGTGGCCTTCATGCGCCTGTCGGTTATTCTGTGTGACCTGGTGGTCCTTTTCCCGGCCGCCTGGCTGCTGGCTATGCGGCTCTTCCCCCGGCATCCCTTCCTCAGGGTCCGTCCTCCGAGTGGTCTCCTCTTTGCGCTTGGGCGGTCCGGGCAAAGGCCCATCCTCCCTGCATCGCCTCCCGTCTCCATGTCTCACCCCTTATGTCCATGTCTTTCTCTCTCTGCATGCCTCTCTCTGTGCATGCCTCTCTCTGTGCATGCCTCTCTCTGTGCATGCCTCTCTCTCTACATGCCTTTCTCTCTACATGCCTTTCTCTCTACATGCCTTTCCCTGTCCATGCCTTTCTCTCTACATGCCTTTCCCTGTCCATGCCTTTCTCTGTGCATGTCCCTTCATCCCCCTCTTCCTGCTCTTCCCCTCCATATCCCTCCACACTCCTCCACCTCTCCCTCCACCCCCCCCCCCCCCCCCACACACACACACACCACACCCCCAGGCGGCCGTCTTCGCCGCTGTCGTCTTCGAGCCGACGCTCATCATCTTCGACCACGGGCACTTCCAGTACAATGGCGTCATGGTGGGCTTCATGCTGGCGGCCTTGGGGCTGCTGTTCGATGAGGCCGGCCCGGCCGGACGCCCGGCCATCTCGGCCAAGCGCCTGCTCGGCGTGGTGGCCCTCTGCGCGGCGGTCACCTTCAAGCAGATGGCCCTCTTCTATACGCTGCCCTTTGCCGGGTTCATGATCGGCGCCAGCTGGCGGCAGGCGCACGGCCGACCGGGGCCCTTCGCCGGGCGCTTCCTCCTGCTGGCGGTGGCCGCGCTGGCCGGGCTCCTGGCCCCGGTCTTGCCGCTGGTACTGGACAGCATGCTGGCCACCGAGGCCAAGGACCACCTCGGCCCGGCGGGCACCGCGCTGGCGGTCCTCCGCCGGGTGTTCCCGGTCGGGCGCGGCCTCTTCGAGGACAAGGTGGCCAACATCTGGTGTGCCGTGTCGCCGGCCGTCAAGCTGCGCAGCATGCTGACTCTGCGCCAGGCGGCCACCATGGCCGCCGGGACCACCCTGCTGCTGTGCCTGCCGGCCTGCCTGGCGGCCGCGCGCCGGCCCACCGGCCTGCGCCTGCTCCAGGCCACCGCCACCGGGGCATTGAGCTTCTTCCTGGCCAGCTTCCAGGTCCATGAAAAGAGCATCCTCATCGCCGCCATGCCGGTGGCCGTGCTCATGTGCCTGCTGGTTTTGGCCGCGGCGGCCCCGGGCCCGCCGGCGGCCGGCCACCCGGCCACGGCAGCCGATCGGGCCATCGCCGCGCGCGCCCTCCACACCTTCATCCACTTTGCCCTGTTCAGCTGCTTCCCGCTGCTCCGGCGCGATGGCCAGACCTTCGGCTATGCCGGCCTCCAGGTGGCCTGGCTCGGGCTGGGCCTGCTGCTGCCTTCGACGCGCCCGGCCCCGGGGGCCCCTCGGCCCGGCACCGGCGCCCGGCCGCAGCAGGGCCCCCTCGCCCGAGCGGCCCTGGCGCTGGTGTCGCACCTGTGGCTTCCGGGCCTGATCGGCATGGTGGCCGTGCACCTGGCCGACTTGCTCGTCCGGCCGCCGGGCCGCCTGCCCGACCTGTGGACCATGGCCATCATGATCGGCTCGTGCGGGTGGTTCCTCCTGGTGCATGCGCTGCTCAGCGTGGCCGACCTTTCCCGGCTGGCCGAGACCGGCCTCCCATTCCGGAGCACCAGACGCGATCTCAAGGATGACTGACACGTCACGTGCCGCCAATAAATGCCATTCCCCGCGATCAGTCACCGCCTCCAGAACCGGGTCCCAGCGCGAGCGGCCCTGCCTCCGGGCCCCCCCTCCCCCCTGGGCCTTGTCGGCGGCCTCCTCCTCCTCGGGCCGGCCCGGCTGTCTGGCGCCGCGCCGGTGTGCCCCGGCCGGGTGTCGTCGCGCTGTTGCTGGCCGGCTTTCAACCTGCCGCCGGGCCGGCCCGGGGCCGAACCGCGGGAGGGCATCGACAATGGGAGGGGGCGGCATGCGCGCGTGCGCCAACCGCCGCGCGTGGGGCGGGCCTCCGGCGGTGTGTTCCCGGCGGGGCCCTTTCGACTGCGCCGGGCCTGTCGCCGGCCCAGCCCGGGGGGCTGTGCGCTGCTGCTGCCGCCCGGGGGCCGAGGGCGCGAGGCGGCGCCGCGCACGTTTGGCCGGCCTCGGGCGTGCGCCTCGATTGGCAGTTTGTCCCTTTCGTGGCCAGCGGGGCCGGCCGGGGGAACACGCGCGTGCCGGCAGGGGAACCGGCCCGGGCCCGGGGAGGGGGGGGTGTGGGTGTTCCGCGGGCGGGCGGGCTGGCGTGTGCGCGCGCGCGCGCGCGCGCGTGTGAGGGCGTTCGAGAGGGGCCCTGGCGGCGGCCCGGGGGCTCGCGCCCGGGACGCGCACCCCCGTGTCGACTTTTCGTCCCTTTGATCTGTCGTCCTCCCTTCCCCCACATTGTGTGTCCTCCCTTGCCTTCACCCCCGCCCCCGCCCCCGCCCCCGCCCCTGCCCCCGCCCCTGCCTTCGCTCGCTCCTCGCCACTCTCGCGTCCGGCTCCTGTTGCATCGCGTCACGCCGCGTCGCGGCATATTTCTCGGCCCTCCCCCGCCCCTATCCCCGACTGGGCCCCTCCTCGGTCGCGCAGGACCGGGCGAGGCGGCACGACCGCTTGCCCATGACCAGCAGGGCAGCTGCGCATCCCGTCGCTTGGGGCCTCGGCTCGCCCACTCCCGGCGCTAACACCCTCCTCGCCCCGTGCTGCCCCCCCCCCC
>NW_009242977.1:280026-283862 GCF_000388065.1 Fonticula alba
CCCCCCCCCCCCCCCCCCCCCCCCCCCCCCCGCATAAACGCACGAGCCCGCAGACGCACAACGATCACACAAGCTTACGCACCTGGACACACACACGCACACACACACACACACACACACACAGGCACACAGGCACATCCTTCGCCTCCCTCTTTTTTCCCGTCCCTTTCTCCGCCCGCCCACCAATGGCCAGTCTCTTTTCGCTGGGCCTCGCTCGACCGGCTCTCGCCCGGCTGGGACCCCCGACGGGGCTCAGTGCCACCACGGCCGCCCTCTGCAAGTACCCGCCCCGGGCGGCCTACTCCACCGATTCATCGGACTCGCCCGGGGGCAAGGCCCGCGGGCGGCGCACGCGCCCGGCACCCCCCACCTCGCAGGCGGCCCTCCTCCCCCGGGCCCAGCCGGCGCACGACCGCATGCTCCGGCTGCACGAGCGCCACGGGCGCATCCAGCGCACGGAGCTCGAGCGCCTGGTGACCGAGGCATCGGAGCGCGCCGCGCAGCAGATGGCCGACGCCGCGTCCGAGGCCATCCGCGAGGAGGAGCGCCGGAGCCAGCAGCTCGCGCACGATGCCGTGGCCGCGGCCCTGGCTGAGGCGGAGCTGGAGGCCGCCCGCGCGCGGCTCCGCGCCGCCGCCACCGCCGCCACCCAGCAGCAGCAGCAGCAGCACGGCGCCCCCGTTCCCGAGGGGGGACCAGCGCCGGAGGCCGGGGCCATGGTGGCCCCGCAGCCGGCCACGCGCGCGCGCGTCCCCCTCTGGCTGTCCTCGGCCAAGAACAGCCTCAATGAGCGGACCCACTTCGTGCCGGCCACCTTCGACCCGGCGGCCGGCGACCACCGCCACCACCTCCCGCAGTACAACTCCGACGGGGTGCTCAATCCGCGCGGCCTGCCGGACGGCTATATCCCCACCTTGCAGGAGCTTGTGGACCTGCTGCGCTTCGAGGGCGGCCAGGATGTGGTGGTCCTCGACACGACGTGGCGCGCCAGCAGCCTGCACCATCTGATCGTGGCCACCGGCCAGTCGCCGCGGCACTTGCGGTCGCTCGCCGAGGCCGCGTCCCAGGCGCTGCGCTACAGCCACGGCCGCTACCGGGCCACCCACTCGGTGAGCCTGGATGAGGATGCCGGGCCGGGGGCCGGGCCGCGGCTGGTCCGCGATCCGCCCCCTCCGGCCCCGATCGAGGGCAAGCCGGCCGACGGGTGGATGACCGTCGACACCGGGGCCCTCATGCTGAGCTTCATGTCGCCCTCCTACCGGCAGTACTACGACCTGGAAACCCTCTGGACCGGCATGGATGTTGACGACTGGGTGCCGGAGTTCCGCCAGCGCAGCCTGGAGGACGGCCCGGCGGAGTAGGCGCCCTGGGGAGGGCGGCGACTGCGCGGGGCGCGCGTGCAGACACACGCATACACACGCCTCTGTTTGCTTGTATGTGTGTGTGTGTGTGCGTGTCCTGCGCTGCAGACGTGTACCCCCCTGTTCGAATGCTCTCCGCGCGCCGTGCCCCCGGCGAAGAGGGGCCGCTCCCTGTTTGCTCTTCTTTTTTTTCTTTTTCTTTTTTCCCCCTTTTCCCTCCAGAGAGACCGTGCAGCGCACAATATAGATAATCTGGGCGAAATCCGTGCTGTTGGCTCCCTCATTGGACCTTCCCCTTTTTTTTTCCCTCCCCAGCGGCCCCTCCGCGCGGTTGCCGCGATGGTGTTCGCCCATGCGCGCACACGCGCACATCCCCGCTGCCCTCCGGCCCCCCTCCACAGACCACCCTGCTCATCTGGCCTCGGCCCATCTGTGCGCGCACACACACACACACACACACATGTGTGTGTGTGCTCTCTTTCTCATATTCTAGTGTTGTATTCGGTCGGAGGAGAAGGGAGTGGGCCTGCCACGCACGCGCGCGCGCGCGCGCGCGCGATACTTCGTCTGGGCTGGCGTGTGACACATGCATCACTGCATGACCAAAAGGAGGGAGCAGGGGAGCGGCGAGGAAAGGACCCCAGCAAGAGGGGGATGCAAGGGGCCCGCTGGCTGGCCCGGGCACCTCCCCCGGGCCTTGCTCTCCCTCGTGGCATGCGCACATGCACACACAGACACCCTCCGAAAGGAAAAAAAAAAACATGCACCGGGCGCATGGATTAGCCCTTCTGCGCGGCGAGGCGGACGATGGTCAGCTCGCGCATGCGGGCCAGAGCCTCGTTGACGCGCGCGTGCGGCACGCTGGTGTCGGTGACGCCCATGTCGTGGTCGCGCTCGAAGAAGCGCGTCAGCGGCTGCGTCGCCGTGGCGCACGAGTGGTAGTACGAGTACTGGGCCTTGGCCAGGGCCGAGAAGGACGGATCCAGGTAGGGAACGCGGGACTGCACAGTCCCCAGCCGCAGCCGGGGAGGCCACCATGGTCAGGTACCCGAGCAGAGGGGGCATGGAGGAAAGAGTGCGCAAGTGGAGGCAGAGAGAAAGGGGGGGGGGGCGCAAGGAAAAACACGCACGTCGATCAGGCGCGGCAGGTCCTCGACGAGCTCCTGGTTCAGGCGCTGGTACAGCTCCTTGGCGGCGTTGCAGTCGGCCTCGAGCCGGGGCAGGCGGGTGGCATCGGAGTCCGGCTTCTCGGCGGACCGGCGCACGCGCGCACGCAGCGAGTCATAATCCAGCATGGCGTTGCTGCGGTTCTTCATGTGGTCCTTCACCGAGGGGTAGAGGGAGATGAAACGCCCCAGCGGCTCGAGGAAGGTGGCGCGGATGCGCTGGTCGAAGTCCGCGCGAGCGCTCGTGTCGAGCTGGGTCTGCATCAGGGGAGGGGGGAGGGGGGGGGGGGGGAATGCCAAGAGTGGACGCACGGGTCAGAAGGCGGGATCCCGGTGACAGACGGCCACAGGGCCGGCGGGTGCGCCGTGCCGGCGCCCAGCCGAGGGAAGGCCTGGCCCGCCCGGGGCACGTACCATGGCATCGCGGAAGCGGATGCCACAAAGGGCCAGGGTGGCCTGCTCATCGTAGAAGGCGGTCATGGACTCGGCAATGCGCTGCTGCGCCAGGCTCATGGCGCGCAGGGCGTCCAGGTACTGCCGGGCCTCGGTCATCAACTTGTTGGTGTTCGACTCCAGCTGGAGGAACTGCGGACGGCGAAGCACACACACACACACACCGAGGAGCATGGCATCGCGGCGCGGGGCCAGGGGAACGGCGCAAGGGAGCGGTACAAAGGAGCGGCGCACGGGGAGTGGTCAGCGCAGGGGATGGCGTGGGGAAGGGGACACACGGGGGGCCGGGGAAGAGAAAAGGCGGGGGGGGGGGGGGGGGGGGGGAGACACGTACGCGGCGCTCCTCCTCGTCGTACTGACGATCGACGGTCTTGTCCACAGCACCGACCGACTGCAGCACGGCGGTCGACGCGCGGTTCATGGTCCGCTTGAAGCCGGAGAACGACATGATGAAACGTGGTGTGTGGCGGGGTTGGACGTGGGATCGGGGGAGGGGAGAGGGAGAGAGGGAGAAAGGGCGGCGAGGAAGTGGAGGGAGGCCGGGAGGAGGGGAGGGAAGAGGCGCAGAGGGGGGAAGGGGGGAGGGGTACGTTGTGTCCTGGCGCTTTGCCAGCCACCAGGGCGCGGGAGACGGGTCTCTTTTTTTCCCGGGCCCCGCCCACGACTAAGGGCCGAGTAAATGAAGGCACGGAGATGGGCAATTAACTGAGCACTCAAAACACGGCAACCCGCCCTGCGGGGACGGAACTAGGGGAAGCAACTATGCAGGGGGGCCGACGGCGGCGGCGGCGGCGGCAGCGGCGGCAGCGGCGAAGCCCATATCGCGTCCGGTCGTGGGGCGCGTCTGCCCCCCCCC
>NW_009242977.1:283872-284613 GCF_000388065.1 Fonticula alba
GGGGGGGGGGGGGGGGGGGGGGGCGAGCAAAACACAACACAGCGACAGGGAGGCTGCTCGTTCATGGCAAGAAGCCCACGTACCCCGCGGATGACGCGCGAAATGAGCTGCGAGGTGTCGGACTCGGAGGCCAGCGAGGCCCCGGCTGACCGGCGCGCCAGCTTGGTCGGGTCAATGGCCGAGGCATAGATGCTGACGCGGACCTGCTCCGGGGCCGTGGACTGCGGGTACCCGAAGTCCTGCACGCCGTGGAAGGGGGAGGGAGGGGGGGAGGAACAGGTCAGCGGACAGAGGGGCACCCCTCCCACCCCAAGGGCAAGGGCAGAGCAACCCCGGCAGGCCACGCCCTGGCCAGAGGCCAACATACAATGATCTCGTCCAGCAGCTCGTACACCAGCACGAAGTTGGCCTTGATGCTGTGCTCGCTCAGGATGCCGCAGTAGTCCTGGATGAGGAGACCAATGCGCCGGAGGATCTCAATGGCCCAGGCGGGGGAGATGTTGAAGCGCGATGTGATCACCAGGTACAGCCCGGAGATGCGGTGGTACACGAAGTGCGTGCCGTCCAGCGTGAGAGCCGGCGGCACCGAGGGGCTGGTGGCCAGCGACACGGACGCCCCCCCGGAGGCCGGGTCCTCGGACTTCGCGTGCGAGTGGATGTACCGGAAGAAGATGGCCGCACTGCTCTTGACGACATCACCCCGATCTGTTAGTTTGGGGGGGGGGAGGAGGGGGGGGAGGA
>NW_009242977.1:284623-289690 GCF_000388065.1 Fonticula alba
CCCCCCCCTCCTCCGGCAGAATCATGCTGGCCAACCGCATCGGTAACGCTCTCTACTACGGCGTCTTCCGCCGCAACTCGGTACGCGCGCTTGAGCTCCCCCCCCCCCCCTCGCCCCCCGCCCCGGGCTGCGCGGCAGCTTCCCCTGGCTCCCCCTCCCTCCCCCCTTCGCACACAGCGCGACTGACCTGGTGGCTGGCCGCTGGTCCTGGTGTGTCCCGGCCCCCGCTCCCTCGCCCCTCTCCCTGCTAGACCTTCCTCCTGGCTGTCTTCGCCTCCGCCTGGGTCTTCGAGTCTGTCTTCGACAATGCCACCGCCTCTTTCATGAACCACTACAACAAGGGCGTGCGTTGCCTTTTCCCCGCCCCCATGCCTCCGGGTCGTCCGCCCCGCTGCTGTTGCTGACCGCCACATGCCCTGCCCTGCCGTGGGAATGCCTCGCGCGCTCCTACCATCGGGGACCACCCCCTCCCCGCCGACACAGCGCACCCTCCAGGAGGTCCTCCCCTCCTTCGTCGAGCAGGAGTAAGAGCCCCCTCAGGGCCTACCTCGCCTTCGCCCCGACCGCCCGGCAGGTTGTGTGCCTTCCCCCCCCCCCCCCTCCTTTCCTCCTGTCCCTCTTTTGCTTGCCACAGAGGACCCCCGGGCGGGTGGGGACCGGCCGGCCACCCTGTTGGCTTGCTGCCCTGCGGCTCTGGCACGCGCACACATGGCTGCCCTTCCCTTCCGTACATGGTGGTGGCCCTGCCTGTGCACTTTTCACACAGACACAATATATAGCCCATCTCATAGCAGGAGACACGCCCGCACACATGCGCGTGCAGAGCATCCCCCCCTGGAGCCGCACACGCACGTACACACACACACACACGCGCACTTGGCGTGGCCTGCCTGCCGCACTTCCAAGGCGCACCATCGAATGAACGAGACAGAGGGGGGTGTATTTTGCCGCACGCCGGCGAGGACGACGAGAAACAAAGGGCGAAGGGAGCAACATATACACACACACACACACACACACATGGGGTCGTCACTCTCGCCGAGGTGCGCCCGCGCGTGTGCGCCTAGATCCGGACGACATACGAGCTGGCGCGGGTGATGTTGCGGATCCAGGGCTTGATCTCGGTGTTGGTGTTGCTGTACGTGTGCCCCCGGCTGGGGACGGCGCTCAGCTTGCGGATGGAGAACCCGCTGGGCAGGTAGTCCGACACCTCGAAGCGCAGACTGGGGCCGCCGGACGGTCAAAGCCAGGAGGGGGGGGGGAGGAACGGGAACGCAGGGCGGCGAGTGGCGGTCAGAGAGCCATCATCATGCTCAAGAGGCGGACAGGGGGGGGGGGGGGGGGGGAAGCACACGCTCGCGAGCGCCGGGACACGCGCGACACCGCGCGTACATACCTGATGGGCCCGATGGCCCGGCGGATGGCCGGGGTCGGAGCCTCCGACAGGGTGAGCTGGGAAAGCCGCGCAAACACACATGGGTGTTGGGTTTCGATGTGAGCATCATCTATGCGTGGGTGCGCACGGGCGCACGCGCGCCGGGGCAGGGGGGGGGGGGGGGAGAGAGAGCACACGCACCTTCATCTTGATCTGGATCTCCGAGCCACCCCGGAGGCGGCCGACATTCCACTCGATCATCGAGGGGGACTGGTGGTGGACCACCACCGGCCGGGACTGGGAGCTCTCGGAGAACTGCGACGACACGGAGCGCGTGCAAGCCGGCACTGGCAGCTGCACGCGGATGTCCTGGCCGACAAAGCGCTCGGGCAGATCCGACCGGAGGCGCATCGAGATTTCGAGCATGTTTCTGTGGCCCGGGGGACAGGCGAGAGGAGCGGGAGGAGAAGAAGAAGAAGAGGAAGGCGGAGAAGAAGAAGAGGAAGGCGGAGAAGAAGAAGAGGAAGGCGGAGAAGAAGAAGAGGAAGGCGGAGAAGAAGAAGAAGAAGAAGAAGAAGAAGAGGAAGAAGAAGAAGAAGAGAGGGAAAAGGAAAAGACAGAGAAAAAGAAAAAGAGAGGGAAAAAGAAAAAGAGAGAGAGGTTAGGGAGGAAAACACAACAAAACGGAGGCAGCCGGTGACAAGATGCGCGCGCACGGCGTCTGGGGAGTCTCAATGTGAGAGAAAACCGTGAACGGGATCGACCCACCGGCGAGGTAGCCATTCTCAGTGGGCCGGTTGTCGCAGATGCGATAGTTCATGAGAGACAGCTCGCCAGTCGGGACCTCCAGACAGAGCATGTTGTTCTCCTCGAAGGCCTCGACATCGATCAGGTCGTGGAAAACCGCGTCGTCAAGAACCACGGTGTCTGAGAAGCACAGGCGCCGGGGGAGGGGAGGGGGGGGGGAGGACGAAGGCCAGGCGACCGGGGGGGATCGGACCCAGCGCATATCCGGTCAGTGGGGCCGCCACACACGACACAGCAGGTGACCGGGCGAAAGGACCAACGGCGACGCACGCGGGGAGGGCACAACCGCACTTGACGATGACCGCAGGGTGATCGGCGCCAGGCTGATGGCCAGCTCGATGCCAACCATGTAGGACTTGACCGTGACAACACCGTCCAGCTCGTACCGCAGGAGGTCGCCCTGGGCAGCAGGCGGGAGGGGGGGGGGAGGGGGCAAATACCAACATCACCGCGCAGCCGTGCATTCGCGAGGGGACGAGGACACGCGTGTCAGCGCGTCGCGCGGGCCCGAATAGAACGGGAGCACAGGGGGGGGAGAGAGGAGCAGGGGGATGGCTGTGCGCATGCATTTCCCAACGCCGGTGTCCAGGGCGGGGGGGGGGGGGAGGAAGGGGGACCGAACAGGCGCGGCGGTCTGGGTGATTAATTGTGGGCCTGGTGGGTGGGCGGGGTGGCGGCGGTGGCGGCGGCGGCGAGATACGATCGCGAGGTCAGTGTCATCCTCGGCATCCCCTGGGGGGCTGGGGCGCGACCGACGGGGCCGTCGGGGTGTCGCGCGGACAGAGAAAAAAGGACTCCCATTCAGCCGGTCTCTGAAGGGGGGGGGGGGGGGGGGGGGTTGTGGCCAGGACCAAGCCGCCGGGTGTTGGGGCCGTGAGGCGGGCCCCCAGCCGGGTGCGAGAGGGGGACGCGGACACTCGCGCCAAACGCACCAGGGTGATGGAGGGACGCACACCCGTCAGATAGCCCTCCCGCGATCTTGGTCTGTGTGTGTGTGTGTGTGTGTGTGTGTGTGCGGCACACCGCCGCCGGGGGCGCGCCTGCTGGCGTCTGCCGGCCTGGGCGACATATGCACATTTGTCCCTCCGGCCCGGCCGGCTTGCCGAGCCCCCGCCCCCCCCCTCCCCCCCCTCCCCCGGGGGGCGCATGGCGCTTATGTGGCGGAGTAGCGCGGTGATGGCGATACGGCCGGCGGTGATGGCGACGATGATGGCATGCCCCGGGTGTGTGGGTGCACATCTGCGGTGCCGACCACCGCCGCAGCTGGGGGACGAAAGTCCGGCCAGCGGTCCGAGAGCCGGAGGTCGTGCGCCTGCTCTCGGCCCCCCCTCTACGGCCCCTCGGCTGTCTGCGTGTGTGCGTGCGTACATGTGCGTGTGTGCGTGTGCAGGCGCGAGCGGACATGGCCTCAAGCCGATTGGTCGAGGTTGTGGGATTAACTATCTCGCGGCAGGATGGGGCCCCTCGGCGGCTCTCCTCGCGCCCCCCCCCCCTCCCAAAGGCAGAGTGCCAGGTCGCCCTTGGGCGTGAACCGCCTCGAGAAGGGGCGGTGCTCGGGCGAGGAAGAGGGGGGCTCCCGCCCGCCGGCAGGGAGGGCCCGGTCTGGCATCCTCCCCTGGGGAGGCCGCCGGACTCGGGCAGGGGGCGGGGGGTCAAGGGGGCGCGGATTAATTCATGCATCCTGGCCGCGGCGCCCGCGGCTCCGTGAGAAATGGCCTTCACCGGCGCGTCCGGAGCCCGGGGAGGGCGCGCGGCGCGGCCTCGGCGATCTTTGCATGCGCACACGCGTGCATCATGACGTTGCCGGTTAATCGCCCTGGCCGGCGGAGGCGGGAGAGGGTCCTGTGCGCGGGGGGGAAAAAAGGTGGCCCCTCCCCCCGCGCCCTTGCAGCCGGCCGGGAGGGGCCGAGCCTCCACGTATGGCGTGTCACAGGAACCTCCGTGGCGAAGCGTGAGGAAGAGCTCTCTCCCTCCCCAGCGAGGCGCGATGGATCTGCACCGGCGACCGCCCATGCGGTGGGGCAGGCCGGCCGGAGCTGGCCGCCCGCTCGGGGGCCCCCGGGGTGGCTGGAGTCGATCGCGCGCTCTTGCCCTGCCTGCGGAGAAGCAGGGGCACACGTCGGCGCCGACCCCCTTTCATCGGGGTGTGTGTGTGTGTGTGTGCGTGTGTGAGCATCTCGGCCGGAGGGACAGACAGAGAGCGGGAGAGAGGCCGGGAGCGGACCGACTGGCGCGTCTTGCTGTGCCGTTAATTTTGTGCCAGCCCTCCCCTTGCCCCGCCCGGACTGGGCCTCGTCAGCATGGGGAGGCCCAGGGGCTCGGGGGTGCATGCCCCCCCCCCCCCGGCGCTGGGCGTCCGCCCGCCGGTTCCCGGGCCGGCGTCCTGGCGGACCTGGGAGCTGGGCCACAACCCGGCTTGGCCGGTCCCGGCGGCCGCCCTCCGACCCCGAGGGAAAGGGCACCGAGGGAAAGGGCACCGACTCCCGTCGGCACAGGCTCCACCTGATGCCGGCCTCCCGGTGCCCGGCCTGGGCACTGGTGCGGCAGTGTGTCTCGCGCGCGCGCGCGCGCGCGAGGCCGCGCCGCGCCCCGGAGAGGGAGCCCCCGGCGTAGCGGCCACCGAGCCACGTCAGAGCAGCCGCCTGGCGGGCCGCCGGCCCGAACCCCCCTCGCCGGGCCGGGGGGCGCGCCGCCGCCCCAGGGGGCGATCTCCTGCGTGCCTCCGGGCGCGAGCTCCCGCCCTGTGTCCGGGGACGTGTGTATATGAAAGCGCGCACGCACGCGCGCCCAGGTGCGGCCTGCGTGCGGGGCACGGGGAGGAGGCCGGCTGGCGGGCCCGCCCCCGCGCCGCCCGCTCCCCGGCCCAAGCGCGCACACAGTACGGC
>NW_009242977.1:292624-305201 GCF_000388065.1 Fonticula alba
CCCCCCCCGCCGCCGCCGCCGCCGTACGGCCTCCCGATCTCTGGGGCATGGGCGGGGGGATGGGACGGGGCATTCTTGCTCACGCCCCAGCCCGAAGAGTGGCGGTTGCGAGCCAGCGCGCGATCTTCCGGCCGCCGACGGGGGCCAGGGGCGCCCCCGGGCCGGAGCCTCTTTCCAGACCCCCCGCCCCTCAGAGGCAGCCCCCACACCCGCTCACGCACACGTCCCTGACCCAGGGGCCTTGCCCACCCTGGCCAGGGGACCCGGCTGGCCGGCCAGGAGACCCGGGGGCCGAAGAAAGCGGGCAACCGCAGAGAAGGGCCCCGCCCGGGCGTAGGCAGCCGGAGGCGCTCCCCGCCCTCCACACCCCGCGGCGCACCCAGGCGCCTCTGGCCCGCCGCGCGCGCGCGCGCCCCAGAGTGCTTGCAAGGCGGATGGGCGCCCGTCCCGGGGGGGGGCCGGTGGCCCGCCTCTTAGACACGGGCCCCCGGTCAATGCTGGCCGACATTGACCGGGCACCCCCGCGAACTGGGCAAGTCCCGCCCGCCTGCGTCACCCGGCGCACACCAGCACGAGAACATGGGCGCGGGCATCATGCCCCCCCTTCTGACAAGTGGGAGGGTGCGGGAGGCTCCTCCTCCCCGGGCGCGCCAGGGCCGCCCCGCCCCCCCCCATCGCCCCCCGAGCGCGCAGTGCCGGGGGACCGAGCCAGGGGGGGGCGGGGCGGAAGCCGCTGGCTGGACCGCCGATGTGCCGACGGATATCACACCACCGGCCTCGATGACGACCCGTGATTCGTTCCCTCATGTGCCGCGGCAGGGTTTCTTGTGGCAGGGTGCTCCGCGAGGGCCCCTGCCGGCACGGCGCGCCGCAGCCCGGTATCCATGCCAATCGCTCCGGGCGCTGTTACGGCCTCCTCACCCCGGCCGCGCATGCATTAGCACACACACACACACATACAGCCATATAAATCTTCAGATGTACGCGCCCTGCTCCAGGAGGAGTCGTAGCGGCGCTGGCCATGGGGCCGGGGTGTTCGTCCTGTGGCTGAGCCTGCTGCCGCCCCCGCCCCCGCCCCCGTCCCCGCCGCACGCCGCCCGGAACCGAACCCCGGAGGGAGGATACTGGCGCCCTCGCTGGTGGGAGCGCCACGTTCCGCGCCCCCCCGCCCCCCTCCCCCCAGGCCCGCGCAGAAGGATCCCTGCGGCCGGGCGCAGCCGCGACGCGATTGCTTGTTTCCCGCTACTGCCCGGGCCGGCGCCCGGCCCTCTCGCCGTCGGCGGCTCCGCTTCCCCGGCGCACATGGGGCGGCCGCATTGTCGGCGCCGGGGTACCGAGCGGAAGAGTTGTGATGCTGGGGGGGGGGGGGGGGGGGGCGCCCGGGTCCCCCCGGCCGTGCAGGGGCTCCGGGCGGCGCCCCTCACATGGCCGGGGCCAGGCATTTTCACGCCGGCCGGAAATCATGGCCAAGCCGATCTCCCACACCAGGCGGGGGACCTGTGGGCGGGACGCGCGCGCGTGTCAGCACACCCTGCCCGATCTTCGCCCGCCGTCGAGGGCGAGGGGCGGTGGGCGCGCTCACGCCGGCCTGGGCACCCTCTGGGGAGGCCGGCGGGCGGGGGGGGGGGGGGGGGGCGGGCAGGGCCCCGCCGTTGGGGCGCCCAACATGTGGGCGCCGGACATATTGTCCCCGCCCCTGTCCCACCAGCCGGAGATCGCCCCCTGCTGGCAGTCAGAGACCCCGCCCTCCATTCGGGCGCGGTCCGGCGGCCGACCGATCATTCCCGGCCGGCGGCAATCCGTGCCCACGATAGCACGTCTCTCGACGCTTGCCCGTGCCTCCTTTTCGCGCGCCTTCGCCCCGGCCACCGCCGCGGGCCGGCCGCAACGCGCGCTCCCCCCTCCCCGCCCCCCCCCCCCGCCCCCTCTACCCTCCGCCTCTCCGCCCATGTCTCCAGCGCGCAAGCCCACGCCCGCCCACATACACACCCACAACACACGCCTTCTCCCCCTCCCCCGCCCGCCCGCCTGCCTGCCCGCCCTCCCTGCGCCCTAGTCGCCCCGCTCCTTCCCTGATCCCCCGGCTGGCGGATGCATCGATCCCGCACGGGAGATGGCCCAGGTTCGCGCCAACTCGGTTGACGGGCTGTCCGACCCCACCTCGGAGGACTTCCGCCCCTGGCGCGAGTTCCTCGAAACGGCCCTCAGTGCGTGCCGGCCTTGTGAGCATGTCACACGCCGCCCCCGGTCGCCCGCTGACCCCCGTCCTCGCCTCTCCCCTCCCCCTTCCCCCCTCCTCGCCACCTGCCCCACGCACCAGCCTCCGCACGGTACCTGTCCGAACAGTGTGAGGACATCTTCAAGGACGCGCCCACGCATGTGGAAAATGCCTTCATCCACTTTGGCCCGGGGTCGCACTTCTTCCGGACCATCGTGCGCCTGACCTCGGAGGGAACCTGGCCACCGACCGGCGGACCCAATGGCGGCATCCCCGGCGACCTGGCGGACCTCGGCCCGCCGGACCTCCTCCCCCGCCTGGCCACCATCCCCAATCCCGAAAGTGCCACCACCGGCCTGGCCGTGCTGAATTACCTGCTCCGCTGCGCCCATGGGCAGAATGACACCCTGATGCACATCTCGCGCGGGCTGATGCGCTGCCGCATCGCCAAGGCCCCGATGGCGCCGGGCCGCGGCGGCCGCGACGGCACCCCCACCCCCACCCCCACCCCCACGCCGGCCCCGCTCGCAACCACCCCCCAGCCGGCTGGCGCCTCTTCGGGCCCGGCCGCGGCCACCTCCGCCAGCGGTAGCAACAGCAGCGACATCGACCCGGAGCCCGGGACCCCGCAGGCGGCCGGACACCCACGCGCCGGGGCGGCCCGCTCCCGGCAGCAGCCCCGCTATGACATCCTGCTGTACTGCTTCGCCTGCCTGGGCCCGGTGTCCAGCGCCATCAAGACCCTCCTGTGCAAGACCTGCCGCGAGGACAATGCCCGCGTGGGCGGCCAGCAAATCTGCACCAAGGAATCCGACTGCACCCAGCTGTCCCTCAAGAACACATCCACCTGCAACAAGTGCAACCGGACGCACCGGCGCGCGCGGCCCGGCACCGGCGCCGGTACGGCCGGCACCTCCAACAGCCCGGACAGCCCGGCCGCCGTGCAGTGCTGGATCCCGGCCAAGGAGCGCGCCCCGGCCCTGCAGACCGCCATCCAGCAGGGCCCCAGCCGGCTGGGCTTCGCGGTGCGCCTGCGGCCCATCCCCCCCCCGGCCGGGGCCGGCGATCCTGAAGGCGGCCCGGAGGCCGGCCACCACTCGGCACCCGGCCCCGATGGCGCCGCGGGCCCCGTGGCCCTGTGGGTGGGCTCCGGCATGCCGGACGATGTCGCCGCCAATGGTGGCCTTCTGCCTGGGGCCCAGTCGGCGCCGCTGGTCTCGCCGCAGCCGCAGCCACAGCCGCAGCCCCATGCCTCGGGCCAGCCCCATGCGCCTGGGTATGCCCCCCCGCACGAGTCCTTCCGTAACCCCTTGCAGCCGGTCTACCATCACGTCCCTGTGCCCAGCACGGACTTGCATCAGCTCGCCCTCGACCTGCAGCGGCAGCAGCAGCAGCAGCAGCAGCAGCAGCAACATCAACAACAGCAGCAACATCAACAACAGCAGCAACATCAACAACAGCAGCATCTCATCCAGCAGCAGCAACACCAGCAGCAGACCCAGCAGTATCAGCGGCCGCAAATCCTGCTAGAGGCCAGCCATGATGCCAGCTACTCGCCCGAGCTCACAGCCAGGCCCGGCACGCACAAGCACTTTCTCGAAGCCCTGGAGGCCACCCCCGGCATCTGGGAAACGGTGGCCCTGATTGCTGAGCCCTCAGTCGGCGACCTGTCGACCCTGCTCGCACCCTCCCGATCGGCCCCGGCCCCGGCCTTGGGACATGTCACCACCTTGCAGCGGCTGGGGGCCTTCTCCCAGGGCACCACCGGGCCATCGGCCGAGGTGGGCGGGGTGGACTTCTCACCGCCATTGTCGGCCAACACCGCGCACCAGCCGCCCCCGCAGCCCCCGCAGCCCCAGCAGCCCCAGCAGCCCCAGCAGCCAGCCCTGCCGGTGGATCAGGCAATGCCCGTGCGCCAGCCAGCCACACAGCCCGGTCACCATCACTCCAAAATGCCCGCCGCCCGGGACCCCGGCCGGCCGGCCGGCGAGATGGACGGTGGCGCCAGCCCAGCGACTCGACCCCCGGCAGCCACGAAGCCCAGTGCGTGTCGCCCGCTCCTTCTCTCTTTTGCCCCGGCCGCTCGGCCTCCGGGAAGCCTCGGGCACATGAGGGCGCCCCTCGACACTGACAGACCCCCGCCCGCCATACAGGCCACTCCCGTTTGGATCAGCTGGTTAATGCATCGGCCTGTCTTTTGGGCCCGGCGGCACAGGAATACTCCCTTCACAGCAGCTCCCCGGGGGTACGCGTGTACACGTTCTCTCTCTCTCTCTCTCTCTCTCTCTCTCTCTTGCTCTTGCCCTTCCTCCTTTTCGCTTGTGCCCCTGCCCTCCCCCCCCCCTCCTCCGCTCTCCCGAAAGGGCGGGGGCCATGGTGCCGCCGGCTCCTGCTCACCCTATGACATGCTCCTCGCCCCTCCTCCTTCTCCAGCACCAGCCAGCCGACCGGGAGAGCGCGAGCCTCCCCCCGGGCCCAGGGCCAGGCTCGATGCCCACCCCGGGGGGTGGCCTGGAGACGGCCTCGCCGCCCCCGGCGGCCAGGGCCTCGGTCCCCGGCCCGCCTAACCCGGCCCCGAGTCCCCCGGCGCCGGTGGCCCCGGCACGCGCCAAGCGCCGCCGCCATCAAGAAAGGTATGTCTGCCTCTGGCCAGCCGCTCGCCCCGTACCACGGCCGGCACCACCGGCATGTGGCTCGCCGCCCCTCCCCCTTCGCCCCTGCCCAAGCCCGGACCCTGGGGCTCTTTGGGAAATGCGCCCGCTCTGACACCCGGCCATCCGGCAGTTCGCGCGACATGCCGGCCACCAAGCGCCCGCATGTGTATCAGGCAGCCGGGATGCCCCTCACCCCCCAGGGCCCCTTTGGCCCGATGATGGGCTCGACCCCGGCAGGTGGGGCGGCCTGGCCCGGCGGCTCGCCCATGTTCATGCCCTACTTCCCCGGGCCCTTCGGGGCATTCCCCTTCCCGGGGCCCATGTTCCCCGGGATGTACCCGCCGGGGGTCTTCCCGGCCGGGGCCGGATTCTTCCCGGGCCCCGCCGGGGCCATGCATCCCCCCCGCCGCCCCCAGTGGCCGGGCGGCGGCGGGTCCGGCTCCTCGACCGGCAGCGAGTCCGACCCCTCAGACGGTGGGACGGGCTCCTCCTCCGGGAGGGCCTCTGACCAGAGCGACCATGGGTCGGGCTCGGATTCCGGCTCGGACCCGGGCTCCGACTCCGGCTCCGGCTCTGGCTCCGGCTCCGGCTCCGGCTCCGGCTCCGACTTCGACTCCGACTCTGGCTCCGGCTCCGGCTCTGGCTCCGGGTCGGACTCCGATGGGGAGTCCCCGCCCGGCCGGGGGTTCAGCTGGCCGCACGGGCCGGGGCTCATGCCGTCGGTGCCCGGCGGAGGGCCAGGTGTCGCGGACTTCGCCAACCCCTTCGGCATGGTCGGTGGGTCTCCCTTCCCGCCGCACTGGTCGCCCATGGGCATGATGGCCGCACCTCCAGCCCCGGCGGCGGCGGCGGCGGCGGCGTCTCCCCGGGCGTCTAAGCACCAGTCCCGGCAGCTGTCCGGCATCAAGTCGGAGTTCGGCCGGGCGCCGGGGTCGGCGCCGTCGTCGCCGGCCCCGGGGCGCGGGTCGCCGAGCGACCGGGCCGGCGCTCGGTCCAGGTCCCGGCGCTCGGTCCCGCAGCCCGGCCCGATGCCGGCGCCGGCGCCGCCCTTCGGGTTTTCCTTCTACGGCGGGGCCCCCGGCGCCGGGGCCGGGGTCGGCATGTGGCCGCCTATGCCCATGCCCGGGGGCTTCCCGATGGTTTTGCCTCCTGGGGCGGCCACCGGCGCCGGTCACGGCGGCCATCAACGCCCCATGTCAACAGCCATGATGATGAACCCCATGATGGCCGGGCCGATGATGATGGCCGGGCCGATGATGGGCATGATGCCGGCCGGGGCCCCCACCGCCGTCGCCCCGGCACCGGGGTCCCCCGATGGCAGTGCCAGTGCCTCCGACAGCGATCGGCCGGATTCCGGCCCCCCTTCCTCCCCCGACAGCGAGAGTGGCCCCGGTGCCGCCCCGGGCACCGGCAGTGGCGATGATCAGGCGGCAGCTCGCCAACCGCGGTCCTCCTCGTCCAGGGACAAGAATGGCCCCGGTGCCGGGCCGGCCTCGGGATCGGGCAGCAGCTCCCCGGACCGGGGCCCCTCTCCGCACACCGGCGCGCATGCCTACCACCCCCTCCGCCATGCGCCGCAACCCCCGCAGCTGTGGCACCCGGCGGCGGCCATGATGCCAATGCCCTTCCCCCTGCATGGGGGTCCCTTTGCGAGCGGCTTTGTCGGGCCCGGCGGCGATGGCGGCGGCGGCGGCGGCGGCGGCGGCGGCGGCGGGGGCAATCGTCGCCGGGGCGGGCGCGCTCCGACTCCGGCCGACCCGCCGCCGATGATGCTCATGCCGCCGATGTTCCCGCCACCGGTGTTCCCGATGTCGGGCATGCCCCCGATTCCCCTGGGGACATCTCCCTCCTCGTCGGCCGGCCGGCGGTCTCGGCGCCGGCGTCGCGAGGGCAGTGGCGGGGGCCCTTCGTCGCGGGCGGCCGACACGTCGCGGCTTCCCGGCGAGAGCCAGCTCCTCCGGCCTGTCCGGGACCAATGCTCCGATCCGGGGCCCGATGCGGCCGCCGCCGCCGCCGCCGCTGGTGCCGCTTTGGGCACACACATGCCGATGCTGACCTTCGCGCCGCAGCAGGGCTGGCTCGGTGGCGGTGTCCCGGCCGGCCAGTCATACCCCTCGTTCCCCCAGCCGGCCCCGGTGCAGCAGGGCTCCTCGCGCGGCAAGCGCCATGGGCCCGGCCCGACCCCCACGTAACCGGCCGGGCCGGTCCCCCTCTCGCCCTTCTCCACATAGACAATAGACATGCGCGAAAGAGGAGCAGATGGCAAGGAAGGGCACGGGCGCTCCGGGGACCAGCTGCGAAGGGGGGCGGGGGAGGCGCGGGGCCCGGCGTGTGGACCCCGCTTGCGGCTCCGGTCTGGCTGTGAACCGCGCCGTAACTGGGAGCCCGGCTTAACTGAGCCCCGCGCCCGCGTCCCGGGCGTAGGCGCGTCAACGGGCTCGATCCGTTGGCTGCTGCCCGGGTGCCGAATAAAAACACAACTTTGGAACGCAGGCATGCCCAGGGAAGGGCCGGAGGGGCGGGGGCGGGGGCGGGGCGGGGCGGGGCTGGGCGGGGGGACGGATTGCTTGAAGGGGACTGTTGCCGGGGGCATCGCACGGGACGAGACATCAATCCCCCCTCTCCGCCTCCCCCCTCTCCTCCCTCCCCGCTTTCCAGATCCGATCTTCCCGCCATCCGCCTCGCCTTGCCGGACGCCGAACCACCATGTCCGCCAATCCCGCCGCTGTGGCCTCTCCGGGGCGCCCGGGCGCCGCTCCCGCTGCCGGGGCTGCCCCTGCGCGGCCCCCTCCGCCGGCCCTCCAGCCGCTGATGCTGAATCAGACCCTGCGTCAGTATCAAAACCAGCAGTCAGCTACTCGCGCCGAGACAGGTACCGAGTGTGGGCCTCTGCCTGCCTGCCCAATTGCACACCCTCCCCCCCCCCCTCCTCCCCATGCACGCCCACACACACACACACACACACACACACACCACACACACAGCCTAACCTGCGATCCTCCTCCCCCGTGCTGGCGCCTCGATAGACAACCTCCGGAGGCAGATGTCCTCGTCAGTGCGGAATTTCTCCGACCTCTCGGTCGATCTCCTCAATGAGCGGTGCGCAGCATGCGCACACCGTGTCCTGCCCTCTTCCCTTGCCCCTCGGCATCCTGCAGCTGCCTCCGCCCGTCGTACATGTATGTGTGACTGACCCATCTGAGGCTCTGTCTCTCTCTCTCTTTCTCTCTCTGTCCCCCCCCCCCGATGCATTGCCTCCCCTGCGGTCCCCTCGGTCCCGGATGGCAGCGTGATGATGGTTTTCGACTACCAACAGGCGATCGAGCAGGAGGCCAACCAGCTGCAGCAGGCGAGCGCTCGCTTCGCCAAGCAGTCGGCCCAGTGGTTGAGTCTGGTGGAGAGCTTTAACACCGCCCTGAAGGTGCGTTTCGTGTGCGCGTGCGCGTGCGCGTGCGCACACACACTCAGGAACATATGCCTGGGCGCGCGCTTGGTCCAGCTCTCGGACATGGATTGGGGGAGGCGGAGAGAGACGGCTCGCTCTCGCTCCACAGTTGTGCATCTCCCCTGACGCCCTCACACACGCACACACACACACACACACACACACACACACACCGAAGGAGCTGGGCGATGTCAACACTTGGGCCCAGACCATCGAGCACGACATGACCGGTATCGCTGCCGCGCTGGAGTATGTCTACAAGGGTACGCGCGAAGGCACGCTGCCCCGCACTCCGCTCGCATCCTGCCTCACACTGACACCTTTCCCGATTTGCGCGCGCACACGCACACACACACACACACTCTCTCTCTCTCTCTGGGCCCCACCGCCGGCCGGCGAATCAGGCTCTATCGAGATCATCTCCAACAACGAGACGCCGGCCGACGAGGACGCTGCGGTCGAGGAGACCCCTGCCGCGCCGGCTCCCGAGACGGCCTGATTCACCGTAGAAGCAAGGCCACGGACGGCGAGCGGGAGGGGACAGCAGCGGAGAGCCCGTACACCCCCCCCCATCCCCCCCGGCGCCTCGGCCCCAGCCTCGCCCCCCCCCCCCTCCCCTCCCCACCCCACCCCACTCCAACGTGTGACCTCACAAATATATACATGCACATGCACATGGGCGGTCCCCGCATGCTCGGAGACAGAGGGACACCCGGCTGGCCTCAATCGCGCGCCGGGGGGAACACCTGCTCGGCGCCCGGGCCCGGGTCCAGTTCGCGCAGCGTCAGTAGCGCCGCCGGTCCAGCGTGTGCCACGCTCAGTGGCGAGTCGAAATAGGCCCGCGAGGCGGCCTGCCGGCTCAGCTGGATAAGTGCCAGGCTGGCATGCCGTGCCAGGCAGGCGGGCACGCCCGGGCGAGGGGGATAGGGCACCGAGATCCGGCGGGCGGCCGGTGTCAATGTCGAGACGGCCGAAAGCACACAGCGAAAGAGCCGAAGCCCCGGGGCCGGGCGCAGGGCAAAAAAAAAAAAAAAAAAGGAAGAGAGAAATACACGCACTCCGCCAGCACCAGGGACGTCATGGCCTCGAGGATGGGGACCGCGCGCGGGCCGACGCACGGGTCGTGGCGCCCGGCCCCGGCGACCTCGCGCAGGGCCCCGGCCCAGTCGGCCGTCCGCTGGGCCCGGGCAATGGTGGATGGCGGTCGCATGGCCACGCGGAAGGACAGCGGCAGGCCGGTGGTCAGCCCGCCCTGGGACCCGGCGCTTTGATTGGTGGCCGGGACCAGGGGCACAATCGGGCCACGCCCGGCAACCGGGCGCTCAAACGGGCCGGCCGCCGCGAAGGGGTCATTCCAGCGGCTGCCGTGCGATTGGACCGCCCGGTGCCAGCCATCCCGGCCCATGGCAAAGCCCCGGGCGGCCGGCAGCGAGAGGGCCGCGTGGGCCAGCCGCGCGGGCAGCCGGTCGAACACCGGCTCGCCCCAGCCGGCCGGGAGGCCGCGCACCCGGACGGCCAGCCGCGCGCCGACCGAGTCCCCGCGTGCCTGGGACTCGGCGATGGCGGCCTCCATGCGCCGGGCCCAGTACGGGCAGGGGCACCGGACGGGATGGGCGTCCACCTGGGCCCGGGTGAACCAACAGCCCTCCGCGCTGTGAGCCGGCTCGTGCTGCTGCTGCTGCTGCTGCTGCTGCTGCTGCTGCTGCTGCTGCTGCTGCTGCTGCTGCTGCTGCTGGTGGTGGTGGTGGTGGTGGTGGTCATCTTCGCAGGCATCGGACTCGAGGCCCGGATCGCCGGGCTCGGTGCCGGCGGCACAGGCATCCTCGCTGCATGCGGCCCCGGCCGGGTGACGCGGCATGGCCACCCGGCCAACTGCCTCCACATATGCAACCACCTCGACACCGAAGGCGCCGGCCAGCCAGAGGTCGGCCACGGCGCCGGCGGCCACGCGCGCGGCCGTTTCGCGAGCCGACGCCCGGCCCCCGCCCGAGGCACTCGGCAGGAAGGCCCACGGGCTGCTGGCCAGGCTTTGGCGCAGGGCCTGGCGCTCGGCCAGGAGGGCCCCATCGGCCGGGACATCGGCGCCGGCGGCCAGCCGGTCGGCCTCGGCCAGCCCGGCAAACAGCTGGTCCTGGTGCGCGGCCGATGCCGGGCTGTGCGGCACGGCATACTTGCACCGGTATGTGTAGTCCGCATGCGAGGGCCGGGGGGCCGCGTCGCGCGAGGCCGGCTCGGCGCTGCCTGCCGGCCGTGAAGGGGCATGCTCGGCCTCGGGCGCGGCCGTGGCCGGGGAATGCACCGCCAGGAAGGCCTGGTAGTCCTGCGGCCGGGCGTCCTGGTTGTCGATCATCATGGCCAACGGGGTGCCGAGCGACCGTCCGGTCAGGGGGTCCAGCCCGCTGAGGATGCGCACCCGGTCCGGCTCATTGCGCTGCGTCGATGGGGGCGAGGGGAGGTGAGATGCACGGGGGGGGGGGGCGGGGGGGCGGGGGAAATGGCAGCGCCACACAGGCAGACCATGCTACATGACGGCCAGCGGGGAACCGTCACCAGGACACTGGCGGGGCAGACCGGGGGGCGCATGGGCAGAGCCCGGCAGCCGGCCCGCCAGCGCGCGCCATGGGGCCTGGCCGAGACGCACCGGGGTGACGAGATGGCTCTGGCCGGGGCGCCGGCGGTCAAGTTGCCGCTGCACGGCGGCGGCCGGGATCAGCAGCCCGGGCGGCACCCCATCGATTACACAGCCAACCGCGTCGCCGTGCGACTCGCCAAAGGTCGTCACACGGAAGAGCGTGTTGAGTGATGACATGCTGAGGAGCCGGGGGCGGGGGCGGGGAAGGTCTAGGCGGCAGGACCTGCTGGGTGGTGGGATCGTGCCCCTCGCCTCCGGCGCCGGTCTCCAGGCCTGGCCCTTGGATCTTGGGACGGGAGGGCGTACGGCGTGCGGCGCGTGCGGGCCGGGCGATCGGGCGGGCGCGAGGCCAGGCGTGATTCGTTGCCCGGGGTCACGCGGGACGCTGTAACTCGCGGTTAACTGTCCGCGCGTGGGCGCCGGGCCGGTGGGACCCGTGGAAACCCCGGGTGTGCAGGCAACCCGCGCGGTCTGAACTGGTGGAACCCGCACTTTGTGAGGCCACATACCTGCAACCCTGACCCGGGCTGGGCGACCGCGCTGCAGCGCCTCACGGGCGGGGATCTGCTCGTTGTTTTTCTTTCACGGCCGGAAATTGCTCCGGCCCTGGATGAGGGTTGGTGCGAGGGCGTGGGCGCGCGGCCACGCCGAGGTGGCCCTGCGCGCCTGGCGGTGTTTTCATGTGCGAGGCCGCCTCTACGGCGGCAGGGCGGCGGCAGGGCAGCGGCAGGGCGGCGCGGCGCGGCGCGGCGCGGCGCGGCGCGGCGTGGCGCACGACGCGTGCGGCGGAACAGGCCGGGCGCCGGGCGCCGCAGGCAGCGCCGCCCGAGAGGGGAGGGTGGGCACGCGCCCCGGAGCTGGTACGGGGAGTTGCACTGGGGCCGGCCCCCTGGAGGAAGGGGCGACGGGGGGCACGGCGGGTGTTCGTTCGGCCCCCCGAAGCGGGCGGGTAACCGCGAACCGGGGTGCGACCATCGGCGGGCGCGAGAGGCGCCGGCCAGGGGGGGCGGCGTGCGCGGGGGTGTGTGTGCGCCCCTGAAGCGAGGGCGAAGCACGGCGCGTGTGTTCCCAAGAGAGCGAGAGAGAGTGAGAGAGTGAGAGAGTAAGAGAGTAAGAGAGAGTGAGAGAGCGCGCGCTGAACGAAGGGCGTGCGCTCCTGCCAACTATTTTTCAGCAATGCTCACCAAGCGGCAAGCCCGAGGGCCGGAGCCAGGACGCGGGCGAGGGCCGGCCGGCTGGCCCTGGCCGAGAGAGCGAGAGAGAGAGTGAGAGGAGAGAGAGCCCCGCCCACTTGGCGGCGGTCTGCCGTGGCTCTCGCCCCCTGTCCGCGGGGGGGGGATAGCCGGGCGCCGGTGCCGGCGTCTCCCTCCTCGGGCAAGATACCAAGGGCGGGCGCACGCCGGAGGGGGGTGGCTTCCATTGTTGCTACTGCCGCTGTGCTGCCGCCGTGCCGCCCTGGGGCCACCTCGGCGGTTGCCTCAGTTGGACATATGTCGGACGCCGGGCGAGTGCGCGCAGGGGGGCGGGCGGCGCGTGCGCGCCCGAGACAACGGGCGCGCCGCATTCATCACTACTCACCCTGTTCGCCAAGCCCCATGTGGCCCTTGGCCGGGGGGGGGGGGGGGGGA
>NW_009242977.1:307164-308906 GCF_000388065.1 Fonticula alba
GCGCCAACTCTCCAGAGCCGCGCCGCGCCCGGACCCCTCCCCCTGACGGGGCGGGCCGCATCGCCGACGCCGTTCCGTGTGCACCGCCCCCCGCTCCCCCCCCCGGTGCCAGGCGCAGAGGGCAGGGGCTCTCGTCAGCACGCGGCCCGCCCTGGGACGTATGGCTGGGAGCGCCGGGGGAGGGCGGGGGAATAACTGACCCTTGGAATATATATATATCCTTGTTATTAGCATAAAAGGCGGATGGGAAGACCCTTCCTATACCTTGATGTATGCCCGCCGCCTGGGGCGCGGCCGCGCGGCGGAGGGCACTCGCGCACGCGCGTGCGCGCGGGTACGCCCGGGCCGGCCTTGCGGCTGGCCCCTGCCGCAATTACCCGGCCGACGGCTGGGCGCACTCCAGCTGTTGCCCACACGTACGCGCACACGTACGCGCACGCGCACGCGCACACGCCCCCCCCCCCCCCGGGCGCACCTCTCCCCGATTGCCAGCCGGCAGGGAGGAGCCGCGGGGCGCGGGGAGGAATGCCGGGGGCCCGGCCCACGGCTGGTCGGGTGTTTGACGCATGTGCCGGCCGGGCCGGGGCCGGGGGCACTCGCGGCCCCGAGCACCAGCCAATGTCTGGGCGCCCGGGCCTGCTGCCGCACGATCGGCCCGGCCGGCGTGTTTCTAACCCGCGGCCGAGCGATGTGCCTGCCAAGCTCGGCGCCTCGGCCGGCACTGCGCGGCCGTGTGCGCGCATAATTGTTTTCTCTGGCCCGCGCCCCGGCCGCCAATCAGCCGGCGTAGGGCCGGCCGTGTAAGCGGCTGGGCAGCCCCCCCCCCCCCGCCCGCCTCGATTGGTCGTGCAGATCACCAGCGCCATCTGCCGGCCTCCAGCCCCGGGCGTAGTGAGGGCCGGGGGGAAGCCGCGTTTCGCCACGAGGGTGCGAGGCTTGCGGCCTCCGGGCCCAAGTCCGGGGGGGGGGGGGGGGAAGGGAAGACCGGTCACAGTGGCGCGCCGGCCGGAGGGACGCCCCGGCGGCGGGGGGCGCCCGGCGACGATCGCACCGCACCGCGCCCCGCCAGCCGGGTCCCTCTGTCCGGTGGTCCCGCGGGAGGAGAGTCACACCGCCAGGGCGCCGAACGCGCACCGGTCTACGCGTCCGGGGCATGCACGGTCGCGCCGGACCGAAGGACGGATGAAACAGGCTGGAGGCCCGGCCGGCCGCGCCGCGCCGCTCCCCCTCCCCTCTCCCCGGAGGGACGCCGGCTAGCCCGGGGGCCATTCACGTGTGGCGTCCGCGCCCCCGCCCCCCCCCCCCAGACATCCGGCGCTGCCCTCGCGTCGGCGCCCCCCCGGCGTGCTGTTCGCCGCCCGGCTCCGGGTCTTTTCCGCAGCCCCCGCCCCCGCCGCAGGTACCCCCCCCTGTCCGTGGGGCGCACAGGCGAGCGGGCGCGCATGCTCCCCCCCCCCCGAGGCCGGGAGACAGACAGGCAGGCAGGCGCCGCGACGCTCCTGCACCCGGTACCACTGACCAATGTTTACATTTGCTCGTATGCCGCTTGCTCGCATGCATGAATGCCCGGACGCAGGTCCGCGCTTGCTCGCCCGCCCGCCCTCCCGGCAGCACGAGGGCAAGGCCCGGACTCTGAAGGGCGGGATACCTCCGACACCCGGCTGCCACAGATCCAGCCACCCCGCGCCTTCTCCCTCGCCCCACCTGCCCCTGCCCGCTTTACCACCTCCCCACCTCCCCTC
>NW_009242977.1:309057-315976 GCF_000388065.1 Fonticula alba
CCTCCCCCCTTCACGCCCCACCCGCGCACACGCACATCGCCCTCCCTCCTGCTGTCTCTCTTGCGTGTCCTGCGCTCATCCTCGGCCCGCTGGCCACATCACCCCCTCGTCAAGATCGGCCACGCGTAGCCCCCAGCCTCCCCCCCCCTTTCCTCTCCCCCGTCCTCTTCATCCCTCCCTCCCTCTTTCTCTCCTCCCCCCGCTCCCTCGCCGCGCTCCTCCATTTCCCTCGGCGTGCGTTTCTCCCACTCCCCTTGCCCCTCCCGTCGGTCTGCTCGCGCGCACTGTTCTCACTTTCTCCCTTGCTCATCCCCGCCCTTTCTCTCCCCCCGCCCCCCTCCCACAGCGCGGGCACGCCGGTTCCCCCATCCCAAGTACCATGCTGTCCGCGGAGACCGGCCTCCCGCCCGAGTCCGGGCCCGGCCCGGCCCCGGCGGCCCCGGCGGCCCCGGATGCCCCAATGGCTCCGACCCAGCAGACAGCCGGACATTCCATGCAATTGGACTCGGAAGATTCCGATCGGACGCCCGATGACAGCGTTGACTCCGATGACTCGGCCCCCTCATCCTCGGCGGCCGGGCCGAGGCGGCCGTCGCCCCGGACGCGCGGCCCGGGCCGGCCCCGACGCCCCGGCGCCAGCGCCGCCCCCAAGCCGGCCGCATCGTATGGCAGCCGCCTTCCCCCGACGCAGGAGTTCCGCCAGGCGGCTCTCCTGTCGGCGGCCACCCTCCCCGGGCTGGACACCAGTCTCCCGCACTTCCACGACGACCTGACCAAGCCGCCCTACTCCTATGCGTCGCTCATTGCCCAGGCCATTCTCGCCAGCCCCGAGCGGCAAAAGACCCTGTCGGCCATTTATGAATGGATCGCCGCCGTGTATCCGTATTACTCCGTCCGGGACCCCGGCTGGCAGGTGCGTTTCAGCCGGGCCGCTTGGGTGGCCTCCCTTTCCATCCCCATGGCCTCCCTCCTCCCTCCCTCTCTCTCTCTCTCTCCTTCCCTGTTCACACACTGACATCGCCTCAATCGCACGCTCGTCCATGCACGTGCCCCTCCTGTCTGCGCCTTCGGCCGCCCTCCTCCCCCCCCCTGCCCTCTGTGCGACATGCAGAATTCCATCCGCCACAACCTCTCCCTGAACCAGTGCTTCTTGAAGATCCCGCGCTCGGAGTTCCAGCCCGGCAAGGGGGCCTTCTGGTCGATTGACGACTTGGCCGCGTCGCAGCTGGTGGCCGGGTCGCTGAAGCGCCAGCGCCTCCGCAGCGCCAAGGCCAAGCCGGCCGCCAGCGACGACCCCCCCGATCCCGAGGCCGACCCCGAGGCCGGAGGCAAGGCCCCCTCCAAGCCCCCGGGCAAGGCCGCCCGGGCCCCGGGCAAGATCTCCGCCCGGGCTCCGAGCCGGGCCTCGGCCAAGGCCACCAAGGCCACCGCCGCCAACCGGGCGCCGGGCGCCGGATCGACCACTGCGGTGGCGGCGGCGGCGGCCGCCGCAACGGCAGCCGTGGCCCCGGCCGCCGAGCTGCCCGACTTGTCGGATCCGGTCAGTGACGAGCTGGCCCTCCTGAACACGGTGTCCGACCCGGACCTCCTGCTTGGCGAGGAGGACGCGCTGGTTGGCAGCTCGGGCCCCCTGTCGCCCGGCGGGTCGCCGGACTCCTCGGCGATGATGTTGACTCCCGGCTTGGCGGGTAGCCGGCCCGTGGCTTCCAGCAGCGGCGGCGGCGGCGGCGGCGGCGGCGGCAGCAGCAGCATCCCCCCCGAGGACGACTCGCTGCTGTGTGCCTCCTCCGGCGGCCGGCAGCTGTCGCCAAGTGCCGCGGCGCTGTTCCCCCTGGGGGGCTCCGGGGCCATGTCCTCGCCCGGGGGTCTGTTCCACCCGCCGCAACCTTCGCCCGGGGGTGGCCATGGCCCGGCTCATGCGCACGCCTTCGCCGGCAGTGGGACCCCCCTGCTCAAGGCGGCTCTGGCCGCGGGGGATGCCCCCCATGCGGCGCCCCTCTTCCACCCGGGAACCAGCCCGCGCGATGTGGCCCGCGGGCGCGACCCGCGCAAGCTCTCCTCCTCGGCCCCGAACAGCTTCTACGGCGGTCTCCCGGGCTCGGGTGCCCTTGAGCACCATCCTTCCCAGCACTCGCCGTACCTGCAGTTCCAACAGCCGCCGCCGCAGCCGCCGCCGCCGCCGCCGCAGCAGCCGCATCACCAGCCGCCGCACCAGCTCCACCATCACCCCCATCAGCCACAGCAGCCGCACCCGCAGCCGCATCGGCAGCACCCGCAGCCGCACCCGCTCCAGCACCAGCACCAGCACCACTTGCCGTCGCAGGGGTCCCCCTTCGGCGGCGGTCAGCCCATCCACCCGGACCACTACCCGCCTCACCAGTACTCCTCGTCGCAGCCGGGGGGGTCGTTCATGCATCTGGCCGGGGCCGAGCCCGGCCCTGGGGGGTTTGGCTTTGAGACCGGCTCCATTGGGCGCTTTGGTCCGGCGCATTCGTCGCCGATCGCGAGCTCCAGCTCAGGCGACCTCGGCCCCTTCGGCCAGCACCACCCCTCCTTTGCCCCGGGCCCGGGGGATGTCCTGCTGCCGGCCGATCGGGCCACCCTGGCCGCGACCTTCTCCCGCTCGGCCGTCTCCACCTGGTCTGGCCCCCCGGTGTCGGCCCTGTCGTCCGGCCTGTCGACCGGGCCGCACGACCCCCCCTCCTCCTCCTCCTCTTCCTCCTCCTCCTCCTCCTCCTCCTCCTCCTCCTCCTCCTCGGGTCCGGGCCTGGGGGGCTTCGGCGGAGGAGGCGCCGGAGCCCCCGGGACCCGGGGGCCTGATGGTGCTTCCTCCGGCACCACCAGCCCCCCGCTGTCCTCGTCACCGCAGTCCACCGCCCCGCTGGGGGGCACCTCCTCGTCGCCTGGGCCGTCAGCCCGGCTGGGCAGCGCGTCCGGCTTCCGGGCCCCCTATGCCACGGGGCTCACCGGGTCCGGGCCGGCTACCAGCACCAAGCACCTGACGGCCGGGGCGACATTCGCCACGCCGACCGGCGCCGCCACTGCGGCCGCCATCGCCGGGGGGGTGAGCGCCTCGCCCGTTGTGGCGGCCGGGCTCTTCGGGTCGCCGCTGACCCCCACCCCCACGCCGCCGGTCCCGGGTGCCGGACCCGCCGCCGCCGCCGCCACCGCCGCCGCCACCGCCACCGCCACCGCCGCTGGCTCTGCTGCCGGCGCCGGCGCCACCAGCCCCGGGCTCGGGTCCTTCCCGAAGCGCTTCCGCCGACAGTCGGCCTCGACCGCCGGGATGCCGGTCCTGTCGACCTCCATGCCGGGGGTGCATGTGGCCGGGGCCGGGGGCTCGGCCGCGTCCCTGTCGCCGCTGGCCACGGCGGCGGCCCTGTCCAATGCCAGTCGGCACCATCCGGCACCGCTGTCGCTGGTGCATGGGGGGCTGGACGTGGCCACCCCCTCGCCCGGCGGAGGCCTGCATGACCCGGGCGCCGCTTCGGCCATGTTCTTCGAGTCGCCGGCCCCCTCGCCGGTGCTGGGGTTCGTGCCGCTGTCGGCCGGGGGAGGCGGCCCGGGGGGTCCCGGCGGCTCGGCCGACTACGACCCGGCCGGCACCCCGACCTCCGGGCTGGAGTTTTGCTATGAAGACGACATCGATGACGATGTCCCCTACCAGGCATATGGCTTGCCGAGCTCGGTCACTCAGTCGAAGCTCCGGCCGGCTGCCTCGACGCCGATCTCGATCGGCGCTCGGTCGGCCGGGCCGCAAGGGCTCCCGGGCCACTCGCCGGCCACCCCGGCGACCGGGGCCTCGGTCGGCACCCCGGCCAGCGGGCCCCTGCTGCCGCCTGCCTCGGGGGGCGTCCTGTCCACCTCCACCTCCTCCTCTTCCTCCTCCTCCTTGTGCTCCTCTCCCGGCCTGCAGTATCTGCCGCACCTGCCCCAGCCGCCAAGCTCATCGTACCAGACCCCGGGGCACCATCTCCTTCACCAGCCGGCGGCCGGGCATCCCGGCCATGCCGGGCACGCGGGGCTCCCCTCGCCCTCGCCCTCGCCCTCGTTGGCGTCCCTGCCGAATGCGGCCGGCGGGACCCCGGCCGAGGGGCCGGACCCCGGGGGGCTGGCCCATGGCGGCCGGCCCATTCGCGCCGGCCTGAACATCACCAGCTTCCTGGCCGGATCCGGGGGCGCCGAGGCCAGCGCCTCCTTCGGCTCGCCGAAGCGCGCGCGCAAGCTCTCCATCGACAACATCCGGCAGTTTTACTCGACCGGGCCCGGGGGCAGTGGCAACGGGTCGCCGCATGCGCCGAGCCCGCTGGGCGGGCTGGTGGGCGGCGCTGCCGGCGGGTCGCACAGCCCGCATGCGCCCTTCTCCGCGTCGCCCTATTCCACCTTGCTGATGGCGTCGGCCACGGGCGGCGGCGGCGGCGGCGGCGGCGGCCTGGTCACCTCGGCCTCGACCCCCTCATTGTCAACCCTGTCGACGGCCAGTCCGCCGTATTCCCCGTTGACTGGCACCGGGACCGGGTGCACGCCGTCCCCCATGCCGGCGCATTTGCCCTCGGCCGGGGCATCTGCCACGTCGGTGGTGGCGGTGGCGGTGGCGGCCGCCGCGGCGGAGGCCGCCGCCGCCGGCTACCCCCTGTCCTACACGCAGGCGGCACACCACCACTCGCTGCCGCTGCTGGCCGGTACCAGCCCGTCCCCCTCGTCGCCGCCGTTCGGGGCCCAGGCCGCCATCCCGGTGGTCCCCTTCCAGCATCCCTATCACCACTCGTCGCAGGCGCATCATCACCACCACCACCACCACCACCTCCCGCAGGCGCATCACCATCACCACCACCACCAGCAGCAGCAGCAGCAGCAGCAGCAGCAGCAGCATCACCATCATCCACACCCCTCGCAGCATCACTCGCACCATCACGCCTTCTCGACCGGCTCCCGGCCGATGGCGTCGTCCCTCCGCCGGTCGCAGTCCAGCGGCATTCCCCTCTCTTCACACGACACCACGACCCCCTTCCCCTCGTCGCCCCTGGCCTCGGTGCCGCCGGTGACCAAGAGCACCCTGGTCGGGGGATTGGCGGCTCCTCCGCCGGGGGCCCCGAGCCCCGGGGCCACCCGGCCCCCCCCGGCGGCGGCGTCGGCCACCTTCGGCGCGGAGATGGCCTCGGCCAGCGAGCCGCCAGCGCCATCGTCCTCAGCCTGGTCCACGGGACCCGACGGGGGTGCGATGGCGGCCGGGTCGGGGCCGGCCCCGGCTGCCGGTGGCGCGTCCTTCGGCCTGGCCCCGGTGGACGGCTCGCTGGCCCCCCACGCGGGGGCCGGCCCCGGTCCCGGCGGGCAGACCCACTCTCGGTCCTCCTCGGCCCCGGGGTCGGTGGCCCTGCCAGCGCTCTTCGGTGGCGACCCCCCGGCCGCATCGGACCTGGTGGCCTCGCTCAGCACCTCGGGCTTGGATATGCCACTTTCCTCGTCCGAGAATTTGCTGCTGGTGTCCAGCCACAGCGGGCCGCTGTTGTCGGGCCCCGGCGATGACATGCAGCTGGCCTACTCGCAGTCGGGGTCCGGGTTTCACCTGCAGCAGGCGCACCACCCGTATGCCGGGCATCAGCGTCAGTCGGAGGCCGGCTCAGTGACCGGGGTGGCCTCGCCGCCGCCACCACTAGCGTCGTCGTCGTCTTCATCGTCGTCGTCGTCGCCACCGCCGCCGCCGCCGCCGCCGCCGCATCACCACCACCATCACCAGCACCTCCACCACCACCACCAGCATCACCCTCACCAGCACCACCATGTCCCGCTGTCCGGCACCCTCCACGCGCATGAGCAGGCCTCCATGGTGGCGACGGTGGCCTCCTCAGACCATCCTGCTCATCTGGCCTCGGCCCATCTGTGCGTCCGCGCGCACACACACACACACACACCCACACACACATAAGCCCATGTGTGCCCCCTCTCTCGCCCTTGTCAGGTGACTCACATGTTTTCTTCCCATCCCTTCCCTTCCCTTCCCACACACACACACACACACACACAGTGAGTCCACCCCTCCCGGCCTCGAGCACCTCGATCAACACTCACAGAGGCTGCCGCCGCCGGCTGAGCAGCACCCAGCGCGTGCGACGTCGTCCCGGTCGGACTTCGCATACGACCATGCGGAGCCCTACCCCGGCTATGACGGCCTAACCAAGGACCCCTCGGTCTCGATGCTGGTGCCGCCCCTGTCAGCACTCAGCATCGAGTCTGACATCATGGCCACGCAGTACTTCACGGATTCCATCTTCCCGGTGACCTCGGATGTCACGGCGCCTGATGGCGAACCAACGGCCCTGGTGTCGGACGACTCCTCCGGTATGTCCCTGCATGCCCCTCCTCCGGCCACTCCTGGCCGCTCCCCGAGTGCCATGCGGCCAGAGACCCCCCCCCCCCCCCCCCCCCTGACCTCTAACCGTCCCCTCTCGAGCATAGCCTCACATCATTTTGATTCGGCTGTCAATGCCGCATCCTCTGCCCCCGGGGACCTTTTCGCCCAGTGCGTGCCGGCGCCGGCCTCATCTGCCCCGGGCTTGCCCTGGGAGTGGGTGTAATTCACTGCTGCTTTGTTCTTTCCCCCTGCCACTCTCTCTCTCTCTCTCTCTCTCTCACACACACACACACGCGCGCGCGCGCTCGCACCATATGCACATGCACAAACCCCCGATTCTGGCTCCCCACGTCCAGGTCCACCTTCCAAAGTGACAGTGGTGTGCTGGATAGCGACTTTTCCTCGGGCTACCTGCCGGACTTCCACACCAGCGCTGCACACGGGCCCGGCTCCTTCGCTGGCTCGGAGAGCAATGCCGAGGCGCAAAGCTCGCCGTCCACCTTCTCCTCGACGCTTCTTTAGTGTTCCTGCGGTGTCCTCGCAGACACGCAGCCCCCCCCCCCCCCC
>NW_009242977.1:316405-325348 GCF_000388065.1 Fonticula alba
CCCCCCCCCCCCCCCCCCCCCCCCCCCCCCCTCGCCAACTGCCATACACTCGCGCACCACACATCTGCCCGCCGCCGCCACCGCCACCGCCGCTACCGCGATCACCACCATGTCGGAGGCCCCGCACCTTGGGTTTGCCTCGCCGGCGCGTCCAAACGTGCCGATGCCAGCCCCGGGCCCGAACTCGCCAGCGATGCCCGGCGCCGAGGCCTGGTCGCCTGGGTCGCCCTCGGCGGCGCTGGCCATGTCCATGTTCTCGATGCCCGGGCGCACGCCGAGCACCGAGCCGGCCCTGGCGACGCCGGCGCCGGGCGGCTTTTCCGCGCCGAGTCCCGGGCTGGGACCCGCATCGCCGGGGCCCAGCGCGTCGACCCTGCGCGGGGCCGCCCTGCACCCGGGCTTCGGAGAGCCGGATGACCTGTTCCCGCCGACGCCGTCGCGGCCCGGGTCCGGGGTGTCGGCCACGGGCCCGGGCGTCGCCAGCCCGGCGGCCGACGTGCTCACGCCCACAGCCCCGGCTGTCGCGGCCCAGGGGGATGTCATTCCCGGTGATGCGGTGGGGGCCCTTTGCCGTGCCCTGCGGCATGAGGTTCTTCCGCGCCTGGCCGGGCGCTCGGTGGCCGTCCAATCGACCGATCCCCTGGTGGCGCTGGCCGTGCGGACGGCGCTGGCGGCGCCGGCCGGCGGGGCCTCGGAGTCCGGGCCCGAGCCACACTCGCGCCCGGCGTCCGGTGCCCTGGAGGGCCTCACCGTTGAGGACCATGTTGCCATCGGGTGCGCGAAGCCACATGAGCACACACACACACACACACGCACACACACACACGCACACGCGCATGCATGCACAATGGGCTGTGTGCGCCGCGGTCTCGAGCGCGCGCGCGCGCGCGCGCGCGCCACCGACCTCTGACCCGTCTGTTCCCCCCCCCCCCACCCCCCCAACAAACAGAGCTCTCTCTCGGATGCTGATCCACTCGGCGCGCGAGGGCCAGGGCAACAGTTGCCTGGTGACCGGGTCCTCCGCGTCGGGCAAAACCCGCGTCATCGAGTATGCGCTGGCGGCACTGCGGCTGGCCTGCCGAGCGGGCTTCGACCCGAACCGGCTGTCCGAGTGCCTGGAGGGGCCGGAAGGTGCGGCACCGCGTCTGGTCCGGCTGTCGGGCCTGGCGGCGGTCGACGAGCGGGCCGCCCTCTTTGACATCGCGCGGCAGCTGAGTGCCGAGGATGCCCTGGCGGCGCGGCTGGAGCAGGCCCCGGCTCGGGCACATGCCGCCGGGCCTGGCGACATCTCGGACGAGGAGGATGACGAGGAGGCCGCCGGGTCGGGCGGCCGGCGGTCCAGCCGCGAGGCGGCCTCCGCCGGCCGGCGTCTCGACGTGGCCGATGCCCTGAATGCCGTGCTGGCCACCCTGCGCGTGGGCGCCGGGGCTGGGCCCTCGGGCCCGGTGGCCACGCCGGCCGGCGGCGGGGCCACCCCGCCGGTGGTCTTTGTCCTGGACCATGTGGAGTATTTGGTGTCGGGGCGCCATGGCCGGCAGGCGCTCCTGTACAGCCTGCTGGAGCTGACCATCGCCCTGACCGAGCGCCCGGTGCTGCTGGTGGCGGCCACCTCGCAGTCGGATGTGCTGGAGTCGCTGGAAAAGCGAGTCCGGTCGCGCTTTTCCAACACCCTCATCCGGGTGGACCCGCCGCACCCGGCCGAGCGACTGGCGGACATGCTCTTCATCCATGGGCACTGGGGCCCGGACCCGGCCGGGGCCCTTGGCGCTTGGAATGCCCAGGTGGAGCGCCTGGCCGCTCGGCTGGATTGGGCCTTGGAGGAGGTGGTCGGCGATGCGCGGGACTTGACCCGGGCCGCGGCCAACCTGGTGGCCGCCGGCCTGGCCGAGCTGCAGGAGGCGGCCCGGCGCCCGGAGCCCCCCGGCCCCGTGGCCATCGGGCCCTTGCTGTCACCCGAGGAGCTCCGGCGCCAGTGCCGGCGACAGGCCCACGCTCGCAGCACCCCGGCCCGCTTGCAAGACCTGTCCGTCCTCCAGCTGGCCCTGCTGGTGGCCTCCTTCCGGTTGCCGTTCTACACGACGGCCACCCACTCGGCCGGGGCCGCGCACAAGATCCGCGGTGGCCGCGGCGCGGCCGGGTCCCTGAGCAGTTCGGATGGCGCCCTGCTGGCCGGGAGCACGCTCTCCGGCGAGCCATGGCCCGTCTTCAATTTCGACATGGTGCACCATACCTACACGCAGTTTGCCCTGCGCCAAACTTCCCACCACACGGACGTCTACAGCCGGCCGGTGTGTCAAAAGGCCTTCGCCGACTTGGTGGCCCTGGAGCTGGTCATCCCGGCGGTCGGGGCTTCCGGCAATGTGGTCAATTCCGGGGCGGCCGGGTCGATGATGGTCCGCTCGGCCATCAGCGAGGCCGACCTGCAGGCGGCCATCCGCACGCGCCCCGAATGCCCGGTCATGCTGCGGCTGTTTGCCGGGGTGTGAGAGGGTGGCTTGGCGTCGGTCCTTGCGGCGGGGAGGGCCTGCCGCCCGGCTGCTGGGCCCCGGCCACCGCAGACACCGGCACACGCATATACATATATATACACACACACACAGGAATGGACCTCACACCCACATGTGTGCTCGCCTCTCACGGGCGGGATGTTGGGCGCGCGGCCGGGCGAGGGCAGGTGGTGGACCGTGAACCAGGGCGGCAGAGGGGGAGGATGTGGCAGCCCACATTTGCATCGGTCCGGGAATCACAGCCGCGCAGCCCGCGGCCTCACCCGGGCGCGCTCGACCTCCCCCCCCCGCCCCCTTGGTAGATGGGTGACCGGGAGATCGTGGGGCTCGCAGATAGCTCCCAACGATCCGACGTCGATCGTCGCCCCGGCGGGTGTCCCCTCTCCCAGCCTCTGGCCGGCCCCTTTCAAGATCGGCCCCGGCGGGCATGGGCGTCCCACAAGCACATGCACCTGCTCCTCCGCCCCCCGCCCTCCCCCCCCCCCCCCACACACACACGCATACATACGCGCCGCCGCCCCCCGCCACGTCGACTATCTCGCCACACATCGCGTCCTGGAGAGGACATGTCGCTGCGCCACTTTCTCGGCCTCGAGCCGGATGACCCGGAGCCCGGGGCCCGGCCCGCGGTGACGGTTGTTTCGTCTGCCAACTTCTTCTCCGATTCCGACCAGGCGCTCACGGACGAGGAAGAGGCCGGCGACGAGGCCCACCACAGTGGCGGCCCTCAGGGCGATGACCCCGCCACCACCGAGGCCGATGCGCAAGCACTCGCACACACGCGCGCCCTGCTGGCACAGCTGTTTGCCGGGCAGGTCGTGGGGCCCGGCGGCCCGGGCCGCGAGTCGGCCTTCGTGGCCGGCCTCGCGCTGGCGGCCCTCCTCCCCCGGGGGTTCCTCTCCTCGCCGGCGCCATCCGGCCAGGCCGCCAAGCCATCGGGACTGCTGGATTACCCCGGCCAGGGTGGGGCTCCTGCGCAGGGCTTCTGGACGGTGGCCCGGCTGAATGCCGAGGTGGGTGGGATCGCCAGGCGCCGTGCCGGCCAGTCCGACGCCGCCACTCGGATCCGCTTCGGCGAGGGGGCTCTCTCGGAGGCGGCTCTCCGCTTCCCGGACGGCCCGGTGCCCCGGCCCGGTGTCACCCTCTCGCCGGACTCCCACCACCATTCGGGGGAGACCTTTCGCAATCGCGTACGACCCCATCTGGGAGATCCCTCCCCCGGTCGACCCGGGGCGGGAGTGCACGCGCGCTTGCACACACACACACGCACGCACACACACACACACACACACACACACACACGCACACACACACGCACACATGCAGGCATCCTCACTCACTCCCGCGCTCGCTCGCCTTCCCTCATCTGGCCGGTGCTCCCTTCGGCCATTCTGCGCGCTCTGCGCAAAGATGCTGGCCAATGTGCTGCTGTTCCTGAAACGCCATCTGGCCACCTGCCCAGCCGACCAGGCCGTCTGGCTGTGTGATGTGCTGGCCTGCGCTCTCCGCGGCGCGGTCACGGCCGAACTGTGGGCCGACGCCCTGGCCGCGGTAGATGCCTGGGGCCGGCCGACCGTCGGCCCCGATCCCAGCCCTGGGCCGTCCACCGGCCCCGAGGCCGAGGAGGCCGCCTGGCAGTTGGCTCTCGATGAGCGGCTCCTCCGCGAGGGGGACGCCCTGGCCCTGCTGCTGGACATGATGCAGGCGGTGCTGGAGCGGGTGCGCTCTGGTCCGGCCGATCCGGCGTACTGGACGCCGGTGCTCGTGCGGCTGATGGCCGCCTGCGCGCCCTTCCTCGCCCGGCCACTGGGCCTGGCTGAGGGCCTCATCCCGCCGTCCGTCCTGGCGATTGGGGACTTCCCCTGGGCCGGGCGCGTGCCCGGGTGGAAGCGCACGGCCCTGGCCGAGGCCCTGGCCGGCGCGGCACATGGCCTTCCCCCCGTCGACATGGCTGCCGAGGGGGGCCCCGGCCAGTCGGCCACCCTGGAGGCCGTGGCCGCGGTGGGTCTCCTGCGAGGGGCATGCATGCGGGCCGCGACGCTGGCCCGCTCCCTGGCCGGGCCCCAGAGGTCGGATCTGGTTCAGCTGGACCCGCTGCTGGTGGCCGGGATTCTGTGGGCCACGCACACGGTCCGACGGGGGGAAGCGGCCGGCAGCGGGGAGCTCCCCCCCGGCACCGGGGTCATTGGGCCCGGGGCTGCGCATGCCCTGGCCATTGACACTGGCCGGCTGGCGCTCCTGCTGCTGGAGGACCACACCCCGATGGTCCAGCTGACCGGGGCCGCCGTGTTGCTGGGGCTCTTCGGCCCGCGGGAGTACTTCCACCCGGCCGCCCCGGATGCCGGGCTCAGCCACCGGCTGTATGACCGGCTTGAGCCTGTGTGGCATGGGGTCCGGCTGGAGCGCGCCGGGCGCCTGGCGGCTTTGGAGGATTCCGGGCTCGGGGCCCTGCTCCAGGCGCGCCTTTGCCAGGCGCTGACGAACTTCTCCGATGCCGGGGGCGTCGGGCCCGGGGGGCTGGCCGAGCGGCTGGTTCTCCTGGCGGCCATTCGGTCTGTGGGGGCCGGGAATCTGCCCGTCCGGTCGGTTGGCGTGAGCCTGGCCCCCGGGGCCGATGAGGCCGGCATCGGGGACCTGGCGCCCGAGGAGCTGGCCATGCGTCTCGACCCGGCTGCCCTGGCGGCGGCCGTCCACCATGCCAGCTCGCCGCCGGTGGTGGCCGCGGTCGAGCCGGTCCTGCTGGCCTTCAGCACCCTCCTTCGGCAGGCGGCCCACGAGCCGCGCCTTCCCCGGCGCCTGGTACGTGCCGCGTGACACCCGGCCTCCCGGCCATCTCTTTGCCCTCCCTCGAGCAAGATGGCAAGAGGCTGCGCCCTTTCCCCCCTGCGTGCTCTCTCTCTCTCTCCCTCGGTCTCTTCTAACACGCATGGCTGCGCCCGTCAAACGCCCGCCTGGGGGGGGGGCGTGAAAATGGACAGGTGTACATTCAGATTATCTCCCGGTTTATGACGGTGGTCGGGCCGTTCAAGTGCATGACCGACATCGAGGTGCGCGGCCTCTGCCCGCTGGCTGCTTGTCCGCCCGGTCGCCCGGCTAACTGTCCCTTCTTTTGTTTCCCCCCCCCCCTCTGGGGCCTCGAGCAGCTCCTGGTCACCATCATGTCGGAGTACTTCCCGACCATGAGCGTGCGGTCAGGCGAGGAGGATGGCCTGTATGTCGGTGCATCGGCTGCCACCGGGCATGGCGCGCTCGGCCGCGCGGTGCTCGAGGAGTTTGTCCCGCAGTTCCTGCGGTCGTGCTGGCCGCGTCTTGGTGGGGTGCCAATCCGGCAGCCAGTCCTGACGGACGCCGCGGTGGCCGCCTCGCCCGTTGGCCAAGTGTACACGGCGCTCGGCGGGGGAGGGCCTCTCATGCGTCCCCTCCGGTCGAAGGGGTCCGAGCGTCTGACCGCCGCACTGATTGAGTACTATTGCCGGGCCTTCCTTTGCGGTATGCCTTTTCATCCTGCCCGTCCTGCGCCTGGGCCTCGCCCTCTCTCTCTCTCTTGCTCTCACTTGGCCTGCTGTGCCGCACCTGCACGCGTCTGTGGATGGACCCCCCCCCCCCCCCCGCCAGGCACTGACCTCATTGGCACAAAAAAAAACACCTGCACGCAAACACGCACGCGTGCACATCTGTCTCTGCAAATACATGGCCGGACACCTCAAAGAATTCGACGACTCCCCCGAGTGGCGCCGGCAGGTGGCCATCTCCTACCAGCGGGACGTGCGGCCACTCCTACATCCGGACATCGTGCAGGTACATGCATGCTACACGCGCAGACAGACACACGCATGGATATGCATATTTGCTTGTTTGCTTGGATGGACACACCCAAACACGCACCCGGGTGGACCGGGGCTGGCGCTCTCTCCTTGTTCCCCCTGCCCCGGCTCTCTGGCTGGTGCTGACCTCTTTCTCTCTCTCACACACACACACACACATACATACAAACATACATGTCTTCTTCCCCCCCCCCCCCACCTTGATCATGCCAGGCGCATGAGCGGGAAATCGTCCGCCTTGAGTCGGATCTTGCTCTGCTGTTTTACGGACTCGACGAGTAGCACCCAGCCATGCCCCATGCTCCCAGCCCTGCCTCTCTCTCTCTCTCTCTCTCTCTCTCTCCCGTGAGCTAACTGGCTAACTTGCGAACTCCTTCCTCCTGCAGGAGGAATGGCGAATACACCAGCAGCCCTCAGACACATGCGCGTGGGGGGGGGGGGGGGGACACATCAGCAGGTCCATTCGGCCGGACACGGCTTGGGAGGGGGAAGGGGGAGCGGAGGCCTATTTCAGAGGCGGGGTCGCCAGGTCGATGTTGGCTTGGCGCGCGACGGCCTCGCACTCGGCCAACTGCCGGCGCAGGCGCAGCAGCGGCTCGCGGCCCTCCCGGATGATGACATCGTTCAGGAAGGCCTCCTGCTTGTCCAGGGCCTGGACTCGCCGGCGGAGAGCATGGAGATGCTCCGGCCGGAAGGCCGGCAGCCCGGGATCCCGATCGAGGGGCTGCCGGCTGGTCGATTGCCGAGCGCGGTAGATCAGCTCGGCCTCGATGCACAGGAAGTCCTCGCGCGCGGCCATGCCTTCGCAGGTTTCCGAGAGGGCACGGCCGACACGCACGAGGGCTGCCACGGCGGCTTCCACATCCGCACGACCAACCGGACGCGGATTGATGCGCGCATTGCGGCCCGGCGCTGTTGCCTCCCCGGGACCCGGGTCCCCGGGCGCTTCCGGTGGCGACAAGACCCCCAGCAGCCCGGCGAAGGCCTCATGGAAGGCGGCCAGCTGGCGCCAAGATCGCTCAAGCAGGAGCTGCGCCGGTTCCCCGGCCGGGGGGGATGCTGAGCTGTCCATGGTGAGGGGGCACCCGGGGCGGAGGGGAGAAAAGGAAATGTGCGGCGAAAGGGGCGGGGGGACGAGGGGGGGGGGGGGGGGTGTGATGGGGTGTGGATGCTTGGCGGCACCGGGAGCATGGCTGTCCTTTGGGTTTCTGCGGGAAGAAAAGCAGCAGCTGAATCCTGTCTCGTGGCATGCGTGGGGGGGGGGGGGGGGGGGGGGGGGGGGGGGGGGGGGGGGGCGGCAAAGAGCCGGGCAGAGGCTGGGGAAAAAAAGATGGGGGCGGAGGGCGAGAGCGGAGGGCGAGAGTCTGTCGGGATTGGCCCCCGAGCCTGAGGGGCATCCCGCCAACGGGGGGGAGGCGTTTATTCCCGGGGAGGCGGCCCGGATTGAGGTCCCAGCGGACCCGGCGGCCATTTTGGATATCACACAGATTTTAAAAAGGCCCCGTTCCATCATGTGGCATGCCCCGGGCAGATCATGCACTTTGGTGGTCGCCGGGCCGCGCGCGCGCACGCGTGCAGCTCCCTGCCGGCGTTCTCCGGCTCCGTCTCCTCCGCAGGGGGGGGGGGAACAGGGCGTGCGGCGGGACCCCCGGGGGCCGAAGGGCGGCCGCGGGAGGGGCTGGGTCCACCGACAACCCTGGCGTCGGGACACATGCACCAGTAGTCAGGTCCGTGCGCATGTGCTTGCTGCCCGTGCGTGTGTGCGCGCGGGCGCCCGCGCTCGCACGCTCGTGGAGTGCCTGCACGCGCCCTATCGGCCCGCCCTGGTCGCCGGCCCTGCCCCTCAGCAGAGTAAGCCCGAGTGTGGTGCTTACCGAGGGCCGCGGCGAACACGCGCACGGATCACCCCAGACTGACATCAGCGAGCAGAGCCATTCATGCTGGGGCCCGGTCACCGGCCCGGGATTGCCCTCGAAAACGTCTTGGCCCCCACAGCTGCCCGGGCTGCCTCGGCTCCGGTAAACGTGAGCGGCACACTCCCGGACGCTGCCCCCCCCCCCCATTCGGCCTCCCCACCCCCCGGGGGAGGGGCGGGGGGGCAGCGTCCGGGGTCGCTCGGACCGTGCCCCCGCGCAGCCGGGGGAGGGTCGGCCAATTAACGGTCGACGGTGGCGCCATCCGGCCGGGTTCGGTGCACGGATGCCCCTCCGGCTGCCGGTCGAGCGGGGCCTGACCGGGGGGTGGGGCATTTTAAAATGTGCCCGTTGCTTGTGCTGCCCGCGCGCCCTTCTCGTGTGCTTGCGGCGGCCCCCGGGGGCGGCGGCCGAAGAAATGCACTCGCAGGCAGGAGGGCGCCCTGCCTGATCCCGTTGGGAAGGCCCCGCGGCGGGGTGGCCCGCGACGGTCCCGCGCGCCCTTCCTCTCCGGCGCGGCAGCAATCTGGGCCCCTGGTCCCGGCGCCTCCCGCCCCCGGCGGAGGCACTCCATCTAGTGCTTCATCCCGCTTCGCCGCCCCGCCCCCCCCCCCCCCCCTTGGCCGGGGGCTGGAGTGCGTCTGACGAGCCTTGGCAGGGGTTCGCCGAGCCCCTTCATCCTCACGCCCAGAGCCCGGG
>NW_009242977.1:325917-329592 GCF_000388065.1 Fonticula alba
CCCACCCCCCACCGAAAACATCATGTCCCCCACCCCCGACACCCTCACCGAGCGCCTGCAGGAGCTGAGCGTCGCCCAGGCCGAGGCCCGGCAGCTGGTCAACGAGCTGATGGCCCAGGACCCGCACTCGCGCGCGGACGAGGCCAACGAGGCCATCCTCAAGCACAACCCCCGGCGCTTCGTCCTCTTCCCCATCGAGTACCATGAGATTTGGCAGATGTACAAGAAGGCCGAGGCCTCCTTCTGGACCGCCGAGGAGGTGGACCTCTCCCGCGACCTGGACGACTGGAACAACAAGCTGACCGCCAACGAGCGGTACTTCATCTCCCATGTGCTGGCGTTCTTCGCCGCGTCGGATGGCATTGTCAATGAGAATCTGGTCAACCGGTTCTCCTCGGAGGTGCAGATCGCCGAGGCCCGGTGCTTCTACGGCTTCCAGATCGCCATCGAGAACATCCACAGCGAGATGTACTCGCTGCTGATTGACACCTATGTGCGGGATGTGGCCGAGCGCGACCACCTCTTCGGCGCCATCGAGACCATCCCCTGCGTCAAGAAGAAGGCCGACTGGGCCATGCGCTGGATCGAGGACGAGTCGTCCACCTTCGCCACGCGCCTGGTGGCCTTCGCCGCCGTGGAGGGCATTTTCTTCTCCGGCTCCTTCGCCGCCATCTTCTGGCTGAAGAAGCGCGGCCTCATGCCCGGGCTGACCTTCAGCAATGAGCTCATCTCCCGTGACGAGGGGCTCCACTGCGACTTCGCGTGCCTGCTCTTCTCGCACCTGAACTCCCGGCCCAGCGTGGCCACCATCACCGCCCTCATCAGCGAGGCGGTGGTCATCGAGAAGGAGTTCCTCACCGAGGCCCTGCCCGTTCGCCTGATCGGCATGAACGGCGACCTCATGTGCCAGTACATCGAGTTTGTGGCCGACCGCCTGCTGGTGGAGCTCGGCTGCCCGAAGGTCTACAACGCGGAGAACCCCTTCGACTTCATGGACATGATCAGTCTCCAGGGCAAGACCAACTTCTTCGAGAAGCGCGTCGGTGACTACCAGAAGGCCGGCGTCATGCACAGCTCCAAGGAGGACACCGAGTTCACCCTGGACGCGGACTTCTAAGGGGCTTCCCGGCCCGCGCGAGGCACCGGGGGCTGGTCCACCACCCGTGTGCCCCCCTCCCCTCCGCCGCTCCTTCTGTCCCTCGCCCTCGCGCTCTCCCTCTCCCTCGCCCTCGCGCTCTCCCTCGCGCTCTCTCCCTGCTCGGGGCCGCGGGGGGGCGGGAGGCGCGAAGGGACACCTCTGCTGTGTGGCGGGGAGGGGTCAGCTCCCCTTCGCCCTCCTGTCCCGCTTGTGCGCGCGCCCCATGCTCTCCCACACCTGTACTTGTATCGCTCCCCTTTCTTCTCCCTCCATCGTGGCCCGGGACGGACGCTGCCAACGGCCAGGACAAAAGGAATCCCCCCCCCCCCCTTCTCTGCCCTTTGTGATGGGCGCGGGCCCGCGCGATGTGCACGCGTGCCTGTCCGCGCGGCCGGCCCCTCCCTCGCCGCTCTCTCCGACAGAGAGCGAGCGAGACCCATGCGCATGCTCCCGCTGCCGGCGATTCCCCTCCGTATAATACAAACCCATACATACAAACCCATGCATATATACACATTTTTTGAACATATCCCGATATGCATTGCCAAGTCCCCTCTGTCCCCGGTCTGTGCGCGCCGCGCCCCATTTTCCCTCCCGCCGGTGTGTTCCCCGGTGACCAGCCTCGGCGTTTGCCTGCGCCCTTCTGCATGCATTCCGCCCCCGCCGGGGGTTGGCTCGCCTGTGCTCCCCTCCCCTCCGGTTATGGTCGATCCGAGCCGCCAGTCGGGGGTGTCATCTAATTTGTCTATTGGTTTTCCAGGGAGCGGCGTTCGGCAGGGTGAGGTGGCCACAGGACAGCGAAGTGGTGCCGGTGACGATGGCGTGGCACGCGTGCATATGTGTCAAAAGGCGAGGATCCTCCCCCCTGGCTGATCCGTTGTCGCTCTCGAGCAAGGACAGAGGAGAAAGCAGCACACACACACACATACACAGATGCACACGCACGCACGCACACACATCGGAGAGGGAGGCGGGACAGCCGGCAAAGAGTGACAGGAGGACAGCGGCCACACAGGTGCGCCCCCCCTCCCTCGCCCCGCCCTCCCGAGCATTTAGTACTCGGCCGAGTGGCCCAGACGGTAGAGCAGCGCCCGGCCCTTGTCATCGGCGATGCCCATGTCCCCGCCATTGGGGCTGAAGTTGACCGCCGACAGGCGACTCAGGGGAAGGGCCTTCTCATTGCGCGGCCAATTGTCGTAGACGGTCTGCGTGGCCATGTTCACCACGCGCAGCTGGGCCTTCTTGACCGAGCTGCCGAACACCAGCAGCGAGGCATCGGCGTTGAATTCCAAGCAGTCGATCGTGGTGGTCAGGTTGGTGAAAGTCTTCACCGGGCGAACCGACATGTCCAGGGTCAGGCTCGGCGCGCGGCCACAGTCATACAGGTTGACGATACCCTCGTGGGAGCTGGTCGGGGGGGGGGGGGGGGAATGGGAGGAGGTTAGTCGGAAGGTCGAAGGCCAGCCAGATGGAGGGGTGCGAGGGGGGGGGAGGGAGGGAGGAGGAGGCCCAGGGCCACATACCTGACCGCCACAATGCGGCCACACGGGGAGGTGGTGATCTGCGACGCCATGAGGGTGCCCTGGTCGGTGAATTGCCCGGTGCAGGTGAGCGTCGTCAGATCCCAGCGGTACACCTGGCCGCGGTCCGTCAGGGTAAAGAGCACCGGCGAGGTGTTGGCCGCATCGATGCCGATGTGCCCGGCGGTGTTGTCGCCCTCCGGCAGGCCGAACCCCCCGAAGGAGGGGGCCGACGAGGTGGCATCCCCATGCGAGAAGGCCAGGTCCACCACCGGCCGGTTGTGGTGCAGGGTTTTGATCAGGAGCTTGGACTTGCCGGCCACCAGGTGCACCTGGCGCGTGGTGCTGCCGACGATGGCCACAAATTGCCCGCTCGGGCTGGCCTCGAACAGCTCGAAGGTCTTCTCCTTGATGCCTGTGACGGCGTCCGACGGATGCCGGGTCGGGCCGGAGGGAGAGAGAGAGAGAGAGAGAGAGAGAGAGAGAGGGAGAGAGAGGGAAAGCCAACGGGTCAGGGGCCGGACAGGCAGACAGAATGGGCAGGCCCAGGGCCGGCGAGCAGAAGGAAGGAATGTACCCATGATGCCGGCGATGCGGGTCTGCTTGCCGGACGCCAGGTCCAGGGAGAAGTAGAACGGCCGCCGGGAGGTGACCATCAGGTCGTCCGAGTGCTGGCCGGTGAACTGGGCCCGATGAATCGGGAAGTCCTGCAGGTGGATGTTGAACAGCTGGGAATTCTCGCGACCATCAACCTGTGCTCCGGGGAGCCGCGCGGGAGGCGAGCGTACACGCAGGTACAGAGCAAGGCCGGAGGTGAGATGGGCCAGGAGTGGTGGCGGTGGCACTGGTGGCAGGGAGGACAAAGGACGCGAGGGAAGAGGCCGAGTAAGGGAACCAGGCAGTGGCACGCACCTCGTAAAGGCGAACGGTCTTGTCGAAGCCAGCGGTCACGGCCACCGGCGACCGAGAGTGGAAGAGCAGGGACCGAATGACAGCCTGCCAGGCAAGGGGGAGGGG
>NW_009242977.1:331336-331787 GCF_000388065.1 Fonticula alba
CGTGTCAGTGGGGAGGCGGAAAAAAAAAAAGAAGAAGAGAGGGCACAGACTCCAAGCCAAAAGCAGGGGGGAGGGGCGAAGGACACATCACGCACAGTAGTCGTGGGCATCCTGCTCGGCGTCCGGGTCGTCGTCGTCGCTGTCCAGGCCGAACAGGGCCCCGGCCAGGCGGCGCTCAACGGCCGACGGCCGGGCGATCACCTTGGTCATGGCTGCCCGGGGTCGGCGCGCGGCTGGCTGCTCGTCCTCGCTCTCGGAGGCCGATGCCTCGGAGGGGAGGTCCTCCTGCGCGGTGTGCTCGGCCGAGGAGGACGCCTCTCCCTCCGAGGGGCTGTCGGCGTTGTTGCTGTTGTTGTCGTCCTCGTCGAACCAGAGCGAACCGGTCCCGCGGAGCTCGTCGGTCATGGTCTGGGGCCGAAAGAGAAGGAGAAGAGGCCGTGAGCAGGGGCGG
>NW_009242977.1:332383-339273 GCF_000388065.1 Fonticula alba
CCCTCCCTCTCGCCCTCCGTTAGCCTCCGCCCTCTGGCCCATTTGTGCGCGCGCGCGTGTGTTCGGCGAGAAAGCCCCTGCCCGGTGCCTTTCTTCCCTCCCGCTTCCCATTTTGTTGGCATGCTCCGGCAACTCCACTCGCAGAGCCGCCACATCACCGCCCCGCTTCAAGCCGCCGCCACCGCCACCGCCGCCGCCGGCGTTTCTCGTCTCCTCGTCAGCGGCTCCGCCCCCGGGCCCTGCACCCTCCCCCGGCGCACCTACGCCAAGGGTACCAAGCGTCGCGGCCGGCACGTCCGCCAGCGCCCGCTGACCAGCCCGGCACTCACCCCCCGCGGGCCGTACGATCTCGCCTACTCCAGTCTCCGGCCGGGCACCAGCGCCGACCCCAAGCAGCAGGCCCCCTCGGGCCGTTCCACCCCGGCAGCCCCCGGCCCTCCGGAGGCCACAGAGGCCAACCGCCTCCTCCGGGAGCTCTCCCTCAACCAGCCGGCTCCTCGGCGCCCGGCCGACGTCGAGCACAAGGCTCCCCAGGGCACGGCTTGGGCCCGTGACATTGCCCTCAGCGCCCAGGAGGCCCTCGCGCAGCAGCAGCCTCCCTCCTCGCCAGCCGGTAGTTCGTCCCTCGACTCGGAGTTTAGCCTGCCCGCTCTGAAGTCCGAGCTGGAGGCCCTGCGTTCCGGAGCCCCGCGCCCGACCACCACCACCGCCGGCCGCCGTACCGCTGCCCAAAAGGGCGCCCCGGCTGCCAGGTCCCCCGGGTCCACCTTCCTCCCGCCGGCCGACCTCTCGGAGGCTGTGCATCTGTCGGAGCACCTGCAGGTCCTGTCGACCTTGCTGCCGGACTCCTTCCCCCGGCAGGCCATCGCCCCGGTTTCCCCGGTTCCCATCTTCGAGGGGCTCCAGCACGACGTCAAGGAGCACCGCCGGTTCCTGGCTCACCAGCAGCGCACCGGTGACCACTTGACCGAGGCCACCCGCGGCTTCCGTGAAATCCGCCGCGCCGAGGCCCGTGCCCGCGCCGAAGCCAACGCCCCGGCCTCGCCTGCCGCCGCCGCCGCCGAGTTGCTCAACCCGCCGACTGCCCCCCAGGCCGTCAACCACTCCAAGATGCCGGCCACCCCCCCGGCTTCCTCGGCCGCCGCGGCCATGGCCGATCTTCCTGCCTCCACGCAGGAGGTCCTCCGCGCTGCGGCTCGCCTGTCGGCTCGGCTCCAGTCCGAGCGGTCGCTGGCCCAGCTCCAGCGGCTGTCGGACGAGGGCCAGGCGGCCGCCGCCACGCCGGCTGCCGACCATCCCCCGGCCCCCGCCAAGTCGGTCCTCGGCCTGCGCGCCTTCCCGGTGACCGACGACGGGGTGGTTGCTGCTGCCATGACCGCCGGGCCTGATGCCCCCGCTGGCGCTGCCGCCGCCGCCACCGCCGCCGCCGCCGCCACCGCCGCCGCTGGCGATGGATTGGATGAGCAGCTTGCCCGTGTGTCCCTTTCGGAGGAGGGCTCTGCCTCTCCGTCTGGGGCTGGCACGGCCCCCTGCTCGCCGGGTGTCGGGCCCGATGACACGCCGGCCGCGGCGGAGGCCCATCTCCCGGGCAGCATCCGGACCCTGGGCCCGGTGTACGCGTACGAGGACGACTCGGCCCGGGTGGAAACCCTGCGCAACACGCCGGCCAACTTGACGTACGTGTCCCGGCGCAACCGCAATGTGGACGCCGTGTCGGCCGTGACCGGCAAGCTTCAGCGGCGCATTTCCCTGGCGCACGCGGTGTCCATCCTCAACCGGACTTGGGCCAACGACATGTATTCCGAGGCGGTGGATGGTGCGGCCGAGTCGCAGTTCGTCGTGGCCGAGATGCTGCTCTATGGCTGGGGCAGTGTGGTGCGTGTGTTTTCCCTTTTCCTCCTGGCGCTCGCTTCTTTTGCGCCCGCCTCTGGCGGCCCCCTTCGCCCCTCGGTGTCCCTTCGCTGGCGTGCATCCGCCCACGGTGTGCCCCGTCTCCCCCCTCCCCAGTGTGCGGGGTCGCTGGTTGTGCAGTTCTCCTGACTTCGCCCCCCCCCCCTTCCCTTCCCCGGACCGCCTCGCACCGCGGCAGCGCCCCAACCTCCCGAACGCCATCAAGCTCCTGAGGGCCAGCGCCAACCAGCGCCACGTCCCCTCGCGCAACCAGCTCCAATTCATCAGCCAGAGGATCCGGGAGGGGGCCACCGAGGAGGAGATCCTGAAGTCCTTTGTTCCGGCGGCGGAATAGCCGGCGTGTGTGAGGCACACGCGCCTGCGGGGATGGGCACACCCTTTCCGCACGCCCTAGATGTGCACCCCTCCCCGCCCGAAAGACCCAATATATCCGACAAACTTCCCCCCTCCTCCATGTGTACGCGCGGCGGGGCCTGTCCTCCTTTCGGCGTTGATCGTGCACATGCACGTATGCACACACACACACACACACACACACATGTGCACCGCGCGTGCGGTCATTTTGGGGGGAGTGTATTCCTTTCCAGGGGGGAGGGGAGGACTTTCACTCCCAGAGGCGCGCGCCAGATCTCGGGGGGGGGGGGGGGGCGGAAGGGAGCCGGCGGGCAGAGGAACGAGACTATGTCTCCACCGCGCGGCCCCCGCCCGCTACACGACGCACGCGCGAGCACACGCCCCTCCCCGGGTCGTGGGTGTCTATTTCTTGGCGGCCTCCTCCCTCTTGCGCTCATCGGCCCTCCGCTGCTTCTCGCGCATGATCTCGGAGTTGCTGGGGCGAGGTCGGCGAGAAGGGGTTAGTCAACACACTTGCAAGGATCGACATGCCAAAGGAGGGGCCGGAGCCTGCCGGACGCAGAGCATGGCGCGGGGGGGGGGGGGGGGGGACGCACTTCTCACGGGCCTGCCCGATGTTGCCGCCGGCCGGGCCGGGGCCGCCCTTCTTGCCCGCGTTGGCAGCCGCGCGCTTGCGGGCGCGCTCGCGGTCGATGTCGCGCTGGTTACCACCTGCAGATGCACATCAAGGTGGGGCCATTTGTGCGTGTGCATGGGTGTCAAAATGTCGGCTTGAGGCCTGAGGCGAGGCTATGTGTACGTGTGTGTGTGTGGGGGGGGGTGGGTGGGTTGTGCAGGGTACGGGTCATGGTGTGTCGATGGGGTCCTCGGGGTGGGCTCCAGGAGCAAGTGTGCCGGAGGGGAGAGGGAGGAGAGGGGGGGGGGGGGGGAAATCTGGCGGCAAGAAAGTTACCGCTGCCAGAGGGGAGGGGTGGATGGGCAGGATTTTTTTTTTTTTCCTTTCCCTCCCCCACCTGCCTGCACCCAAAGTCAGTCTTTTTATAGGCGCGGCCGGCGGCGAGGCCTGGGCGCGCCCCGTCTCCCCTGCCCGTGTGGTGGCCTCTCCTTTCCACGGCGGGCTCGGCCATATCGGGCCGGGGTGGAAATGTGATCGGCACTGCGGACACCGTTTTGGCGCCCGGGGGCCGCGCGCCCCGCAACAGCGGGACACCCCTCGCCGGCCTTGGGCCCCGCGCAGCCGCCGGGACCATCGCCGTGGCACCGGCCGCGTCGGTTCTCCCCCTCCTCCTCGCCGGGCTGGCATGTTCTTCCGGGATGAGTTCCCCGGCGGAGCTCCCCCGGACACCCGCGCCGGCCGGCCGGCCAGCCCCACCCCGGCAGCGGTCGCAGGCAGCCGGGGGATCTTCTCGGTCCCCCCCCCCGTCCCCGTCCCCGTCCCCGCCCCCGCGACGTTGGCCGGCCCGTCGCCCCCCTGCCCGGGGGGAGCGCACTGTGCCGCGCACCCCGAACAGAACCGGGGCGAGATTGGGCCACGCAGAGACGCCCCCGGCTGCAGCATGCCGGTGCTGCTGGGGCCGGGCCAGGGCGCGGTCAACCCGGCTCGCGCCCTGTGGAGCGCGCATCACGTGCCGGGTCTCGTTTCGTGGCGGGAAACTGTGGGCCCCAAGTGCGCGCGCGGGCCTGCGCCGCCGGGGCCGGCCTATTAAAGCCCGGGGCCATGACCGGGGCTTGCGCCCGGCCCCCGGGGGGACGAGCCCGGCCGACAAGTCCGTTTATGTTTCTGATGGAACAATCCTCCCCACGTTCCTGTCAGTGTCAAAGGCGGACCAGAGCCGGGGCTTGTCGCAGCCGGTGCGCCCACCCTTCGTCTCGCCTTCCCCCTCACCGGGGGGGGGCGGGGCCTAGACAGGGCGCCCTGGCGGGCATTCCCCCGCCACAGGGGCCAGGCCCAGCATCAGCCGCTCCCCCACCGGTTGGAGCGGCGCCCTTGCTGTCGGCCGTTCAGTAGTATCCTTGGCGGAAATTCTCCCTTTTGTGCCTCCCCCCCCCTCGCCCTTCTTGCCCCACGCACAGCACCCGCCTTCCATATAATAATTGAACCTTTTCTCCTCCGCCATGGTGTGGGGGAGGAGGGGCCCATGGCGTGCGCCGCCGTCCTGCCACACCCCACGCGCCCTCGCGCCCTCGCGCGTCTGCCTGGCAGCGACACGTCGCCTTGGCGCATGGCGCACGAGGGTCGCCACCTCCGAGCAGGGGCCCCCGCACATGAGCGCACACACACACACGCTGGCGCTGCCAGCCGCAAAGGACGGCGCCCTGCCGCCCCCCCCCCCCCTCCCCTCTAAACAGGCATCCGACAGTGCGGTGCTCCTCCTGGACATGCGCGAAGCCAGACGCCCAGAGAGGCTCGGGCGGGGGTCTGTTTTCTCTTCGGGCCTGAGAGGGAGATCTCCCCGGGAAGTCCATTGGGGGCGGGGAGAAAAAAGTACACAGGGCAAGAAAGGGCCCCACCTCGCCTATGCAGGCAGGTGTGCCGGCTCGTGCGCGCGTGCCTCAGATCGACAGGCCGACATTGGGCCCGGCCGACTCGAACTCGCGCTTCCTCCGCCGGGCCGCGGCAAATGGATCGTGCGTGTCGTTCAGATGCAGCCGGCGGAGACGCAGGTATGCGTCGCGGGCAACCTCGACCGCGCTGTGCGCCGCGGCAAGGCGCTCGGCCACGGCGATCATCGACTCGTTCTGGGCCTTGATGATGTCCTTGACGTCTGTTGGCCGACCGGGAGCACGGGTCCCACGCAGCGGGGGCACATTGTCGCGGGGTCAGTCGCCAGGCAGCCGGGTCGGGGGGGGGGGGGGACATGCACAGAGGGAGGGGGCGCAGAGGAGAAGCGCCCAGGGGGCCCGCCCCGCGTCTCCGGTGCGCACGCCGCTCATCTCCCTCTTTGCGCCTTTCTCCACCTTGCCAGGTGGATACACACACACACACACACACACACACACACAATATACACACACGCGCGCAAAGGCGCAAACGCACCAGCCATCGACGCATACATGGAGCTGTCCAGCGAGGAAACCGTGGTCTCATAGGTGGCGATGTCCTGGCGGATGGCCAGCATCCGGTCCTCCAGCTGCCCGACCAGGTTCTCGAAGAAGGTCATCAGCGCCGGGGTGGTGCGCGAGTCCAGAGAAAAGAAGTGTTGCTCGGCGGCCGCATCGCCGGACGACCGGCCGACCCCGGAAGTCCCGGCCGGCGCGCCCTGATGGTTGCGCTTGGTGATGGCCTCCCCACCGAGGCGCTCCAGCAGGCGCTGGGCCTTCTCCAAGTCCCGGTGCAGCTTGGCCGTGGCATCGCGCGCCCCGTCCACCAGCCAGGCATTGCGCTTGAGCAGGCCACGCACCGCATCGTGGCGCACCTCCAGAGCATCGGTCCGCTCCAGGACCGACTGCGTCTGGTAATCCAGCGACCCGCAGGAGATGGTTGACGAGGCCGACGTCGACAGCTCGTCCAGCGTCTGCCGGACCTTCTTGGTGGTCTCGCTGGTTGTCGGCGACAGGGCCCGCCCCAGGCCCGCGGGCGTTAGTGCGCAGGCCGGGCAAACGCATGCGACCATGCAAGGAGAGGGCGAGGGGAGGAGGAGGGGGGGGGGGGGGGGCCGGGCGCCATGGCTGGCGAATATGCTGGCGAATGGGCGGTCGTGCAGATGTGGGACAGGCACTGGGCAGGGCCGGCAGGGGGGGGGGGGGTGGCACGAAGATGGAAAAGCAAAAGAAGAGGCAGACAGACAGGCCGGCCGTGTGCGGAGAGAGAGAGAGAGAGAGAGAGAGAGCCGCCTGCATGCGCGGACGCCGGTGGACGTACTACAGCGACAGGAGAATCTGCTTCTGATCGGTTGTCAGGTCCGAGAATCGAGCACTCTTGGGCAGATTCGCCAGGTACTTCATCTGCTCCAGCTGCTGCATGTGGATGCGCATGAGATTCTGCTGCTGCTGCTCCTGGGCCAGCTGCGCCGGGGTCTTGGCCGGGGCCTGGCCCCAGCCCGTGGTACCGCCGAACCCGGAGGTAGAGGCCCCGAAGCCCGAGCCAGAGGCCCCGAAGCCCGAGCCGGAGGCCCCGAAGCCCGAGCCGGAGGCCCCGAAGCCCGAGCCGGAGGCCCCGAAGCCCGAGCCGGAGGCCCCGAAGCCCGAAGTGGAGGCCCCGAAGCCCGAAGTGGAGGCCCCGAAGCCCGAAGTGGAGGCACCGAAGCCCGAGGTCGAGGCACCGAAGCCCGAGGTCGAGCCGGTGGCCGGGGCACTGGCGCCGAAGCCCCCAAAGCCAGAGCTCGACCCGGCCGCCGGGGCGGCCGCGCCGAAACCGCCAAACCCGCCGAAGCCGGAGGACCCGGCCGCCGGGGCAGCGCCCCCGAGCCCGGTCGACCCGGAGGTCGGGGGATTGGTGAAGGAGGTGCTGCCGAAGGAGGTGCCACCAGCGGCCGGGGCCACCGTCGAGCCGAAGGACGTGCCGCTGGAGGCGCTCGGCGCGGCGGCCCCGAAGGCGGTGCTGCCAAAGCCAGTGCTCGCGGCCGGCTGTGCCGTGCCGCCAGCCGGGGCGGTTCCGAACGAGAAAGACATGGAGGGGGGGGGAG
>NW_009242977.1:339681-344120 GCF_000388065.1 Fonticula alba
CCCCCCCCCCCGGCCCCCGGCCCGAGCCGGGGAGAGGCACCAAGATCGCCCAGGTGAAGACACTCTTCGGAGGCCTCACCGGGTGCCACCGATCCTCGGCATTCCAGTCTACCTCCTCCCTGCCTTTGCCCCGCTGTGCCGCCTCTTTGTTGGCCCCCATCCGGCCGCCCGTCCGTCCATCCCTCCGCAACCCGCCTCGCAGTCCTTCGCCCGATCTTCCCGTCCCCCCCCCCTCCCTCCTCTCCCCCGGTGCCGGCCCGCTTCTCCTCCCTCCCGCGATGAGCGGCCACCCCGGGTACAACCAGCAGCAGGCGCAGTCGTATGGACACCCCTCGCAGCAGGGTCCGCCGGCGGCGCGACACCCTCAGGAGGGCCCATACGCCGCGTATGCCGCGGCGACGGCGGCCGCCGCCGCCGCGGCCGGGTCGCAGTATGGCGCATATCATCCACAGCATGGGGGCGCCCACGCTGGCCAGGCGCACCCCGGCGCCGCTGCCGGGCACTATCACCCCCAACAGGTGCCGGCCCCGGGCCAGGCAGCCCAACAGCACCCCGCATACCAGGGATACGCGCAGCATCATCACCACCAGGCGATGCATGCCGCTGGGGCCGCTGGCCATGCGCACGCCCCTTCGCTGCAGCACCAGGGCCACCCATCTGCCGGGGCACAGCAGCAGCAGCACCCGCAGGCGGCAGCGGGCCACGCACACATGATCCACTCGCATCACTCTCAGCTGTCGCAGCAGCAGCAGCAGCAGCAACAACACCAGCAGCAGCAGCAACACCAGCAGCAGCAGCACCAATATTCTCAGCAATATGCTCAGCGACAGCCCGTCGGCTCGTATCAGCAGTACCATTTGCAGCAGCCGCAGCAGCCACAGCAGCCGACACCGCAACAGGCGCGACAGGTGTCGCACCAGCAGCACTTGCATCCGCAGTATGCCCAGCAACAGCAGCAGCAGCAACAGCAGCAACAACAACAACAACAGCAGCAGCAGCAGCAGCAGCAGCACCATCACCACACGCAGCACCAGCAGCAGCCGCCGCCGCAACCGCAGCACCAGCAACCGCAGCACCACCACCAGCATCAGCACCACCAGCAACCGCCCCAGCAGCACTATCACTCCCAGCCGCAGCCACAGCCGCAGCATCTGGCCGCATCCCAGGCGTATGTCGATGAGGCAGCCCGCCAGCATGCCCCCCCTGGTAGCTACCAGGCCCCGGCCGGTGTGCGACACCGCCACCCGCAGCCGCAGCAGCCGGGCATGCCGGCAGCCGGGTACACGGCCGGGGGCGAGGCCCATCCTGCCCAGCACCATCCCCAAGCCAAGTCGCTTGCAGGGCCCGTGGAGCATTTCCACAGCCAGCAGGCGCCGCAGCAGGGCCAGCCGCAGGGCCAGCCGCCGGTGCAACACCCCCAAGCCGGGGTGTATGGGCAGCACCAGCCGCCGGCGCATGCCAGCGCGCCACCACATGCTCAGCCTCCGGCGCACCACCATCACCACCATCCGCAGCAGGCCGCTCAGCCGGCCCCGGGCCAGCAAGTGCCCCAGCACCAGGCCCACACGCCGGGCATGCCTCCGGCCATGAATGGGCCCTCGCCGCACCATGGCCATCCGCATCACGGCCCGGCGCATGGCCAGTATGTGCATCACAAGCCGCCTGGGCCCCAGGCCCCGGGCGCGGCCTCGGCCACCAACACCGCGGGGTACCATTTGAATGTGGCCGCGGCGGCTGGCTTCGCCGGTGCTGCAGCCGGCACCCCGGCGGTTGGGTCATCGCCGCATGCAGGGGCAGCTCCGGGCCCGGGCCCGGGCGCGGCTCCCCAGTACCGACAGCTTTCCGGCTCGCACCCGGCGTACGCCAGCCAGCCAGGCTACCCCCCCTCGGTTGGGCATGCACATGGTGCCGCGCAGCCGGCACAGCACCCGCACGCGCCGCCCGCTGCTACAGTGGCAGCGGCAGCCGCGGCCGCCGCCGCCGCCGCCGCCGCTTCGGCAACCGCCGCCGGCCATTACTTCCCCGCTGGTGGGCGCCCGGTCGGCGGCCAGTCGCCCTATCAGCCGCCGGTGTCGGCGCCGCCGGCTTTGGCCCCGGGCGCCATGGTGGCCTCGGGGCCCGGCATGTCGCCGGCCAGCGTGCCGCCCGGGCATGATCCCTCGGGGCCGCAGGCTGGCGCGTCCGGGGTGGCGGCGGCGGCGGCCGTGGCCGCCGCAGCCGCCCTCAAGTCCCGCGGCCTGCCGAGCCCGCACCACCCGTATGCCGAGCATGCGGCCTACCCACCCGGGCATGCGCACCATTCCCAGCTCCCGTCACAGGCACAGTCCCAAGTGCAAGTGCAGCAGCTTCAGCCACCGCCGCCGCCGGCTGGGCACCCGGCACACCGGTCGCACTCTCCGATGCACCCGGCTCCGGCATTGCAGCCCCCTGCCCAACCGAAGACGGCACACCATCACCATCACCACCATCACCACCAGCAGCAGCAGCAGCAGCAGCCCCAAGCGCCAGCTCAGCCGCATCCAGGCTCCGGTGTCCCACCGCCGCATCTCAAGCAGCCGCCGCAGCCGCACCAGCAGCCGCCGCCGCCGCAGCCGCACCAGCACCCGCACCAGCTGGCGCCCCCACAGCCACATCAGCAGCAGCTGCCGCTGGTGCAAATGAAATCCCACGTCCCGTCATCGCCCCATACGGCGGCCTGGCATCAGGACTCGCCGCAGCAGATCCCCCCAACCGGGCACTACGCCCCTCCGGGCCCGGGTGCCGGGCCGGCTGTCCGGCCTCTGCCACCCCGGCCCGAGTCCCATCCTCCCCCGGGGGCGCCGGCTGCTGGGGCCCATGCCCCTGCGGCCACTCGGCCCTCGCCAGCGCCCGGGCCGGGGCCCGGCGCCGCGGCCGCCCGGCCGTCTCCCTCGCCCACGCCGGCGCAGCAGCCCCTGCAAACCCCGGACACCGGGGCCGGGACCATGGCCGACGCGTCGCAGCAGCCGCGCGACACGGCACCCGGCAAGGCCCCGCCCGCCGTCCGATCCCCTCCCTCTCAGGCCCAGGCCCAGGCCCATGGCCCGCCCCCGACAGGGGCGCCACCCAAGCCCGGAGCACCGGAGCCGGCCGTGCGGCCGCGCCCCCCTGCCTCCAATGCCGCGGCCGACTCGGCACGGGGCCCTGCTCAGACACCGGCGTCGGCATCGGCGCACCCGCAGCCGCGCTCGCAGCCGCACCCGCACCCGCACCCGCAGCAGCAGCAGCCGCAGCAGCCGCAACAATCATCGCAAGACCAGTCGGCCAAGTCGCAGCCCCGGTCGCCGACCACGCACTTGGCCTCGCCCCGGGGCCACCCCTCATCGGCGATGATGCACCAGATCGAGATGGTGCCGAACTACAACTTCCGGCAGTCGAATCCACTGCCGCTGCCGCTGCCGCTGTTGACCTCCCTGCTGCACTTGCGGCTGACGCTGGTGGCGCCGTTGCCCGTGGCGCGGGAGGTCTTCGCCGAGTTTCCGGTCAATCCCCAATCCATAGTCTTCGCTTTGAACTTCCCCCCCGGGCTGCTGGCCGTTCTCTCGGACCTCGCCCGCCTTCACACCGAGTGGTACATGCCTCTCCTGTGTCGCCTCTTGGCTGCACACCCACGCTCGATCCTCATGCACACACACACACACACACACACACATGCGCACGCGCGCACGTTGTCTTGCTGCTAACGCATCTCTCCTGCGTGCTGGAATCATTGCCTCAGGCCGTCCAAGCCACAGCTCTGCCTGCCGGATGACTCGTCCAAGACCGCCCACCGGGCCATCATTCGAGTGGACCTGGCCCTGTCGCTGTTGCTCGCTTCGCTGTCCGAGGCGCACACGATCATCAGCCAGCGCCGCGATGCGGCGGCCGGTGCTGGTCCCTCCACGGCTGACGGGTCGGCCTCCGGCGTCCCGGCCCTGCGTCCGGGCTTCCTGCTAGGTGGCCGAGGCGTTGGCAAGGCCACGGCCACCGGGCGCCGCCGGGCGGCCCATCGCGACTTGCGCCTTGACCGGCTGATGGGCCTTGCGGCCGGCGCCGAGCGGCTTTTCACCCGGCCAGCCGGCCGGCACCAGGTGGTCACGGCGCCCGAGCGTGCGGTCCGTGTCCAGGCCCGGCAGGTGTCTGCCTGGCTGGACAACCTGTCCGAGGCATCCGGCGCCCCGGGTGCCAGCCCGACCTCCCCGGCCGCCGGGTCGTCCCCTCGGCTGCGAGCCCTCGATGCCTTGGTGACCCGGTCGCGCGACTCTCGCGCCGATATGTGCCGGCTCCTGCGCTTGCCCTCCTTCGACCAGCTTTTCTGACCCCCTGACAAATGCCCAAGTCGTGAATACACCCAACACCCCACACACTGCTTTTCGGGTGTCCCATTCCGGGGAGGGGGGGGAGAGAGAGGGAGAGAGAGAGAGAGAGGGGGGGGGAGGGAG